>NW_028317918.1:2533333-2850000 GCF_062004578.1 Staurois parvus | reverse complement strand
ACATCAATATCTCCCCTGTCAGCACCGACATGCTGCTGTGTGTTGCTCTGCATAGCAGAGCAGTACAAAGCAGCATGTCTCCATAGTAAAACGCACACAGTAAAACACACACAGCACACAGTTAACCCTTTGATTGCCCCTGATGTTAACCCCAGTGTCATTAGTACAGTGTCAGTGCTTTTCATTAGCAATGATCACTGTATTAGTGTCACTGGGGATGTCAGTGGCAGTTAGTCAGTTCCCACCCAGCGTCAGAATGCTCGGCGCAGTCTCGCAGTCCCGCTATAAGTCCCTGATCGCTACTAGTATAAAAAATGTTTTTCTTTACATTCCAATATAGTTACCGCCATTTGTATAAGTTTCATGTAAACCAATTAATTTACACGTATTAGGATTTTTTTTAGCAAAGACATGTAGCAGAATACATTTTGACCAAAATTTATGACGAAATTTGATTTTTTAAATTGTTTTACTGGATACATTTCATAGCAAAAAGTCAAAAATATTGGGGTTTTTTTTTTTGTTTTTTTTAATTGTCGATTTTTTTGTTTATAGCACAAATACCACTGAAAGAAAGCTCTATTTGTGGGAAAAAAGGGCAAAAAATTTAATTTGAGAGCAGCGATGCATCTCCCTGCAATTGTCAGTTAAAGTAATGCAGCCCCATACCACAAAAAATGGCCTGGTCAGGAAGGGAGGTAAATCCTCAGGAGGGCAAGTGGTTAATCAACTGACAAATTGAGGCTTAATTTTTCTCTGTTAGGTAGCTAATGATTTCAGCAGCCTTTTATTGAGCATGTGCCTCTCCAACTGACATTCTCTGTTTTGCAATATTGCCATTATGATTAGTTCCTGATGCTGGAGTCACATACCCTATCACTCTACCAGCATTAGGGGATGGTTTAGCACAAGGTTTTGATCCCATGACTGGTCACTCTGGATCCAACAATTAATCACAAAGGGAGAGGAACTGCATTCCACCTTAAAGATTTCTGTAAAATTCTTGTTAAGAATGTTGTATGGCTACAAAAATAAATAGAGACAAACAAAAGAGACTTTATATCACTGTCTATGGTCATATCATCAATCTTAATGCACACATCAGAAGACCGATCTTTGTTAAAAAACATATACATTACCAGTATGTAAAGCCATAACCATAGGAATCTCTCACCCAAAATGTATTACTGTATATCAGCCTTTTACATCTGAGGAACCCTTAAAATAATTTTCCACTCTCAGGGAACCCTTGCTAAAACCAATTAATTAGGGGTAAATGGGAGAAATACCCCTTATATTGATGGTCAGTGGGAAAAGTGCCCCCCCTCCTTCATTGGTAGTCAAAAGACCACCCTTACAGCTAAAAAAGATGATTGGATGATTGGTGTCATGCAGCAGGCTCTGCCAAGTGGCATTGGCCCGGGATCTATGAAGGTACCATCAAATGGGAAGTCAGTCAGTCACAGCTCAAGGAACTCCTAGCATCCCTAGCGTTCCACAGAACCCTGTTTGAGAATGGTTGATGTATATAGTAACCACTGCCTAGTAACGTGTTTGTTTGTGTGATCATGTATGTGTCAGGTGTGGTGGAACACTGTGATTCTCCCATAGAAAAAGCATAATTGACCCCTACCTACCCAAAAAAGCAACTAGTCCTCCCCTTAATGGTAAACATTATCTGCTATCTCCAAACAAAAACCAGTTATACAATAATAATCCCTCATACTAACTACATAATAACAGCCCCAGTGACAACTCATGAAAAATTCCTACACAGATTGCAGCTTATCACAATAAATAAATTAAAATTTTATTCACACATAAAGAATATAAATTGAGATATAATAGAGGTATTAAAAAATACCTCTGTTATAAATTGGTAATAAACCAGTTCATATCTACTCAGTATTTCATGAAGAGCTCAGATGATTATAAAGTATATATTTTTTACTATAATTATGATTTATATTTTGTGGTGAATATATATTTTTTTTTTTAGTGCTGTAATATTTCAAATATGTTTGTGAAATGTATGCAGCTTCTGGAGTTTTTTTGAGTTGTTAGTGCAGAAGCGCAGATTATTTATTTGTTTTATATGTCTGCATAGTGTGTGATGAAACAGCCACTTGTAGTCTCCATTGTAAGCTCATATGTCAGGGTGACCATGCAGTTTACAACTGAGAGCACCATCACCGTATAAAAGAAAGCGCCCAAACAAGGAACTTCATAACAGGATCACCAGGTATTATTTTAATGAAAGCTGCAGATTTTAAAATTCTGTAAATTAATTTTGACATTAGGTTGATGGGTAATATATTTCTAAAGCTAAACATTTTTTGTCATTTTAGAGTAAGGAGAGGGTTAAAATGCCTGTCAGTTTTTTTGCCATCTATGCCATCTGATGGGGAAATTAACCTTTACTTCCTCTCTTATATATAATGGGATTGCATATGTTAGTTGTTTGTTATGTACATTGGCCAGCACAGTGGCTACATGGTTAGCACTTCCGCCTGGCAGTACTCAGATCATTGGTTCGAATCCCAACCACGGTACCTCCTGCCTGGAGTTTTCATGTTCTCCTTGTACCTGCGTGGGTTTCCTTTGGGTACTCCAGTTTCCTCCCACACTCCAAAGACATGCTGGTAGGTTCATTGGCTCCTGTCTAAATTGGTCCTAGTATGCATATGTATGAATGTGAGTTAAGGACCTTAGATTGTACACTCCTTGAGGGTTAGGGACTGATGAGAATGTACAATATATATGTAAAGAGCTGCATAAATTGATGGCGCTATATAAGTACCTGAAATAAATGTGTACATAGTGTTCTATTTTGTACAGTATAATATATACTGTAGTATGTATAGTTTAGTACTGTATGGTATAGCATAGTATATATAGTATATAGACAAAAGAGAGATTTTCATCAGAACAGGTGCAATCGCCCAACTAATCACCTTCTAGATTTACTTTTCAAATCAGCACAAAAAATAAAGGATATTGGTTGATAGAGGAAACAGCTGCACAATCTATAGGATTTACTGTTAAATTCTCCACAATCTTTAAAAATTTTGTTGGAGTGTGTGTATGTGTTTGTGTGTGTATTATGTGTGTATGGTGTCTGTGTGTATTATGTGTGTATGTTTATGCATTTTATTTTCATATTTTGAATGTATGATTTTCTCATTTGATGTTTCAGATTTTAGTGGAATGGTCAGACCTTTGCTTCTCAGCATCACTATTTCTTCTTGGGTGTGAGTATGGTGGCCAAGGTGACTTGAGAAACATGTCTGACCCTATGAGGGGATCCACGTGAAGTAGTAATACCAAAACCCACTGAGGAGTTTTAGGAAGAGTTGGATATCGAGATCTGGGAAAAGACTTCCCAACTGCATTGGAGTCCTTAGTGGAAAGCATGTGAAGGTAAAGATGCCATTAAATTTGGGCTTGAGTTACTTCTCAGTCATCCTTCTAATTTAAAGTAGGCCCATCTTTGTTTTGTGTCTATAGATGTTGGGGCATACAAGAGTTCAAAAGATTCCTGCATATTCATGGAGTCTGAAATGGGCTGGAGGCTGTTTAAGGGATGCTCAAGGATTCCACCAAGGAGGTCTCTGCCAAGTACAACACAAGTCTGCTAAGTCGGCAGATGAGGGTTTTGGACAGGCAGAAAATTTGATGCACCCCTACAGTAGGCATAGACTTAACAATAAACAAAGAGTTTACAACTACCATCTGAGTCATGTTTGTTCAACGGTGGGGTGTACATTTGGAGTGTGCACCCCTAATTGGCTTATTCTTCTGTTCACAATCCAACTGCACATGGAGAATGCGATCAATATGGTGCTTGCTTGCTGCATGCCCCACAATTTTTTAATGGAATGGGTAAGAAGGTTATCAGACCACGTACCCCAGAACCCTGATCAAAATGTGCATCTCAACAACCTGGATGCAAGTGGTGTTTGGATACAGTTTTCCAAACTGCTCCTTCAATTTTTCAGTCAAAGGATGTTGGGCAAAAGGAGGCCAAGAGGGCTGCCCACTAAGCAAATTTAGGCCAGTTCATCAGGAACCAGATAAAATTCAAACATGTATAGACAGCTTTGTTGTCATGATTTAGCCTGCAGGTTTCCTGCCTGTGTAATTCTTACCTTCTTGCTGTACTGCTTCTCCTAGACCTGATTCCATTCACATGTGTTGTTTGGCTTCTGTGTGTTTATATTTCTATTCCCTTCCATCACTTCCAGACTTGCCTCCCAAACCAGTTCCTTATATAAGACATGCTTAGGGCAGTCCGCATTGCCTGAGCAACTTCCAAAACTCTCATAGCTACTGTTTGCCCGCTATTACGTGTATTCATTGTCTAACTTCCCATGTACCAACCCTAGCTTTGCCTATCATTTGTGTTTGCCTGCTGCCTGCACTCACCGCCAATTGTTTTCTGGATTTCCTTCTGTCTCCTGCGCACATGAGTGGTTTCCGAATCCTCAGCTGGACATTTCTGGGGGCCGCGGCCTGGTACCAGGTTGCTGTAAGTCCATCCCCATCATCAGGGGCCCTGGTGAAGAATGCTGGGGCTTAGACTCTGTGCCCTGGGGAACCTTGAGTAGGCGATCTGCAAGGGCTCACTATCACAGACACCTGACATTTAGTCTATGCAACCTAATGAAATCGATATGCTGCACCTCATTTTATAGGCTTGCACCATTCTCTTTATTGCACCAGAATAATTATGGGGGAAGTCAAACTAATTGCTATAGGCAGCCCTTTGTCTTTTGTCTGCTTTTCTCACATAAGGCTCACACCATAGAATGCTGAATGCATAGATATTTTGGGCAGATCAGGGAGGTTCCATAAGCTTTTGGCTATGAAAGGGTTGAATGTGTACATTAGACATAGATTACCAAGGTCTGCTGCACATCAGACTTAGCACAGTATGTAATTTATGGAAACTATACTTAACATGTCATGAAAGGGTCTTGTGATGCTAGAATCACATTATTTACAGAAAATAACCTACAGTATAATTATATACTAAAATAATTGCTGTAGTCTCTATGTATTTATATTTACAATGGCAGTAAGTTCATGCATATTGCATCTTCTTCTACGGCTAACATTAAAGCATATGTGAACCTCACCTTGTAAAAAGGCCAATTCTGTTTAAATGAAAATGAAATGAAAGGCAAAACATTTATATATTTTTATATACATATATATATATATATATATAGTATTAATCATATAATCTCTGTTCACTGCTGCTTAAAGTGGTTGTAAACCCTTACTTATACCCTGTGAAGTGACTGACCTCAGGTGATACACATAGATGAAACAAATCTTCCTACATACAGTAAGTTTTAGCTGTATATCCTATTTATTTGCAGTCTTCTCTTCTCCACATCTATGTAAAGTGCAGAATTTATACAGCTTGTCTGCACGGGGAGGGGAGCTGAAGTTACAATCTGCTGAGCCTTAGTGAGGAGAGCTGATTGGAGTGAAGGGACACACCCCTCCCCCCCCCTCCATCATACAGCACATAGGAACAGAGCTGAGGCTGTCAATCACAGGCTGTGTGCTGGAGCTCCATCCCGTCACCATTTTTCTCTTGGTGTCAGGAAATCTTATCAGAAGTGACTCATGCTGATAGCTTAGTGCCCTGAATTGAGACAGGTACACACTATGGAGGAATGTGATTGTTCATATTTCATGTCTAAGGTTTACAAGCACTTTAAAGAGCTTGTAGAGGTACAGTAGAAAAACAGCAGTACACTGATCTTTCCAATGAAGTGGCTGTGCGAGAAGGGGAGGGGGAGGGTTTCAGCACTGAGGTTCACAAGTTTGGTCATTGGAGGATAGGCAGGCTGTGCTCCCAGCATAGCATGCCACATGACAGTTGTATACAATGGATGGCTTCCTTTCATGCCATCCATTGTATACAAGTGTGTCTAGCTGTGAATAGTCACAGCTATCACATGCACAGGCTTGGCCAATCACAGCCCATCTGTGTCATGTGATTAGCCGTGGCCAATCACAGCTAATCACAACAAAAAAACCGGAATGAATCAATTTCATTCAGTTAAATGCTTGCTTATAGCAAAGAAATTCTTTGCTACAAGCAATCAAATTGTGTAAAAAAAAGAAAAATACTGATCACTTTCCCAAAGCAGTACAATGATACTATGGTGACATTATACTACTTTGGTCATAGTGCAATATGAAAAAAATCTTAAAAAAAGAGAAAAAATAATAATAACTAAAAAAAAATTTTTAAAGTAAATTATCATTATTATTTTTTTTTGTACTGTCAGTGTCCCTGATCACCGCCACACCAGTTATAGGATGACGCTGTACTGCAGTGGTGACAGTATGTAAAAAAAAATTTGAGAAAATAATTATTTTCATTTCTTCATTTTCAAAAAAATTATGACAAAAAAAATGCAACTTCAAACAACTTGCCATGGCTCTTTTGAAAGACTGTCTACTTTGCAAAAAGGCGTCATTTGGGGGATATCTGTACTGTTCTGACATTTTTGGGCCTCAAGAAATTAGATTGGCCGTCAGTACTTCAGGATTTATAAATTTTCAGATATATACCATAGTTTGTGAACTCTATAACTTTCCTACAGACTAAATATTAAATACTGATTTGGGTTATTTTCACCAAAGAAATGTAGCAGAATGCATTTTGGCCTAAATTTATGAAGAACAAAGTTTTTCAAACTTTTCAGTCTTTTTTTGTTAGTTTAGCAAAAAAAAAAACCCAGTGGTGATTAAATACCACCAAAAGAAAGCTCTAGTTGTGTGAACAAAATGATAACATTTTAGTTTGGGTACAGTGTTGCATGACCGTGCAATTGTCATTCAAAGTGTGAGAGTGCTGAAAGCTGAAAATTGGCCTGGGCAGGAAGGGGGTAAAAGTGAACGGTATTAATGTGGTTAAAGTTGAACTTTGGACACAAAAGTTTTTATTTAATTATAAATCTGATTAGAAACTAAGTATATAAATCCATTTTTGTGCACCAGTGCCATAACAAAACCAGATATTACCTAGTAAAAGTGATAGAAATATAATTTCTAGGCTCTGCAGAGGCAGAGCTGTGGGAGGGATTCAGGAGAGGCTTCCACAACAAGCTGTCTACAGAAGACTAGAGGGGCACAAGACCAGTCACTCTGCAGAAGGATAGAAATTAGCCTGAAATGATGCAAAGTCAAAAGTTGTTTCATGCTGGCTTACTGTATCGGTCTGGAAGAAACACACAAAAAACACCAAGACTCAAATGAGAATAAACATGACCATTTTATTTGAATAATATTTATTTAGCCTGGATTTTAGCTTTAAACTCAAATAAAAACTAGCAAATTAAGTTTTACTTTAAATCGTTACTAAACCCACAACGGTAAAATCAGTCTGTATATGCAGTAAAGCATGCTTGTTATACTCACTGTGGAACCTAAGGGGTTAATCCTCTGCATTGTATAAAAAGGCTGTTTGCTCCTGACTTCTCTGATCCTCCCCTTCTTCTAGTGTTCCCCTCTTATCTGCTGATAAGACATATTATGAAGAGTCACTCTGCACATGCTCAATTTGGTGTGCATTGCTAAAGAGGTTTTTTTTTTTTCTTGGGAGAGTGCATGTGATCAGCACAAGGTCAATCAGCACTGTCCAGACAGAGGTCAGGGCTTCTGCATCCTCCTAGAGCAAAATGAAAACTCCTCCTACAAGCTTTAACCAGTGCTCAGCTGGACACTGATAGAAGTCACAAGACTGCTCTAACTGCTGATGAGAAAAGGCTTTAGCAGTTTATATTTACTAAAATAATTGCATTTCCATATTCTGTGTACTGTGGGAGACCAGATATAGTGAATGCAGGGTCCTGGGTTTAGTAACACTTTAAATCCTCATGCACACTGGACGTTTTTACAGCTGCTGTTTTTGGCTTTTGACGTTCTTTTCTACAGCTATTAAACTCCCCAGCATGTTATCATATGTGTCCATGCACACATAGACTGCAATCAATGTTTTTAGCTTTTTTAGCTGTAAAAACGTTCTAACACTGAAAAATGTGGCATAGCATGGTAAAATGCGGTAAAATGCCACAAAGCAGCATTTTTGGTCTTTTTTTGACCCCCCAAATATTTGGGGGGTAAAAAAAATGCTAAAAAATGCAAACGCAGGAAAATGCAGCTAAACATGGCAAAACGCTAATGCAAATACGCTAAAAAAAGCTGAAAAACGCACATTTTTAACGTGACTTTACACAGCTAACGTTACCAGCGTTATCAAAATGTCCAGTGTGCATGAGGGCCAAGTTTTATCACTTGTTGCTTGCAGCAAGGTTGTATTTTTATATAAAAATCTTTTTGCAACTTTAAAAGCAAACATGACAACACTTTGTACAACTATACTGAGCTAGTTTTATTAAATGCACTGAAGATAAATGTCCAGATTTGTTTAGTGAACACATAAATGGTTAAAAAAACTATAAATTTTTTATAAACACCAGAGGCATGATTTACACACAGTTGAGCATACTGTATATGCAACTATCAAGGGAAACTGAGTTTTACAGATAATTCTCTGCTAAGATGTTATAAGCCTTATAATAGCCTTGAATTATTTCCCATCTGTCTCATCATTTTCATTTTTTGCATTTGTTAGTCTTAATCAGACCACAGATATTCTGTAGTCAATTAAATGTGTTTTTTATTACAGGTTTTAGAGGGGTCATAAATAGTTCTGTTTAACAATACATCCAGTTGTACATTGGGCAAGATTACGGGAGTATAATTGCCCCTTGGGATACAATAGTCATTATTGGTCTACTTTTCAGGTGCTCACATTGTGTTACTAACCCTCTTGATGTTTTATTTCATGGTTAATAAAGGCTTAAATTTAAGCATAACCTGTGCTCATTACTAATAAAACATGTTGTTTACTTTAAAACACATAGAACTGCTTTTAAAAATACAGTATTTAATTATGTTATAAATTAGTCTAATACATATCATGGCATTTATATCGAATTAGCAAAGTACATTAGATTTTGAGTATGCCACTGTTACCGCTGGCAAAAAAATGTTACTTTGCAATGAACAATATGCTTAGCTCCTGCTCTCCCCAAGCTCGGACCAGCATCAGTGGAAGCCCAGAGCATTTTCTGAAGGTAACATCTGTATTTCACAGGTACATTTAACATTCTTTGTTTATTGGACTACTCTTTTTACAAGTCACTAGTCTAGTTTTTTTCTCTGTATATTCAAAAATATCTGTAGTAACAAAACTAATCAATTATCTCTTCAAAGCCAAATCAAAAGGTGATTTTTTTCTGCCTTTCCTTGATTCCTTGCATTTGGTACTGTTAATGTGCTATATAAAACTTTTCAGTTTCTTGGTATTTAAAAAAATAAAAGCTAAAGCCCTCAGTTTCATACCAATAAGCCAGTGACTAAGCTGTATAATAGTATAGTCTGTAAGCTTTTTCACAGCAGCACTCTGAATTGTCTCCAATTAATCATTTAATTTAGTACATTTTTTAAACAAGACTAGGGACAATACTTGACATGAATGAAATATGTCCTGTGTGCTGGTATTTGCTGTGTTCAGTTGAAATCCTCACTCCTCTGCCCCGAATACCCCCATAGCTGGGATCTTCCAGTGATGGGGGTTAATATGAGCAGCTGCACCTGTGACAGGCACAATTGAAGTGCCAACTATGCCCACCCTTTGTGTCCCTGTACTCCATTCATAGAAGCCATACTATCAGTTCCCACAATGAAAAACAAACTGTGATTGGAGGGGGCAGACCTTTTATTCAACCACCTGTTGAATGAACCTACAGTATAGTATGGCTTCAATAAATGGAGTACGGGGTGCAGCTGCTCATATAAACCCCCAAAGAACCATAAAATTAGTGCTGCATAATACAGCAGCCACCAGCACACAGGACACTCTTCGTTCATAATGAGTTTCATCCCTGATTTTTTTTCTCTAAGATTTAGCTTTTAAGTATTACTAAAGTATAACTAAAGCCAGGGGTGAAAACCACCACAGTTTTTCCCATTTATGCTCCAATATGGAGATTCCCCTTCATGTCTTGTTCTGTGGACACACAGGAAGTTGGATAAAATCTCTATAAAGTGGGGAGATTTCCCTCTTTGACACTTGTCACAAGGACAAGTGTCACCAGTGGAAGATATACCTCCTATGTCTCCAATGAAAGATTTACCTCCTATTTCTGTTCTGAATCTGAACATTTTGTGTATCTCTAACAGGGACCCAGACTGGAATAAAACTTGGCAAGAATTACAAATGTTTTGACTTAGGTACACTCTACAAACTGTTAAAAAAGAGTGTACAGAACACTTCAAAACCACAACTCCATATTCCCTTAATCCCCTCCCATTCCTTTATCCCCAATTATTCTCAAAATATTCTAGCAATAGTCTCCAGGTATGGATTTGGTAGAAACTGGCTAGCATCAAGATAGTATGAAACCACTTGAATATGCATCAAATTGAAAGCGTTCTGTCTTGCAGTAAAAATTAAAGTGTAGAGAGACAATAGCAAATATTGTACAGTGGCTGGACAGCAGGTAAGCAGCTTGATTATGCCACAATGTGAGATTGAGCAGTGAGGCAGATTTTTTCTTCAAATAAAAATTAGAGTGCATTATTTCAGAGGCAACGGACACACATTTTGTACAATGTCCAGTAGTATGTAAGCAGCTTTTTTGGCCCACAATGTAAGAGGGAGAGACAAGCTTTTATTCTTAGCTTAAAGTTAGTGTGTAATGTCATAGACAATAGCCACACATATTGTACTTCTGGAAGCAATGTGTCAGGCAGCTCCAGCAGTGCGCAGCACTGATCCTAGGCTCACCTTCTATTTCTCAGAGTCCTGGATCTCAGTTGCTCCCTGTGTGTTTGGGAAAGTAGAGAGCTCTGCTGCAGCGAAGGTCACAGATTATAGTAGCAGAAAATGGGTCAGTGCACACTGCAGTATTTGTGTATGGTGTGGGACTGCTAGCAATCAATGGAGAGTTGCCTCTGCTGATCCAACTGCCAATTTTGGGTAGGCCAGGCTGCAGCACAGCAGAGAGCAGAGGAAGCAGTGGCACTTTGAATGTGGGGGGGGGGGGGAGGCGAGGTGAACTGGCTTTGGATAAATGTTGGGAGGGATTTGTGTAAGGGGGTATGGTAAGGATGCATTAGTGCCAAAGAAGGGCTAAGTGTGGTGAGGGAGGGAGGTGGACTTGCTGTGCTGTATTATGTTCTACTGGTGTTTTGTCATTTTAAAGCGTAATACAGGATTTACCCTGCAGCAAGTCCCAGCCTCGTTATGGCTCATCATTCTGGTCGCTTCTTTGGACAGTGACAAGATTCTGCATGTGTCCTGAGTCAAGAGCCATTGACATGGTAAAAAGAACCACTGCTCCACAGAGCCTGTCCTCATTCCATACTTGTACAGATATTTGTTGACTGCACACCGTTGCTGTTACAGCTTCTGCAGTATGATCAATGAGTTCCAACATATGGGTATATCGCTTATCAAGTGGTTGTTAGGCAGCTTGTGTTACCATTGCATTTCAGCCAGTCAAACACTAGCAGAGTATGGCCACATAACGTGGCCACACACTCTTCTGGCCTGCCACAGGACATCCTGGAAGCCAAGGTACCTAACCAGGAACCATTGTATCACCAGGTTCAGGACATATGTAAGGCATGGTACATATGTGAACCTTTCCCATTGAACAGCGAGCAGCAAGTTACTGCCATTGTCATACACAAGCTTGCCTGGGATAAGATGGCATGGGGTCAGCCACCTCTTGGCCTGACACTGAACAGCTGCTATATTCTCTGGTCCATACACTAACTGAACCTAAAGCTAATTTTTTCCAGAATATTTCCATGCTGATCAAAGCAAATGTGGAAGTAAGGGCCCATGGCTTGGGTCCAACAACCAATGAAACTTTTAATTCACCACTGTATATGCCTACATTTTTTATGTTGTTTATCCTTTTGTGGGCTATTTCCAACATACCAGCAACCATTTCTATGTCTACCTGTGCAGAAAGAAGTTATTCTGTAGATAATACATTAGCAGATAACTTTTAATTACTCTTCTTAAAAGAACAAAGTCTGGCAAAAGTTATTTTTTCTGAAAATAACTACGCTGCTGATTAATCCATAGAGTATTTCTAAATATAGAGCTTTCACACTGGTTGTCATGATTTCAAAATTTGGTTCTTAGTTGAAATAAAAGTTTCCAATATACACTGTTGTTTTCTGTCATGCTGAACCTTGTTGAATTGCCACTGGTTGAACCAAGACCAGCAAGATTTATTCCACAACAAAAACTCTTAAGTAGATTAAACTAGGAGTTAAATGCTGTTACCCAGACAATGGCACGCAGAGAGAATCTTTCCTTCCTTCTGCATGTTCTGGCTGGCTAACCAAATTAAATGGACTTGACTCTCCTGTTGCAGCAAGTAGACTTGACCATCATTAAAAGCAACAAATGTAGTTTCTGCTGGGTGCTTCTGAAATTCTGGACATTGAATCAACAAGCAGACTTAATTTACATGCAAATTGAGCTACTTATGCAGCAACACCTTACTTGCCGGTTTCTACCCTCTGCCACTGAAATCCTGTTTGGCACTGATTTCCCAGCTGTATTTTGTAAGGGAGACAAAGTATATAGCTCTTGGGAATGAAAACTGCAGAACAGCGCCACAATCTTTTTACTCATACTTGTAACTTCTTTAAATACATTTGTATATTTTTCAATTCTGATGGAGTGATGTTACAACTTAAAGTGGAACTATACTCACCTCCCATTCAGTGATACAACATCAGCAATCTCTCTCGCCAGCCTCTCCCAGGTTCAGGATCTTTGGTCATCTTGATTGGCTTGGCTGATATGATGTAACTCCAGTGCAGCCACACAGGAGCTCATTCTTCTTGGCACCCTACAAATGCCAGAATTTTGTGAGCTGCACAAAAGAAAAAAAAACATTCCTATCACTAAATTTTAATTAAACTCATGATAAAGCTCAGCTTTATCGTGATTAATACAGCAGAAATTGAAGCCATAATGCTGCTGAAAAAAACAAAATAAGTCATCAGAAATTAGTACAGTATTTGTTACATTTTTACTTCAGCTTTCTGTATTAAATTTTGGACCAGCACCACGGAACCATCATTACATACTGTACTTAGGCTCCTTTCACATTAGTGCAACCCACATTCTATGGTTTCGGCAGCCCATTTATTTCAATAGGCTGCCCTACCCACAGAAAAGTGGGTAAAGAAGCCCTGGACCTCTTTTTTTAAATTGTGCCACATGGAATAGCATGGTGCTGTGGCACCATGGGTTTTCACACGCACAAAAGTGTGGACATTTTGCCAATGTGTGGCGTGCCATTGAGAATTGATGGCACCTCTACTTGTCTGGTAAAGAGCAGCACATTTTGCCTTTAAGTTTTTGAGAGCAAAGGAATGTTTGGATGGATAAAAAGATAGATAGATAGATAGATAGATAGATAGATAGATAGATAGATAGATAGATAGATAGATAGCACTTCTGCCTGGCAGCACTAGGGTCGTTGGTTAGAATCCCAACCGCAGCACCACCTGCCTGGAGTTTGCATGTTCTCCCTGTGACTACGTGGGTTTCCTCTGGGTACTCCAGTTTCCTCCCACACTCCAAAGACATGCTGGTAGGTTAATTGGCTCCTGTCTAAATTGGCCTAGTATATATATGTATGAATGTGAGTTAGGGACTTTAGATTGTGCACTCTTTGAGGGTTAGGGACTGGTGTGAATGTACAATATATATGTAAAGCGCTGCGTAAATTGACGGTGCTATATAAGTACCTGAGATAGATAGATAGATAGATAGATAGATAGATAGATAGATAGATAGATATGAAGAGTAGCTTTTTGAAATAATCTGACCTGTCTCATGCTTCATAGTAGGTTACTGGGGTCATGCAGAGGATGTCCGTTTCATTTCTAGTCCAGATAGGGTCAAGAGTAAATGGAAGAACATTCTGTGTGTCTTTGTGCCGGTCAGTCTGGGAGTGGAGTGAGTGTTCACAGCAAATACCACCTGGATCTTACAAACCACTAGTTTAAGGCATAACGAAGAATATCACTAAATTCTCACATGCCCACCATATGAGCAGTGTCCAGGTCTATGGACTTCTTGAGAAGGTACCATCACCTATGTTTAGTATAAATGGGCACCTAAGTTCCAGGGGCCCTCGTGCAGCAGTACAGTTTTGCACAAATTTGTAGCTTGCTCAGTTGGTACTTATATTTGTTGTCTGATACTCAGGTAACATGAGGTCACAGAAATATATTATGCTGTTAGAAGTCACATCCTATATAGTGATTGTCCTACATGTAAGTACAAGACACTTCAAAGCACAGCTTTTATCAGTCAGCTCACCATAGGAAAAATTCATGATGAGAGGTTAGCTAATGACAAGTCTCTTACAAGAGGGAGGAGGTGGGATGCTGGCACAGTTAATCACTACAATTGACATGTAAATAATCATTATCATTCTACAATGACAAAGTGAACAAAATACTGGGGATCTAAAAAGAAAAGAAAGAAAAAGGAAAATTACATGGTCAATTCCATCCGTTTTACTAGCTGTATCTGTGTTTCTTAAGGTCACCAATTAACATTCTATCAATTATGTCAGGATAAGCAACATCCTAATATTTATCAGTACTTACAGATCTAAACAGATAACCAGGTCATTCTTGGGACTGGACTTTCCCAGCCTTTCAACTACTTTTAAGAGTGAGTTGACGTGTGGGAAGTATACTCAATGTTCATTTGAAATAAGTAGTGATGGGCCGAGTACTCCCCTGTTCGGTTTGCGGACGAACATTCGAACATAGCGAACTTCGAACAGAGGGGACAATTCACTAAGCGGTATCTTACCGCATCTGAGTGTGCAGTGAGATACCGCACAGCAGCTAAAAACATTCTTTAATGTTTCAGCTGGGGTTCCACACTGACAGCTGAATATAAAAAGAATTGCCGGCATTGACCATGATTGTGGGGAAGAGACCCTTGTCCCCAGAGCTCTGATGAAGAAGGCATGCCCTTCGAAACGCATCAGCTGTACTGAGTGTCTACCCCCATGATGGGATTCGCGCTGGCTCCTTATCTTTGAAGTCCCTCTGAGGACTTCAAAGGGACTTCAATCAGTACATGCCTGATTTATTCGCTGTTTGTGAGTACCATTTTGTAATTAATAAATTTTGGTTACTGAGGTAATGTGCAAGGTTGGTGCGCTTCTCATTTTTGTTTCACTTTGCAGTGTATTGTGGGCCACGGCAAACCTCCCGCAGAATGCCCTTACCGTTTGTGTGTTCACCGAACACACGAATGGCCGATGTTCGAGTCGAACGAACGTTCGACTCAAACATACAGCCCACGACTAGAAATAAGTGTGTTTCTATACAGATATTTGTTAAAAACCAGTGTTGACCAGTCAGATGATTAACACAGTGGTGTATTTTGGTTTTGTGCTGCCCTAGGCAAGAGGAAAATCATGGGGGAGAAGGAGAGAGGGAAAGAGAGAGAGAGATTTCAGCACTCACCCACCTGCCACCCAGGGAGCCATGACGTCTTCCTTCTGCTCTGACCTCTGATCAATGATCCAAGAACGAGTGCCAGACACCTTTCAGCAGCCTGCACTGCTGTGCATTACCTGCTCCCCATCCTCAGTCACCAGCCACCATGTGTGTCACTTCTGCCAGGGGGCAATGCTGCCCCCCTGAAAAATGCCACCCTAGGCAAACGCCTTGTTTGCCTCTCCAGTGAATATGTCCCTGGGCTAACACCAACTGTCTAAGGCCAATTGTATGCTGCCTGAACATTTTAAAGGAATTGATTTAAATGAAATAGTGAAATGGTATCCTTTACAAATGACTTATACCCATTTGGTGACACAGTTCTATTTAACAACCCTATAAAAATCTCTGAAACCAGTATCTATTGATCTTGGTTATCTCACAGTGTGTACTGGGCTGTTCCTTCTTCTTACTATGCATTCTCCACAAGGACTTCTGCCAATATTATTATTATATTATTAAAATAATATTGTTTTAGTGAAATGGCAAAGGAATAGAACTATTAGGTTACTATACCTGTCTGTGTCTTCTTGTCCTATGGAAAACTGCTCCCCTCATTTCTAGTCCAGCAGTCACAGAGATGGTGAAGATGGTGAAACAGAATTGGGGTAAGAGACAGAAATAAAACCTTATCAGTATTACTTCTTTCCAAATCTGTAAACAAATGCTAGAGTTGTACTTTAGTGCAGAAGGTAGTGCTGTTGTAAGGCTGCGAGTTTAGTTATAGCAAGAGACTGAACATTTTAGAAATAAATCCATGCCTAAATCTTTTCCTATACACATAAAAAAAAATCTTTGAACATGGTGCTATCATGTTTTACACAAGTGGGTTTATTTACTAAAGGCAAATAGACTGAGCACTTTGCAAGGGCAGTTGCAGTCATTTTCCTTAGTAAATGTAATGTGGTAAAGCTTCACTTAGTAAAGAATACCCAATCAGGTGCAAGGAAAATAAAACAAAGCATTTTTGCTTGCCCATGATTGGATGATGGAAATTAGCAGAGCTTTACCACATTTACTAAGCTCTGGGGAAAATGAGTTGTAACTGCACTTGCAAAGTGCACAGTCCAATTGCCTTTAGTAAACCAACCTCTAGCTAATTTTCATATTAGTCTTTTGATTTATTATCATGTAGAATATCTCTTGACAAATATATATACAAACCCACAGAAAATATTAATGTACTGTATACATACATACATATTGTACATGCACAGTGTAGTGCAGCAGATCTTTGTAGAAAGCAAAATGTTGGGTGATTACTTCAAACTTGTAATTTTGTTTTTAGTCTTTGTCCCCACTGGAGAGGCTTATTATCATTTCCTGTCATTGCAGATATTTCCAGTCACTTCCTTTTCAACAGAAAGCAAGGGTAGATATCCTCAATGTGGACACAGATAGCTTATAAAAACCCGATAGTGGTTCTAATCCTTACCCACTCTGTCCAAGACTCAATAGAAGAAAATTGATGGCTGGAGGTGGGATTTTAATGAAGATTCTGATTTATATCACCAATTCCCCTTCCATGTTGTGATTTGTTTCCTGTATATATATTTGTTTTGTAAAAATTTTTTTTATAGTTTTACAAGAATACAATTTTATAAACAACTGCCCCATGGAAACAAAGGGGGTGCTATTCTCAAAGTGGTTGTAAGGGCAGAAGGTTTTTTTACCCTTATGCACTCTATGCATGCTGGTAAATATGCTTCTGTCTGCTGCTCCCACCACCCCCCACCCACAGCCGCCATAATACTTACCTGAGTACCCTCTCGATCCAGCGATATGCATGTGAGCCTTAGCTGTCCCATGATTCCCTCTCCTTATTGGCTGAGACAGCAGCGGGAGCCAATGCTGTCAATCACAGCCAGTGAGCCAGTGAAGAGAGAGCGGGGACCAAGCCGCAGCTCTATGTGTCTTATGTACATATAGAGCACGCACAAGTGCTCCCATAGCAATTGCTTGTTATTGAGGGCACTGGTCATGGGGGCACTGAAGCAGAACCTGAGAAGAAAAACCATTAAACATGGCAGGTAAGTATAACATGTTATTTTTTGTTAAAAAAAATCCAAACCTTTAATATCACTTTAACACACACTGATCAATCAGACCGAGGGTCACTGGACATGCAGGGTCCAAAAAACCTGTATCACACTGTAAATCCTAACATAAAAGAACCCTCTTTCACCCCTTGCTGTATATATTTTATAAAATTATTGTATGCACTCTTTTTATCTGATCCTATTGTAATTGGTAACGTCCATCATATTTGTGTAGGAGTATTTAAGAAGATGCTAATAGCCTGACCAGATCCAGTAGTTTGAATTGTATCTCCACTTTTGTTGATTAAAAAACAAACTCCTGAAGGTGTGGAAAATGAGTGTTGCCTGGTCCTGCAGATCTTAGGGGAACCCATCAAATTCAGTGGCCCCTAAGGCTGGCCATAGACGGGACGTTTATCAGCCGAATTGTCGGCCGATAAACGAAAAATCGCCGTTGCTGCCACCAATGCTTACGAAAAACAGCCGTTTTTCGTAGATTTTCCAGCATGACTGATAAAAAGAAAAGACAAGACCCGTGAAAATCGGCCGACGACATTGCCCCACTAACGGTGTGAATATTGGCCGATTTTTCGTTCGGCCAACAATTTGGCCGCTAAACGTCCCGTCTATGGCCTGCATAAGGGGGTGAGTGCTACATGTTCATTATAACCTTATGATGCACTTTCAGTGTTTTAATGAGGAACATTACAGTGTTTGCATCCCCTTAGAAGTAGCCCAGCATCTTAACCCAGCATCTTATCAACAATCTTACCAAATTCCTGTTGCAGGGACGCCTCAAGGTTACTATACTGCATTGGATTTTTTGAAAATTATTTCTTAAATGACAACAACTGCAGATTGAAACGGAAAGGTAATTTTTAATAACATGAATTACAAAATGGCTTCTGCAATTTATATGTAATGTTAATATTTTTTATGAAAATGGAATTCTCCTAACAAGGTTTTGGTCCTGAGTGTTTGAGCTTTTGCACACGTTAATTCATGTACCTATCTGAAGAGATGCTAAATTTGCACTACTGCATTGCCCAATCCCTGGCCTATTCTCATACAAACAAAAACTTGCCACCTATTTGTTCATTGCCACAAAGCATGCCATAGCCAGGGCCTGGAAGACTCCCTCTGTCTCTTTTGCAGTGTTGAAAAGCATCCTGACCACGATGATGATAAATGGAAAGATGTCTAGCATCCTACATGACTCCCATGCCAACTTTTTTGAAAGTTAGTTAGTCTGGCTGAAAAAAGACAACAGCCCATCCAGTTCAACCATAAAAGAAAAAAAAAGTCATAATCCTACATCCACAGCTGATCCAGAGGAAGGCAAAAAACCCAGCAAAGCATGAACCAATTTGCTCCCGCAGGGGAAAAAAATTCCTTCCTGGTCTCCCGAGAGGCAATCGGATATTCCCTGGATCAATTTTACCTATAAATTATTATCAGTTATATTCTGTGTATCCAAGAAAGAATCCAGACCTTTTTTAAAGTGATCCACTGAGCTGGCCAGAACCAACTCTTGAGGGAGTCTATTCCACATTTTCACAGCTCTTACTGTGAAGAAACCTTTCTGTGTTTGGAGATTAAATTTCTTTTCCTCCAGACGTAAAGAGTGCCCCCTTGTCCTCTGTGATGATCTCAGGGTGAATAACTCTACACCAAGTTCACTATATGAACCACTGATGTATTTATACATGCTGATCATATCCCCCCTTAATCTCCTCTTATCAAGAGAGAATAAATTAAATTCCTCTAATCTTTCCTCATAGCTGAGCTCCTCCATGCCTCTTATCAGTTTTGTTGCCCTTCTCTGTACTTTCTCCAGTTCCCCAATGTTGTTTTTGTGAATTGGTGACCATAATTGGACTGCATATTCCAGATGAGGTCTTACTAATGATTTGTACAGGGGTAATATGATATCTCTCTCTCCCTGGAGTCTATACCTCTTTTAAAACAAGACAGGATTTTGCTCGCTTTAGAAGCAACCAGATCTACCAGAACTCCCAGATCCTTCTCCACCATTGATTCCCCCAGTTGTACCCCCCACCCCCCCAATATGTATGATGCATGCATATTCTTAGCCCCCAAGTGCATAACCTTACATTTATCAACATTAAACCTCATTTGCCACACAGTTGCCCAATTAAATAGTGCATTGAGGTCGGCTTGTAAGTTGCTAACATCCTGTAAGGACGTTATTCCATTGCACAGCTTGGTGTCTTCTGCAAAGACTGAAATGGTATTTTTAATCCCAGACCCTAAATCAGTTATAAATATAATAAAAAGTAAGAGTCCCAACACTGAACCTTGGGGTACACCACTGACAACCCTAGACCATTCAGAGTATGAATCATTAACCACTACTCTCTGAATACGATCTTTTAGCCAGTTTTCTCTCCATTTACATGTGGATTTTTCCAAGCCTGTAGACTTTACCTTACACATTAATCGTGTGTGGGGAACTGCGGCAAACGCTTTTGCAAAATCCAAGTATACCACGTCCACCGCCACCCCTCTGTCCAAGGTTTTGCTCACCTCCTCATAAATAGAAATCGGATTTGTTTGACAACTGCTATCTTTCATGAATCCATGCTATGTGTTGCTTAAAATATTTTTTTCCATCAAGGACTCATCCATGTGGTCTTTTATTAAAGTCTCCAGTATCTTTCCAACTACAGAAGTTAAACTAACAGGTCTATAATTACTTGGTAAAGATTTTAACCCCTTTTTAAATATTGGTACTATGCTAGTCATTAAAGAGTCCCTAAAAATTAGAAACAATGGCTTTAAAATGACAGAGCTCAATTCTTTAAGGGCCTGTGGGTGTATGCCATCCAGTTGTTGACCCTTCGGTGGTCATACGCCCTTCCCACTGACCAGCCAGGGTAGCCTTTAGCCACTATAGCCGACACCCAAGTCTGCAGGAACTATCCCCTCCCTTCCACTCTCCTCATTCCCCTCCTGCTCCCCCCCCCTTCCTATCCCTTCCTTTTTTTCTTCTTCTTCCTCACTCCCCCCTTTTTTGTTTCCTATTTTATTATTGCCTGGTATGTCCCTGGGCCCTTGGCCTTCAGAATCATTTGGAGACCGACGGCTCCCCCAGTGCAGTTGCTTAACAGCAACTTATACTGTTACAATAATTGTTTTGTATTACTTCAGTCATGTTCTATTAGACTATGCCTAACTGTGTTCCCTCTGCATGGGTGATCTACTGTATTTCTTTTGTGGCGCAACAGTAATAATTTTTGTACCAGAAAATGGAGTTCTCCTTTAAAGTCTTTTGTGCTGCTGTTTAAAGGGATCCTAAAGACACAGTTTTATGAGCCGATACTTCTGGTATTACTGAGGTCAGTTCATTTGGAGGCCATTTGGAGTCCACATTTTGAGTTCATTTATGATCCAAATTTCACATTTTAAGTCCAGTAATCAAAGTGTTTTAAGCTGTAAAACATTATCATGCACAGCATGACTAAAACCTCTGCAAGCAATGAGCAATGGATCCTTTCTCTTGATGATAAAATGGGTGTACTGCATAGTATCAATTTTGTGCCTTATACAGCAGAAAAGCCATGCTTGGTCTCTGAATTACAGGATCTCATTATCGGTCAAACATCTGCCATTATATGGGCAATCATAGATTTAAAACTAATTTTCCTATGTCTTTGTGTATTAGCGGTGATACCAAGTAAGCTTGGCAAAAATGTATTTAATTTCCCTTGTGATGGAAAACCACATATAGTAAAGTAAGCATGGCTTTGTAGCAATAAATATCTTTTTACTTTAAATGAGTGGTTCACAGGGATTTATATTATTCTTGGATTCTTGGAAATGCACGCAGGGAAGGCCAAGGTCCATTACCATAAATATGTACTCTGCAATTTCCAAGGAACCTCCCTTATTTGAGCAGCAAGAATGTAAAAAAAATAAGATAACCTAGGAAATGGAAATCATTTATCAGGAAAGCATATCAACAAATAGATTAGCACAATAGAAAGTAACAGTCTATTGAATCTGGGTTCTGCCTTATGTGTGAGATAATTCTTTCTGTGCTGAAAATAGCTATGAACTTGAACATAAGGTTCTCTACACAAAGCACAGTTATTCTATAGGGTAATATGTTCGCCCACGAGAATAGCAGATCAACAGTGGCGTACCGCACATCTGAAACCCAGGCTGATCATTTTTTTATGGCCAAATTGCACTAAGAATAGGAGAGACATAAAGAGGCATAATATATATGTGACTTTTCTATGAACAAAATACATCAAATCAAAATGCAAAACCAAAATAATATAAAATATAAAATTATAAAAATTATCTGCAAAAAAATTATCTGCAAAAATTATGTCCAAAGTCCCACCGTGTCCAAAAATAAAATAAAATCAAAAAGTCCCAAAAGGAATCCCCAAAAAAATAATCCTCACAAGTGTAAACACAAAAACTTAAACTTTTTCTTCTTCTTTCATCACCAAAACCTTCTTAATACCCACAAATTCTGATATTCATATACCTCAAAAAAAGAAAAAAACTCGACATAGTTAAATACCTTAAATAATAAAAACACACGTGCCACTCGCTGTGCAGCATGCAAGATATTAACTAAACGTGTAAACTCAAACCAAGTGTCAAAACACATAAAAAATAAGTGAAATGACAGTATGAGTGAAAGCACATACAATATGTGAAAAACCACTCCACAAATAACACTCTAATATAGGGTGATAAATGAAAACCAAATCCCAACTCTCCAACTCTAATATGGATGGGTAATTACCCTATAGCAGAAACAGCAAGGCAGATTAACCACTCTGGGTTACACTCTCCTCTCCTCGATTTTCTCCCAGGACTAGGGTCACTTCCTCCACTTTCCTCCAGAGAACCAGTCAGTGAAACAGATAAGTGAAATGGCAATATGAGTGAAAGCACATTCACCCTATAGTAGAAACAGCAGGGCAGACTAACCACTCTAGGCCACACTCTCCTCTCCTCGACTTTCTCCAAAGACTAGGGTCACTTCCTCCACCTTCCTCCAAAAACCAGTCACAGTGTAAGAGATAATCTTCTTTATTGATAACTCACATAAAATTCGTGGTAACAGCTCCTCCTCACAAGCAGTGTGCACATGGACAGGTTCAGGGAAACATAAACCGCATGTTCCCACTTCCAAAATGGCCGCGATCGCACTTCCGGTCAAACGTCGATGCGTATGACGTCACGTGTCGCTGACGCGTTTCGTCACTTCCTTTGACTTTTTCAGAAGGTCCCTTGTATTGTATGTGCTTTCACTCATACTGTCATTTCACTTATTTTTTATGTGTTTTGACACTTGGTTTGAGTTTACACGTTTAGTTAATATCTTGCATGCTGCACAGCGAGTGGCACGTGTGTTTTTATTATTTAAGGTATTTAACTATGTCGAGTTTTTTTCTTTTTTTGAGGTATATGAATATCAGAATTTGCGGGTATTAAGAAGGTTTTGGTGATGAAAGAAGAAGAAAAAGTTTAAGTTTTTGTGTTTACACTTGTGAGGATTATTTTTTTGGGGATTCCTTTTGAGACTTTTTGATTTTATTTTATTTTTTGACACGGTGGGACTTTGGACATAATTTTTGCAGATAATTTTTTTGCAGATAATTTTTATAATTTTATATTTTATATTATTTTGGTTTTGCATTTTGATTTGATGTATTTTGTTCATAGAAAAGTCACATATATATATATATATATTATTCAGTTGGCCTTCAAGGGTGAAGGCAGATCACTTTTCTGGGATATTATAGGTTGAAGTGTTGTAATATAGAAGTATAAAGAGGCATAGTTAAATAGAACTTAAACCTGCTTCTCTCATACTCAGCACACATGCTATATAAGTACCTGAAATAAATAATAAATATTCCACAGTCTTTTTATCCACAAAATATGCTTTATGACTGTGCCACAAGCAAGACTGTAATATACACACAAACATCAGTGTACTGATTTTAATAAAATAAACTATCCCATTGCATATGCTTTTCTACTCACAGCCTACCTTAAAGAATAACTTCAGGAGTGATCTTCTTACAATGCAGTGGTCAGCAGCATGAATGTAAAACACAGTGAAGGGAATTTATCGAAACTGGAGCAGCTGTGTATGGCAACCAATCAGCTTCTATCATCAGCTTTGAAAATGAAAGCTAGAAGGTGATTGGTTACTATGTACAGCTACTTTAGATTCTGGCTGCCCCTGTTTCATTAAATTTCCTTAAATGTCTATAGTGCAGGGGTCAGGAGTGCAGAGCTCACAGCTACTTTACAGAGTGCAATCAAAATGACCCCCTCTTCCCAGCACAGATCATCTTCCACCCCCAAGCCCATATTCTCTGCAGCACAAATTTCCTCTAACATCCCTAAATCCTTCCTCCCAACCTACCCCTTCAGTACAAAGCTCCCCCCAGCATAGACCCCTCAGTACAGACACCCATCCCAGCACAGACCAACCTCTCCAACACAGACCCCTCAGTAAGGAGTCCCCCTCAGCACAGATGTACACCATCTTTACAGAAGGCCCCCCCCCCAGCACAGGCTTAACTCCTTCCAACATAGACTCCTCAGTAAAGATACCCATCCCAGCACAGACCAACCTCTCCAACACAGACCCCTCAGTAAGGAGTCCCCCTCATCACAGATGTACACCATCTTTACAGAAGGACCCCCCCCCCCAGCACAGGCTTACCTCCTTCTAGCATAGACTCCTCAGTACAGATACCCATCCCAGCACAGACCAACCTCTCCAACACAGACCCCTCAGTAAGAAGTCCCCCTCAGCACAGATGTACACCATCTTTACAGAAGGACCCCCCCCAGCACAGGCTTAACTCCTTCTAACATAGACTCCTCAGTACAGATACTCATCCCAGCACAGACCAACCTCTCCAACACAGACCCCTCAGTAAGGAGTCCCCCTCAGCACAGATGCACACCATCTTTACAGAAGAACCCCCCCCCCCCCAGCACAGGCTTAACTCCTTCTAACATAGACTCCTCAGTACAGATACCCATCCCAGCATAGACCAACCTCTCCAACACAGACCCCTCAGTAAGGAGTCCCTCTCAGCACAGATGCACACCATCTTTACAGAAGGACACCCCAGCACAGACTTACCTCCTTCTAACATAGACTACTCAGCTCAAGCTGACCCCTGCTGACACAGACCACTTAGGCAGGCCATAGACGGGCCGTTTATTTCCAGCATGACTGATAAAACTAAATGAGAAGATCTGTTAAAAACGGCCAATGGGCTGGCCCCACTAACGGTGTGAATATCAGCCAATTTTTCGTGCGGGCGACAAATCGGCCAATACACGACCCGTCTATGGCCTGCATTAGTCTATACCAACTTTCCCCTCAGTGCAGACCTCCCTTCCTCCTAAGCACAGACACCTAAGTACAGACTGACCCCTAACATTCCCAAATACCCCCCATTACAGAACCCTCAGCATAAACACCCCCTCCTCAGTTTAGACACCTAAGTACATTCATTCCCCTCCCCAGTACAGACTGCTCATACCCCCGAGTTTAGACTCCTCAGTACAGACATTCCCCAGTACCAGTCATCCTTCCAGTACTAGACCCTCAGTACAGACCCCCCCTTCACCACCAGAACAGGTCCCTGAGTACAAACATCCCTCATCCCCTTCACTCCCATGTACAGAACCCTCAGCATTGATACAACATCCCCCTTTCCCCCTACAGAACCATGAATGCCAATCTCCCCCCACCCTTAGCTCACTCACTGACCTTATGTAGTGGGAGCTCAAAGTAAGGAGAAATCCTCCTTATGGCTCTGTCATATGGGAGGAGCAGGAAGGAGACTTTCTCTCTTTCTGAGCTCCCGCTGTCACTGAAGCTGCAGGTGAAGACTTGCTGGAGGTGCTGCGGCCGCCTGACATTTTTCTTTTTGTGTTTTACAGCACTGTGGTCAATCTTATCAGTGCACCAAAATGTATCTGAAAACACTGTCAAAAACTAACCAGTAGGTGAGTGCTCAGAATAGCCACAATTTGTCTCCTCTCCTCGCCTCTCCCCTCCTCTCCTCTTTTCTTTTCTCCTCTCCTCTTCCTCCTTTAGGTCTGTTAAATACACTACTGAAAAGGGTTGGATTACTAAAACTGGAGAGTGAAATATCTGGTGCAGATGTCCATAGAAACCAATCAGCTTCCAGATTTTTTCTTCTCCCTAATTTAACAAGCTGAAGTTAGAAGCTATAAATACATAATTGCAGCGCTAGAAAACAATGTGTAGTCTAATTATTAATGTGTTCATAAATCCATCAAATAATTAAAAGAGTAGTATGGGAATAGTTTTTTTTCCCCAAATCATACTTACCTAGGTGGATACAGCATCGGTCCAATGCTGCATCTGCGATCTCAGCGATCACATGACCACAGATCGATGAGTTCTCACAGCTGCTCTGCTCTGAGCAGAGAGCAGTGACTGTCCATCAACACTCCCTGCTTGCCCCCCCAAGGCTCACTGGAGCGCTGGAGGAGTATGGAACGGCTGGCTCAGGCTCTCGGTGGATTGCAGAAAGGCTGAGCCAAGTGCCACTGCAGACTCTGGGATGGATCCAACTTTAATTTTGGGATCTTTCCTCAGTCCTGGATCAGCTGAGTGCCATCAGCTGACAGCGGGCTTCAGCCCGCTGTCAGCTGAAACTGGGTCACAGGAATGCAGAACAAACTGCAATATTGTGATCCACAGAAGTACAGCCAAAGGAGCTTTGGCTGTACTTCTCCTTTAAAGTTTAGCAAAAACAGATCTGATATCATATCTCCAATGATGAAATATATGATCAGTCCCAATGTGCCATATTCCTTCACCATACAAAACAAGAAAAACTCCCAGTGTATTTGTCCTCCACCAAATAGAAGAATTGCAGGCTTACTTCAACCCAATGCTGTCTAATCAAAAGAACAATACTATGAGCTTTGGTATGAACGATCCTTCAGGATTACTTTCTCCATCAGTAAAAACGTGAACTCCACTCCTCCAAAATTGCCAGGGATCTGCCTCAGTATTCAAAATGTGAAGAAGATGCATCTGTCCTCTGAGATCTCTCTTCCCCGGGGCATAGAGAAGATCTACTGTTCAGGGATATCATTGCTGCCTTTTTGCAGTCACTTTTTGTCTACATCAATGTATAGCAGTGATGGCTAAATGGCATTATTTAGGGCATGGGATGAGCTCAGGCATGCTTCAATCCTAGTCCAACTATCCTGCCAGAAAGCTTTCACCAATCAGAGCCAATCATAAATGGCCTAGGCTTTCCCCATCCCGTAGCAGCATTTATACACACCCTTTGTATATACGGGGATGCAGAGCGGGGAATACCTCAGCCGCTTCTGATTTGCTCTGTACAGGTCCTTCCTGACAGGATAGCTCAAGTAGGTGTGGACTAGGATATGAATGCATCTGAGCTCATCTTACTCATTCCTCCCATCCTAGATTGTAAGCTCCAAGGAGCAGGGCCCTCCTATGATCCTATCCCTCTTGTATTGAACTGTATTGTTGCTGTATTGTCTCCCTTTATATTGTATAGCGCTGAGCAAACTGTTGGCGCTATATAAATCCTGTATAATAATAATAATCTCTTAGATTGTAAACTCCCAGGATCAGGGCTCTCCTAACCCTCTTGTATTGAACTGTATTGTTGCTGTATTGTCTCCCTTTATATTGTAAAGTGCTGAGCAAACTGTTGGCGCTATATAAATCCTGTATAATAATAATAATCTCTTAGATTGTAAGCTCCAAGGATCAGGCCCTCCTATCCCTCTTGCATTGAACTGTATTGTTGCTGTATTGTCTTCCGTTATATTGTAAAGTGCTGAGCAAACTGTTGGCGCTATATAAATTCTGTATAATAATAATAAATAATCATCAGGTTTCCAGGTGATGACAAGAGTAGATTGTGTTCAGAAGGGTGACAACTCAGGAAAACAATTGGCAAGCAGTGTGTGAACAAGGACCTTGATGGGAGGATTGCCAGATATTATTTTAGCAAAAGCTGTAGATTTAACAATATTAAAAGTAATGGAACAATAATAATAATAACAATAATAACAAAAATCAAATGACATTACCATGCTAACTTATATGAGATTTATGTTAGTGGTTGAGTTTAGTTATACCAAAAGTGTAACTATGAGGAAAATGCAGAATTACATACATGATGAAGTTTGTCTTTACCATTTCCACAACAGTATTTGTTTTCTATATCCCTGTAACATAGTTTTATTACCTGTTGATTTTGCTCGCAAGTCCATGATTTTCCACATTCTTTTAACAGTGTTGAGAAAAACCAAAAATTTTGATTAATTATTTTTTTTTAATAGTCAAAGCAAATTCCCCTATCCATCCATGTTTCCATGCTTTATTTTGCTGAGAAATCACTTTGAAAAACACCCCCTAGCAGTTGTGGCAGTGGAATCCATTGCCTTTACCTAAGGTATGCAGGCAGGAGGGTGCACTCAGTTGAGAAAGCACCTCCTTCCCTCCGGAAGACTCCTGGGATGCATGACATCATTTGCATAGGCAGGGAAACTAGGAGGTAACTGATTAAATGTCATAAAAAGTTTAAATTGCTAATTTTATTTATTACAGGTACTTATATAGCACCGTCAATTTATGAAGCACTTTACATACATATTGTACATTCACATCAGTCCCTAACTCTCAAGGGGCATACAATCTAAAGTCACTATCTTATATTCATACATACACATACTAGGGCCAATTTATACAGCATCCAATTAACCTTCCAGCATGTTTTTGGAGTGTGGGAGGAAACGCACACAAGCACAGGGAGAACATGCAAACTCCAGGCAGGTGGTGCCATGGTTGGGATTCAAGCCAATGACCCTAGTACTGCCAGGTGGAAGTGCTGACCATTTAGCCACTGTGCTGGCCAATGCTAGCATCATGAAGATTAAAAATAGTCAATGTTGATTGACAGAGTGAAGTTCTGCTTTAAGACTGATGGGGGTGTTTACAATGGTCAGCTTTTACTTATATATGTAAAAACCTTTATCTCAAAAGGAAAAAAAAACTGTTTCTGTAATTGACAAAAAAAAGTGTTGACTGGAGTTAGGTTTTAATTTGTTAATCCCTTATGTAAAGTCCATCTAAATCTGCTATTCTATCTACTGTAAGACTACCTCTTCTACAGGTTGAAAGTGTTGCTGTCCAAGAGTACAGTGGAGGAATGAGTGCAGTGACTCAAAGACAAGAATTGTCCCATATGGAAGAAAAATATATTTTAAATATATTTTAAAAATATTTTTCCAAATATATTGACATATATTTGAAATGCTACAATTTTGGCCATATTCAATATATTTTAAAATATATTTATATATATATATATATATATATATATATATATAAATATATACTGTATGTTGAAATGCATTTTTATTACAAAACATATGAAAAATATTTTTTAAAATACATTTCAAATATACTGTATGTCTTTAACCTCCCTGGAGGTATTCCCGAGTGTAGCTCAGGGTAAAGTTTCAGCACCACAAGCGGTAACCCCGAGCTACACTTGGGAATACCCTGCAGCACTGCTCCGGGATCTCTTCTGCACTTACCTTGTCCATTGCTCCCATGATGTCCCTCCTGCAGCGTCCCCGGCAATGTCCTCCAGCCGATGCCAGCATCTGTCTTCCAAGTTCTGTTCCCTGCGACGTCAGGACGCACGGGGATGGAACTGGAGGGAAATTTTTTAATTTTAAAAGTGACATTCACTAAATTCACAAAAATCACATAGTAATACATTACTGTATCAAACCATTTCACATACATTTTGTCCCTAGTGCTTTGTCCTGTGCCCTGCCTGCATTTTTACTGTTCTTTCTGCCTTGAAACTGAGAAACATCCATGGCGTCCAAAAAGCGTCCCTTTAGGTCAAAAGCGGTTTTAGACCAGCTGGAGAACAGCGATAGTAAATCAGAACCACTTGCAGAATTGAGTGATAATGATTTGTGGGGAAATTCGTCATCAGACACTGAAAATGATTTTGCGACTTTGCTCAGTGATGTGCGAACTTGGCGCTCTATTTAAAATTTCAGTGTTTTTGGATTAATTATATTATTGAATTAAATTTATTATTGTTATATTATTATTTTTTATGATTATTTATTAAATTATAATTTATGATTTTGTATTTCACATTTTAACATACCCGGGATGTTTACTAGACTCTTGTTCGAACAGATTTCAGTGAGTTATTCCTAAAAATTACAGGCTTACAATAAAAAAAATACATATTTCCATGCAAAAAATGTACCGCTTTCAGCACAGAAATATGGACATAATCAGACCGCTAGGGAGGCTACAAATACAAATCTACATTTTTGGATGCATTTACAAATATATGTAAAAATATATGTTAAAATGACTCTTTTATATGTTAAAAAAAATCGGAAGAATATATGTGAAAAAAATATATTTTTAAAAATATATTTTTTTACATATATTCTTCAGTCTACTATAGGATAAAGGGAAAAGGCCACTATAGGGAAAGGGAAAAGGCCGCTATAGACAAGAACTTGAAAGCTGCAATATATTACATTTCTGTTTTTGTTTTTGGGTTTAGATACAGTAATAAAGCAAGCAAGCCTACGTAATCTTCTTGGTTTTGAATGTACCTGAAGTTCAAGTGTGCAGAAATTTGGAACTATCAAGTTACATGAACAGAGAAAGTACCAACCAATGACTTACAACTAGGGAAATATGGCCATTCCGGGAAGTACAGGAACTAGCAGTATTGTTTTGCAACCATTGTAACACAACAGGCTTGTCCCACTGTCTTTTGCCGATGATCTATTCACTTTAACTGTAGACATGTATGTGCAAAGCCTCTGATAGGACTGAATTTTTTTTTTTATATGTTCTGTTTAAGTTATTCCCACCAATCAGTGAACAAAGCTCTTTACAAAATTATGTACAACCTTTGTTAAGTAGAGTTGGGACTCTTTCCTACAGTTGCAAAATATTTAAAACATTTTCACATCACACATTCCGGCAATTTACACTCTAACAATTTTATACTTTAATTCACACTTTAATCATTTAATTTACACTTTAATTCAATTTACACTTGTTTTTACATTTTTACAAGTTTTAATTTAGTTAACACTTTAACCATGTGTAATACTTACCATAAAATAGATACAGATTCTAAGCAGATATTTCATGTATACCACAGCTGTAAAAAACAGATATGTGAAAATAGTTTCCTTTGAACTACTACTGTGTTATAAATAAACGGTCAGTCAGCAGGAGGATGTAGAGTATGATAAAAATTATTGACATTCTGATACAAATGTTTGCTGCACACAGGTGATAAGTTTTTTGTGTTTTGCACAGGAGACATTAAAACTATTTTTTTTTCTAATAAGGCTTTAAATTCTAAATATAATAAGGTGAGGATCTGTTCACACTATGTGCAGTGACCTGCATTTTTGCACACTGTTTAAAGACGGTCACTACTAGGCCACATAGAAAATAAATGTTTTCTACGTGCCCCTTTTACAACACAACACTGGTGTGATGTGTGGTGCACTGCAATGTGGAAAAATGCAGCATATGTTTGCTGGGTTATCCATCTTGCACCAACACAGGAAGCCCGCAGGATGAAGATTTGTTGTGATGGACAGAGCACCCTGTGTACCCATTGGCTGAAGAGGCAGTGGGAGGTGGTGTAGCCCGCCTCCTGCTGGTTCTTTAGCTAATGAGCAGCTGATTTCCTCCCTCAAGCGCCTCCCTCCTGACATCGCTTGGGATGTTCTGTGTCCAGGCTGCCTTACTATGCGGGCAAGCGGGAGGACATGTATATTAATATAGGAGATCTCTTATTAAAGGGAGATAGTGGCAAGTGGCAACCTTATGTACAACTCTGCTGCCCCTCACCTGCATCCCTCTGCAGACCTTATGGAACCTGTGTCCAACTATATCCCCTTGTCAGCGGCCCTGGAGGCAGGAGTGGGGAGCTGATTGCTTTGGGGGTGCACAACTGAAATTTGAGGGGCACAGCCCACCCCAGCACCCCTCTAGATCCGGCCCAGATACCATGTGATCAATGTGCGATCACCTTTCACATACTAAACCACTAAACCATGGAATCCACTCATGACATCTTTGTTTACTACTGTGTGTGATCTGTGATTGGTCACCAGTGATCACATGGTGCCTAGGCCAATCACAGCACCCTGTATTATGTGATAGCTGTGGGCGAATCACAGCATCACAACGGTAAACAATGAGTCATGAATGAAAGCCATTCATGACAGTTCTAACAATTGATGTTACATCACTGTAACACACAATCATAGTGTAAAAAAAATCCCTGAACTACTCTGATAACAGTATGTAAAACAATTGTTAAAAAAGAACAGAAACGTTAAAAGAATTGAATACAAAATTATCTACATTTTTTAAAATTATTTTTTATATATTATCACCAGTCAGTATCCCTGATTACCAACATATCAGTCATATGATAAAATATCTGTACTGCACTGGTGACAGTATGTTAAAACAAATCTGAAAAAAATATATTTTATTTATTTCCTCATTTTCCAAAAAATTATTACGAAAAATAACAACTTCAAAAAACTTGTCATTCCACTTACTAAATTCCTTGGACTGTCTACTTTCCAAAAAGGGGTAATTTGGGGGGTATTCTGTACTGTACTGACATTTTGGGGCCTCAAGAAATTAGATAGGCAGTCAGTACACCAGGACTGACCAATTTTCAAATATACAGTATATATCAGACGCTATGTAGATGCTATAGATTTCCCTGCAAATGCAGCAGAATACATTTTGCCATAAATGTATGAACAAAGTTTGTTTGCAAAATGTTATAACATAAACTAAGAAAAACGTTTTTTCAAAATTTTCGGTAAACACAATGGTGATTCAATACCACCAAAAGAAAGCTATATTTGTGAGAAAAAAAATATAAATTTCATTTAGGTACAGTTTTGCATGACCAAGCAATTGCCAGTTAAAGTAGCATAGTAATGAATAGCAAAAAAAATTATCTGGTCACGAAGGGGTAAAACTTTCCAGAGGTCAAGTAGTTAAAATAAGAAATAAAAAATAATCATCATTATCAACTTTTGTTCACTTTGAATACCTGATCTCGTGCAACAAAAAAGATGTTTCCTAGCACGTGACTGGCTATTCAAAAGTTAACATAACTCCACCCTAATTACTAACATTCACTTCAAACAGCCTCTACTCTTTCAGTAAATTAAATTGGAGCTGCACAAAAATGCTATTGAATTAATTGTTAATTTTCCAAGCAAACTCCCCTATCCATCCATGTCTCCATGCTTTATTTTGCTGAGAAATCATTTTAAAAACACCCCTGGCATTTCTGGCAGTAGCCATCTTGAGTAAGAGCAGATGATTCATTTAGCCTTTACTTCCTGGTATCCATCTGCCCTTAGCTCAGGCATTGGCTGAGCTGAGAACTCTGCCTCCCCTCTTGAAGACTGTTGGGATGTATGACATCATTTGCCTAGGCATGGAAGCCAGGAAGTAACTGAAGAAATGTAAAAAAAAATGTAAAACAAGTAAATATGATATACTTTCCTATCCATTTACTAATGTTAGCAGCATGAGGATTAAAAATAGTCCATGTTGATTGAGAGAGTGTAGCTCCACTTTAAAGTATAACTAAAGGCAAAACGTATTTTTCAGTTTTGGATAGAGTGGAGATGGATTAGAACATCTTTCAGGTTTGTATTGCTCTCTATGCCCCCTTCGGAAGATTCACCCTCTCTATTTGTCATGTTTACTGTTATCATCGAAAGTGAAAATAAAAGAAAATCTCAAATTTGAGGTTGTCCCCAGAAAAAATAATAGAGGGGAAATCTTCCAATGTGGGCACTAGTTCTGATGACAACCAAGGATTCCCTCCCTATGGAGGAATTTCCTCCCACTTCCTGTTTTGGCTATGGGACAGGAAGTGAAGGGAAATCTCTCCAATAAGACATGGGTGGCAAAAAAATCTGATAAAAGTTACAACCCTCCATTAATGGAAGAAAAAAAGAGTTTTAATTGAATTGATGGGAATTGCAGTTTTTCAAACAGCCCTGCACACTAATACTGCCTCTAGATGCTCATGTCCTGTTTGTGCTGACAACATAGTACCTTTTCTGGACTGAAATCCTGAGCAGCGTTGTCTACCCTGCCTCTTGGACTACTGAACTCCCTCCACCCTATCTCTACCTCTCTTTGTCCCTCTCTACATGCATACATTGATTTCTTTCCCAGCAAAGCTAGTCTTTCCCAGTGACAGTTAGTGAGTTCCCCCCAAGTGTCAGAATGCCTACTGCAATCCCGCTATAAGTGGCTGATCGCCGTCATTACTAGCATAGAAAAGAAAACAAATTCCATGTATATATACTGCATTTGTAGACGCTATAACTTTCACATAAACCAATTAATTTGCACGTATTGGGATTTTGTTTTAGCAAAGACATGTAGCACAATACATTTTGGTCTAAATTTATGATGAAATTTGATTTTTAAAATTTTTTTACTTGACACGTCTAATAGCAAAAAGTCAAAAATACAGTTTTTTTCTCAAAATGGTCAGTCTTTTTTTGTTTATAGCACAAAAAATCAAACATGCACAGGTGATCAAATACCACTGAAAGAAAGCTCCATTTGTGGGGAAAAAACACATAAATTTCATTTTGGTGCAGTGTTGCTTGACCATTAAAGTAACGTCGCGCCATATCGCAAAAAATGTTTGTATTTTGTTTGTTCTGAAAAGATACAGCGTTGTAGGCTTTGAAGTCTATCACATCCTGCCCTATCTCTGAAAAACCAGTGATTTAGCCTGAGGAAGGGAATAAATATTGTTGTGGACTTTCTAGAAGATTCCTTGCCTCCCAGGCTTTCCCAAGACAGGATGTGCATATAGAAAGGTCCTCTCTTTTCCTCCCAGGCTTGCTGCCTGGAGAAGGCCTTAAGAAGAGAGGTATGTACATCCTAGGCTCTTTACCTTTGGGAGGAAGATGATAAAGCCGGAGGGCATGACAGACTGTTAATGGCTTCTTGGCTGCTACAGCTATCTCCCACTCAGTCTGTTCTCCGAGCTCTGATAGCTTACAAAGTATAGTCGGGGCTGATAGTGAAAGCAGGCTGAGTAGGAAATTGCAAAAGCAGCAGTGAAGCTCTTAAAGCACCAAAATGGGAAGTTAAGGACTGGCACCTTTGGGGAGCGGTTACCTAAATTTGACAGGTACCCTCTCCCTCTGCGATGGCCTAGCCGATCAGAAGCGGAAGTTGTCCTCCCTCCCCGTAGTCTTACGGGACAGGTCACAGAAGACTACGGGGCCATTTACAAAGTGCAGAGCAGTGGGCACCCAGCTGTAAAGCCGCAAGCTGTCACAGCCGGGTGCCCACACTAAAGATGTCAGCACCACGGAGGGAAGACGGCTGGTGAAACCAACTGTGGTGAGGACACCGTTGGACCGAGGGACAGGTAAGTGGCTGTATTGTTTTTGTAACTGCTGACTTTTTTTTTCTTTTTTCAGCTGGAACTCTGCTTTAAGTAGCCTGTAATCCCTTCTGTCAGCATCTCCATTACTGTGAGCAGTAGGGGCAGGTTCTCTGTGGGGAGGCTGTGCTGGCAGCTTCCCCTCCCCCGTCCATCCTCCTTCCTTTAATTACTGTCAACTTCTCCAACTACATCTAATCTCCACCCCACTTACTGCAGTCTCAGGCAGGCCCCCCAACTACACTCTCAACTAAACCCCTCTCCTGCAAATCACCTGCGCCCCCCTTCTTTCAGCACCTACAGCGTCTGTGCTTTCCCTTCCTCTCCCAACCTCCCTCCTGCAATGGCAGAGAGCCCCCCAGAACATCAGCTAATGCCCTCTTCCCCAGTGTCAGCTAACACACCCTTTCAGTCAGCCCCCCACTGCACTCTCAATCCCTTCTCCCATCACATAGCACCCACCTTATCAAAGCAACCACCAGCTATATTTCTCATCAACTACTGTGCCTGCAATCCTCCTTGTATCAGCACCAAAATCAACTCAGCAGTTATCTTTCTCTCATTAATCATTGTGCCTATGCCTTCTCTCTGAACCAACCATATCTGCAGCCCCCCCACCCCCTTTTCTCAACAACCTTTGCATCTGCACCCCCCTATTTTTTCTACCATTGCACCTGACGCCTCCATTCTCTAAGCATCCACTGTGCCTGCAGCCCCCTTTCTCTTGGCATCCACCTTCTCTTATCACCCTTCTTTCTTCCAATCACCACCCTCCACCCACTCTTCTCTCACCACACACCACACCTTCCATCATTGTACCTGTACGCCACTTCTCACCCATACACCTAAGCATGCTTCCCCTCATTCTCACCAACATGTCAGCATCCAGCCCCTCTCTTACCAATGTTTCAGTACAAACCCCCCACCTCATTTCTGCATGCCTACTCCCCAGATTTCACCAATGCATCTGTATAACCCCACCCCAAAAGTTTCAAGCAACCCCTGCACATACACACAATATGCTCCAACTATCATACCAGTACACTGACCCCCTGCTCTCAACATCAGGCAGGCATGCCCACCACCACCACCTTGCTTCTAACACCATCAGATCCATATAATCCACCCCATTCCCTGCTCTCACCACTACAGCTTAACTATTTCACCATCACACCTGCACCCTCTTGCTATCACCACTATGCCTGAACCCTACTATGACTTCCCACAGCCCTCACTACTCCCCTCACATGTCTGTGCAAGCCAATACCTATTCCCCATTTCCAAAGATCCCTGTGAATGAATGATGCACTGATCCTAAATGTGGCAGCATCTGCGCAGGAGAGGAATCCCTGCCCGCTGTCACTGGAGGGGGGATTGGGGGTGGGAGGTCCTGGAGCATATTACATGTTACACCCTTAATACAACTATAACATGTGACATGTTCCAAACATGAACTTATACTTTAAAAATAGGTATACAGATTTTTTTTTATATACATACAGGTTTAACAGGATAGGTAGGAGGAGGGGAGAGAACATTTTAGGAGTAGTTAGACTAAGGATCCATGTACATGAGCCTACCCTGACCACCGGCTATGGGAAACCGCATTTTGCATTTTCCTGCAGTCAAGACATTTTTATCCTGAACGAGATTCTTCTGCGTTCAGAAGAGGGAGGTTTACCTCACCTAAACGAAGCAGCTCCTAAAAGTCTATGTTTACATGGGCACATGGGCTTTTATGGAGTTGAGTTTAGGAGCTTTGGACAAAAAAATAGCAAAAGCTCCTAAATTCGAGCTTAGGAGCTGCTCGTGTACATGGGTTCGACTTCATGTACACAAGCAGCTGCTAAACTCGAGTTTAGGAGCTTTTGACATTTTTTTGCCAAAGCTTCTAAACTCAACTCTATAAAAGCCTATGTGCCCATGTACACATAGACGTTTAGCAGAATTTAGGAGCTGTTGCATTTAGATGAGGTTAAACCTCCCTCGCTAAGAACACTTTGACCACCGACCGCGGGAAAACACAAAACCGCGGCAACCGCAGTACTGCATTTTTGCCACGATTTGTGTTTTCCCACAGCCGGTGGTCAGGTAGGCTCGTTTACATGAAGCCTTAGGCTTTTCTTCCACTTTAAACTTCAAGCTGTCTTGCTGGGAGATGAATATTCGATCTAAGGAAGCATTACAGATAAATGCAGAGAGCACAGTTTACTGTATTTTTCAGTGAGGATCCACATAAGCTAAACTGAACCTAACATTTGCCTAGAGTTGTTCATAAAGTTGGTAACACACAGTTTAAGTTGAAGAATTGTATAGCAGTAATAATAAGTAATTATAATATCCTATGTACTGATTATTTATATATGTCCCTAACCAGACTATAAAACTCAGAGACGCAATTCCCCAGCACCATGTCTGTTAGTTATTTAGTGAAATAATAAAACAGTGTTTGTTTTCAAAATCACACATTGCTAGAAATTCTGAGAATACCACATAAAGGAAAAAATAACAAAGCAAACTTACCCCCAACAAAAAAGGGATAGTTTTAAAGGCCTTCTAATAATAACAAGACACATCTAAAGTTATATAGCCATTTCTTCAAAGCGTTCTTAAAATACCAACTGTTTGGTGTTTTTACAGTAAATAGCACATTCTAGAAAACAGAGACATGCTATTTTTACAAGAACAATGGAACATAAAACAAAAGTGAAGGAAGAAATTAAACTAATAACTGTTTCTAAAAATACTTTGTAAATCATTTATTCATATCTGGGCTGTTAATATTTTTTAAGTTATAGATAAATATCTAATCAAACTTTTTTTTGTTATACATATAAAGATAAAGTATGCATGCATTTATTTATGTAAACTGAAAGTGCCTACAAATCATGTGCCTGTAAAAAAAAAAAAAAAAGTAAATGCTTACTTCTTGTGCTGCCAACACTGACAAACGCCACTATGTTCAAGATAAATCATAAAAATTACATCTTCTCCAGAACTGACATTGAAGGGTACATTTACTAAAACTGGAGCACTCACAATCTGGTGCCGCTGTGCTTGGTAGCCAATCAGCTTCTAACTTTAGCTTGTTCAATTAAGCTTTGGCAAGAAAAACCTGGAAGTTGATTGGTTGCTATTCAGAGCTGCACCAGAGTTTGCACTCTCCAGCTTTAGTTAATAACACCCACAGTGTCAATCTTCTGGTGCCCAGCAAAACTCAGTGGTTCCTCCCGCTGACAGTAATGATACACATTAAGCCTTAATTTCTTTTAAAGACCACTTGCCCTCCAGAGGATTTACCCGCCTTCCTGACCAGGCCATTTTTTGTGATATGGCTCTGCGTTACTTTAACTGACAACTGTGCGGTCATGCAACGCTGTACATAAATGAAATTATATTCTTTTTTTCCACAAATAACGCTTTCTTTCGGTGGTATTTGATCACCTCTGAGGTTTTTATTTTTTTGCACTATAAACAAAAAAAGACAGACAATTTTGGAGAAAAAAAACAATACAGTATGTTTTATTTTATACACACATATCCAATAAAAAAAATTAAAAAATCAAATTTCTACATAAATTTAGGCTAAAATGTATTCTAAGTGTCTTTGCTAAAAAAAATATAAATTAATTGGTCTAAGTGAAAGTTATTGCGTCTACAATTGACAGTATATATACTGGAATTTTTCTTTTTTTTATACTAGTAATGGCAGTAATCAGCGACTTATAGCAGGACTGCGGGCATTCTGATACTGGGTGGGAACTAACTGCCACTGACATCCCCAGTGACACTAATACAGTGATCAGTGCTAATAAATGCACTGACACTGTACTAATGACACTGGGCAGGAAGGGATTATCATCTGGGGCGATGACAGGGTTAACTGTGTGTTGTGTGTGTGTTTTACATTATGTGCTGTGTGTGCTTTACTATGGAGACATGCTGCTTTGTATTTCTCCGCTGTGCAGAGAAATACAAAGTAGCATGTCCTTGCTGACAGGAGAGAGACCTGTGCTGTTTACACACAGGTCTCTACCCTGTCAGCTTTCCCCAATGATCGCCGAGTGCCCACCGGGAATCGCCAGCCTGGACCCAGTGATTTACATCCCTAGCCGCCAATAGCAGGGAGGGCAGGGCGGCACGCGTACGTGCTCACCCCCTACTCGGAAAAGAAAATCACGTATATATATATACATTATTTTGAGCAGCCCTGTAGCCCTGTAGCAGTACTTCTACTACAGGGCGGTGGGCAAGCAGCTAATGAGTGCAAGATACACTGGAGTACTTGTTAAGAAATATACAGATGGTCCAAGAGAAATGTATTATTTCCATGTTTTTGGCTTTTTTTGTTTTTTGTTAAAAAAAAGTCCAACTGTAAGTCGATGGTTCCTAAAGGAAGCCTACACTGTAAAAATTCAGATCAGTTAAGTAAAAAGCAAAAACAATGGCTATATGAATCTTCACATTCCCATAAGCTTGAAGTAAAAAACCTTTTAGAGATGAAATGGGTGAAGTCCTAGTCTGCGTTAGCTGTGGAAAGCATGGATATGTTCCTTTATCTGTCTTCACTTGGTTTCAGGCCTATAGAAGTCTACAAAGAATATCTACAGTGGGTTGACCAAAACACATGACAGCAAGTCCAGAAGGTGGCACAGAAATCAACAGCAAATATATGAGTGTGCCGTGATCATTACTTTAACCCAAACCTTACCCAATATGCCACCATTTATCTTATAGTTGACTTTTCCTTTAAATAGTGCATCTGTGATCAGAAAATCCAACCGATATTCAAATTTAAAATTTTAAAGTTCTCCAAATAGCCTATTTTATTTTCTTGTTCACAGTTCCAAGACTAATTTGAATGCATTTTATGTATCTCTAAATGACCTAAACCCAGACTAATTTAAGAAAGAAGTCTCACTTTAGGGTCAGAGATCGAGCTAAAGAAAGTTGGAAAGCACAAAACATCAAATGAAGGAAAAAAGGAGAACAATGCAATGTGTGGTACATGTGATAAAATGGTTGTGGCTCTCTTTTAAAATGCATCACCAGTGTCACACTGTCCCTTGTAGCATACATCCTTCGAATTAATTAAACAGATTAAACAAAATCTTTTTTATTGTGCGGCTTGTTGCTGTTAGAATGAAGAAGTAACAAAGCCATTCACAAGCAGATGGTTTGAGTTCCTCGTGATATCCTGTACACATTTGTTTTCAATTTGTCTAAAAATAATGGAAGAAAACACAGCTGAGGGGCCTAGTGTGATTTTTAAGAAAGGCTCAAGGCTAACCCCTACTTTTTTTTTTCAGATCAGATAAGTTTACAAGTACATATGTTTGAAATCATTCCCATTCGAAAGACCAGAATGGAAGAATTCAAAAAACTATCAAGTGTTCCATGTTTGTGGGAATGTAAGCAGCACATTTTAAACCATTGAAATAATAACAACAAAAGTTAATAAGTACAATCTTATTTCGTGGATGCAATTTAACTTTTTTATTGGTGTTAATCAAATTAAAATACCACACAACATGATTTAACTTTAATGAAACATAACCAATTATTAATAAGCAAGTATGTTCAGCTCAGCTACTAAAGCTTAAGCTGTTCCAAACAGAATATTCAAACATCCAAATGCCACCAACTACCAACAACCGAGTCCATGGCCAGCTCAGCACAGGACTGAAGATTAAATTTAAGAACTGCAATACCTACATCAGAAAGGTGAATACCATTACCTTGGTACAGACCCAGCAAGTTTCCTTTTAAATTGGTGTGCCAAGGAAGGAGTGCTGAGGGTTGTTTAGGAGGCTTTTATGTCCATTTAAGCTGGTTACAAATGTATCTAATGTGAGTGCAATGATGAACATTAGTTTTGCTTTTTGAGTTCTATGCAGTATTACACTATTGTTTTTTTTTCCTTTTTCTTGCATTTTTTTCATCCATCTGAGAGGGATCGTTCTGGAAGACATAAAGATTCGTCAAGTGAGATACACCTGTGGAGACCCCATTCCCACCTATATATGTATTTTGATTCTTATGCATAATAACTTGGGAATCCACTTGATTTGGTGAGTGTGGGTGAAAATAGATTTATCACAGATGATGTGAGCACACTGGAAAATATATAGTTTCTCATCACGTTTTTTTGCTTTGGAGCACGAAGCTTTTATTTGGGACTTATCAGGACTTTTCTTTATATATTTTTTTTAATACATAATAATTTTTTTTGCGCTGTTTTTTTTTTTATAATATTTTGATGTTTTTTCATCTTTTGAACAGCAGCATTTAATAATTGTGGTTCATTTATTTCTTTGGCACACGTTTTTTAATTTTTTATTTTTTGTGATGAAAAAACAACTCATATAAGTCATACATTTTGAAATACGGTAGCTTTATTTAAGTAATTTTAACCTCCTAGGCGGTATGATTCTTTCCGATTTTTTGTGCTGAAAGCGGTACCATTTTTTTGCATGGAAATATGTAGTTTTTTATTGTAGGCTGTAATTTTTAGGAATAACTCACTGAAATCTGTCCGAACAAGAGTCTATTAAACATCCCGGGTAGGATAAAATTTGAAACACGAAATCATAAATTATAATTTAATAAATAATCATAAAAAAATAATAATATAATAATAATAAATTTAATTCAATAATATAATCAAACCAAAAACACTGAAATTTTAAATACAGAGGCAAATTCGCACATCGCTGAGCAAAGTCGCAAAATTGTTTTCAGTGTCTGATGACGAATTTCCCCACGAATCATTATCACTCAATTCTGCAAGTGGTTCTGATTTACTATCGCTGTTCTAAAACCGCTTTTGACGTAAAGGGACGCTTTTTGGACGCCATGGACTTTTCTAAGTTTCCAGGCAGAAAGAACATTCAAAATGCAGGCAGGGCACAGGACAAAGCAGTAGGGACAAAATGTATGTGAAATGCATTGAAATAGCAATGACAGCAAAAATGACATTTTTAAAAAAATTCAGATTTCCCGCCGGTTCCGGCGCCCGTACGTCTCAACGTCACAGGGACTGGAACACGGAAGCCAGATGCCGACATCGTCCGGAGGAGATGGCCGGGGACGCTGCAGGGGACGCATCGTGGGAGCGAAGGACAAGGTAAGTGCTGCAGGGACCCCCAGAGAATGCCGCATGGTAAGCCCGAGTGTAGCTCGGGGTTACCGCTTTTGGTATAGAAATTTTACCCCAAGCTACACTCGGGAACACCGCTAAGGAGGTTAAAAGGAGAGAGAGAAAGGAAAATCATGCCAAACAGGCAATAATCTTAGACATTACAAGAATTTTTTGAGAGAAAGAAAGTCTAAGTTGATAACTATTTTGATTTATTAGCTAACAAAGCTAAAGCTGTAAGTTTTCCAAAATCATTATCTCCCATATGCTCTATTAGACTATCTGGAGCCAACCAGATCTGAAAAAGGTAAACCATATCCATGAACAAGTCCCCCTAATGCATTCCCCACTTAACAAACCAATCAATATGAAGTCTGTCAGGAGAATGACCAAGAGTTTGGGTATAAATTCTTCTACTGGCTCAGTGACTCACCTAGTAAATGCAAGAATAGACAATTATCCAATAGCAAACCTGTTAACTTAATACAAAGTTATAGACATAGACTGGGAGGGATCTAAGACTTAAGCAGGCACACTTCCAGCCACACAGTTTTATAATTATTGCATCATGTTGTAGCACCAGGGTGAGACAATATTTGAAAGCACTGTGACCTGAAGACCAATAAACATTTTTTGAGAATCACATTAACCTGGTATATAGTTAGTGGGCAACCATTGAGGTGAACAAAAAAGTTGTTGCAATCCAATGAACAGTGCTGTAAATCCATCTACCCCTATCCAGAAGATCTGTTTTACCTGTTCTAAATGTTAAAGGATTCCTACTCCCAGAATGCAGTTCAGATATTCTAAATGCTTCAGAAAAGAATAGAATAAAGGCTGACCACAATAGGAGTGATTAAACTCTGAAGAAAAAAACAAAAGTCGCTAAACAACATTTCTTCAGAATATCAGGGGCAATTGGATGCCTACCATTGGGCTTAAAAGGCTAGTTCACTTTTCTGCATTGTCTTCCAAAACATCTGCCATGCTTTCTGTCACTCCCAGCCTATTGCAAAGCACTGTTAAAATTTAAAAAAGGTGCCCCTTTCCCATTCCATACCTCTATATCTTGCACAGCCTGTCTACAAAAATCTCTGTATAGATGAATGTTAGTAGTGCACCCCCAGCATCTCCTCTCAGCTCCCTTAACCTTCACCAACACACAGCAGGTCCATTCTCCCTCTAGCAGCAGAAGCTCAGTTAACCCTAACTCTAACCCTCCGTACAACCCTGATATTAAGCCTCACACTAACCTTTTCTTTAATCCTAACACTAGCCCCCCCTGTTATCATAACACTGTGGGGGATATACTAAACTTGAGCATGCAAAATCCGGTGCAGCTCTACATAGAAACCAATCAGCTTAAAGGATTTATTGTCAAAACCTACGTGAACAAGCTAAAGCTAGAAGCTGATTGGTTAACGTGCACAGCTGCACCAGATTCTGAGTGCACCAGTTTTAGTAAATCTACCCCACTCTCCGTGCTTATGAACATAAAACACACTTGTTTATTACTTCATAAATTTTCTCAGAGGACCTCCGATATGGAAGAGATTGAGTTCTGATGTTGTAGTAAAGTTTTAGTAAATCTCCCTCTATGCCTTCCTACAACCAAACACTAACCCTCTTCTAACAGTTTTAGTAACCCTACCACTAACCCTCCTTGTAATCCATACAACCCTCCCTTCAACCCCAACCCTCACACTAATGCCCCGTTCACACTATCAGTTTTGTTTTTCATTCAATCCCGCAGGCTTGAAACAGTGGGACTGCCCCCCCACCAGAACACACCGGTCAGCATTCTCAGACTTTTTTTGGTTATACCCCTTCAATTTGGCTGCCATACACAAGGGACGAATGTTGGCCGGTTTCTGTTGCAACAGGGAGGAGCCTTCCTGTACTTAAAGATGCTGAGCTTCTGTCATAAATGACCTATTGGACCTACAGTAACTGGATGCAAGCCAAAGAAAAAAAAGCAGCACCTTTATAAAAATATTCTCCCTTAAACTTCATTTCTAAAAGTTACGAATGCTGCATGCAGTGTAGTTTTCCTAAACAAACTAAAAAATCCCAGCGCCAATCAAAGAAAGTATACAATTATGCAGCTGTGCACCAGTGAAAACCACCAATAATGAATAACACAAAAAACAGCGCAAAAATTAAATAAATAAAAATAATCACAAATAAATAAATGTCCGTGCAAATATATATATATATATATATATATATATATATATAATATTTCAAACATAAGTCCTTATTTTCCCAAAAGGATTTTCAAGACAATGTTCCAAAATGTGCTTCCACCTAATCACCACGTGAAAAATAATATTGACCGCACTCACCAGATGGAGGTGAGTAATAAGCCTCATAGGATATAAGGGATCCTATAGCCCCTCAGGAGGAACTCAAATCGCCTTCACCCTGCTTAGATACAGCAATCGACTCCACTCTACTTCTCCATGGAATCCTCAATAATGTGCAAGGAAAGAAAGGGTACATAGTGTAATACTGCCACTCAGTACCATATAAATCGATAGAATAAGGACACTCACATGCTTCAATAAAATAACAGGCCTTGTTTAATAGCCTCAAAGGCTTCAAAGGAACAAGTTTCCAAATTGTAAATATAGGGATCTCACGCTTTAAGAATCACTGTAGAAGATGACCAGCTTTCCACCTCTAAAATGGCCGCTTGAACCGCAAAAGTCGGCGTGCGTAGGCCAAGATGACGGCAGACCGGAAGTGCGTCAACGTGTTTTGCCCCACCCACAGGGACGCACTTCCGGTCTGCCGTCATCTTGGCCTACGCCACTTCCGGTATTTGGAACGCACGCCGACTTTTGCGGTTCAAGCGGCCATTTTAGAGGTGGAAAGCTGGTCATCTTCTACAGTGATTCTTAAAGCGTGAGATCCCTATATTTACAATTTTGCGGTAAATTTGCCGACTTTTGCGGTTCAAGCGGCCATTTTAGAGGTGGAAAGCTGGTCATCTTCTACAGTGATTCTTAAAGCGTGAGATCCCTATATTTACAATTTGGAAACGTGTTCCTTTGAAGCCTTTGAGGCTATTAAACAAGGCCTGTTATTTTATTGAAACATGTGAGTGTCCTTATTCTATGGATTTATATGGTATTGAGTGGCAGTATTACACTATGTAGCCTTTCTTTCCTTGCACATTATTGAGGATTCCATGGAGAAGTAGAGTGGAGTCGATTGCTGTATCTAAGCAGGTTGAAGAAGGCGATTTGAGTTCCTCCTGAGGGGCTATAGGATCCCTTGTATCCTATGAGGCTTATTACTCACCTCCATCTGGTGAGTGCGGTCAATATTATTTTTCACGTGGTGATTAGGTGGAAGCACATTTTGGAACATTGTCTTGAAAATCCTTTTGGGAAAAAAAAGGACTTATGTTTGAAATATTATATATATATATTTTTTTTTTATTTTTTTTTTGCACGGACATTTATTTACTTGTGATTATTTTTATTTATTTAATTTTTGCGCTGTTTTTTGTGTTATTCAGTGTAGTTTTCCTGTTCATGCCCAAGTTCTTCCTGTAATACGGAGCTGTTAACATTTCCAGTGATTGGCAAAGCAGATTTATTTTAGCATTGTCTTTCAGTGGCAATAAGCATGTGGATTTCCTGTCATTTGCACCTATTTAAATTGTCCATATGCATTTGCTACAGTGAATAACTTACTCTGAACAGGAAGGTGTACACAGGCAATTACTCCACTTCAGTATGGCCTTTGTTGTGAACCAGCTAGCAACATAAAACTTAAGAGTCACACAAAGCATGGACATCATTAGTGAGTGCAGGCTGATTGCTATAGATTATTTTAGTTAGCTGAAAGTGCTTGTACACATTAAGTCATAAAACATCTCTTTTCCTGTACACATTGTTCTATTATTTGCTTATTTCTTGAGGTTTTGTCTCACATCTCTATGGAGCCTTTTTCAAGATGATGTTAGGTCATGGTCATCCAGCACAATACAATGTAACCTGGAAAGTACTGATTATACAATAAATACTGTCTATTCCTTTAGGCGTGTTCAGCAACAGTAAAAGGGTGAAAATTTAAAACAAAAGTACTGTGTATATACTGTTTAGTGTTGGCTCATTAGGGGCTAGCAAATATTTTTTTTCTCCAATTTCAACTCTAAATCTTTTGGTTTGTGCAGACTGGATTTATTTTTATTAATTTCAGGTACTTATATGGCACCGTCAATTTACGCAGTGCTTTACATATATATTGTACATTCACATCAGTCCCTAACCCTCAAAGGGCGTACAATCTAAGGTCCCTAACTCACATTCATACATACACATACTAGGGCCAATTTAGACAGGAGCCAATTCACCTACCAGCATGTCTTTGGAGTGTGGGAAGAAAGCAGAGTACCTGGAGGTAACCCATGCAGGCACAGGCAGTACATTCACATCAGTCCCTAACCCATAAGAGGCGTACAATCTAAGGTCCCTAACTTACATTCATACATACACATACTGCGGCCAACTTAGACATGATCCAATTATCCTATCAGCATGTCTTTGGAGTGTGGGAGAAAACCCACGCAGGCACAGGGAGAACATGCAAACTCCAGGCAGGTGGTGCCATGGCTGGGGCTCGAACCAACAACCCTAGTACTGCCAGGTGGAAGTGCTAACTATTTAGCCATTGTGCTGCCAGATGTCACATGAATTGTAAAAACTGAAAAAATTTAGATATATTGGCAAAAAATATATTCAAGAAAACCTGGCAAAATGCAGCAAAAACAAAAAGCCTTGAGGAAAGTTCCTTTCAGTCCTTCCCTTGACTTAAAATAATGCAATATGCCTGCTTTAGGGTGCAGCAGCCTTATAACTCAGTTAGGATGCTACAATCAATATCAATCATTGTTCATAAAATAAAGCAAAATAGTGATTATGAACTTTTACAAACTGTACTATAATGTAAGTGCAGATAAAGGACCCAGCTTCTACTGAACATGCACACCATTTGCTCAATTTATTCCTATGCCTAGGGCCGTACTCATGATTGCTTCAGCCATCCTAGGGAGTACAGGGCTTGTTTTATGAATGGGAAAAATGGCACACGAGTGTAGTAAGTACAGGTCCTGGTTGGGACCTTTTTGTGCAAAGGTAGGCAGGGTTGCACAGTGAAGATCCCATGAATGGGGATGAAGGTAACTATTTAGGTTTGTAGCTTTCACTGTACAACAAGGGGAATGTTCAAAAGACAACTTTGCGACATGTCATGTACGTTTGGAAGTTCAGGGGATCTCCCATTGACTAAATTTAAGTGTCACCCTAAGATTTTAAGTAATCAGGTAAAAGCTGATGACCATGGTGGGGGTTATCATTCGTGTTGTGGCAACCAAATGTTGTGAAGGAGGCTCTTCTGTACACTAGGAGAACCCCTGCCTCTAATTAGGAAGCATAGCATTTTATTTTGTACAACTATGAACAAAATATGTAGTAATGGACTACATTGGATCTGGATGGTTCCCCAATGGGAAGTTGGCCCTTCTTTTTTTAACATTATGTATACAAGACCATTGGCTGTATACTGAATGTACCTGAATTTCCTACCCGAGAGGCAGTGGCTTCACCTTGGTCTACTCATTTGCACCTCTATGGACAACATGCAAAGGCTATGAATTCCAGTCTACACTACTGCTTGATATTACTCTATTAAACATTAAAAGTGGGTTCCAGTTCTTCATGTTTATAATCCGAGTGCTTCTCCTGCTTGCTGGCGCTGTAGTAGAGCTTCTGGCTCTCTTTATCATATTTTTTGGACCTGCAGCTCCATTGCTCCTTTTTGGGAAGAGGTTCGCTCCTTGTTGCAATCGTTGTTGCATGTTTCTCTCCCATTTGACCCACTGCATTTTTTGCTGGGCTTGCCATTCCCGGGTCTACCTAAACTAGCCAGAAAACTTGCTGCACATGTGTTAACAGTGGCCAGGAGAAGTATTTCTATGTGTTGGTTATCCTCTACTCCACCTTCATTGCAAACTTTGTATAAACTTATTGCCGATGTAAGACAGATGGAGTGTTTGACTGCTTCACATAGTGGTTTGTTTGCTGTATTTGAGATGATCTGGCTCCCGTGGGATAATTTCTCTTCCTCTATGCTGGCCTGAAATGTAAGACCCTGATTATTAATGCACTGTTAATATATGACTCTATTGGTCTTGACTAAATTTAATCCTTGCCATCGATGTACTTCTCTGTTTTGCTTGTCTTTTTTGTTTTTCTCTCCTTGTTTTCTGTAACATATGATTTCTTTGAAAACCAATAAAAATTGTTAATATAAAAAAAAAAAAGAAAAAAAAGTGGGTTCCAATTTACTGATTCTGTCACATGTGCTCCTGAAGAAAGATTCCTGAAATGCATTGAGTCCACATGTGAATTAAAATTGGAATCTTTGCATGTTGAGAACCCCTATGTGGAGAGTAATTTTTAATGTTGTGTATTAGATTTGTAACGGTGCATAACAGAGTTGTTTGTATGGTACTTAGTTTCTCCTCTTTATGTCCACACATAAAGTCCATGGCTACATACTTTGTTCATATTGTACATGATTTGCTTCAATGTGGACATATAGCACACACAGTCTGGTTCTCTTCCACTATGTATTTTATCTTGGCATTTTAATAAAACATTTTACATACAGAGGGCACCATCAGTCCTATTATGTTCTCCATGTGACCTGCATTTGAGTGTGGTGCCAGCAAAGGAGGAAAAGGAGTCTTCTGTGGAGCAGAGGATAACATTGTCCTAGGAGGGACAAAAAGTGCCATTTTTTGCATTGATTTTATTGGGTTCAAAACTGTGAAGTGAGCATTTATTACTGCACAAGGCAGAATCATGCAGAGCCTGAACGACATCTAGTTGAGTAGAAGATAGTAGTAATCACTACAACACATTGGTGGTGGAAGTACTTTATGTTATAGACTTTATGGACTTTATTTGATGATCTTTCCAGTATTTATTTTCAATTGCGTTACTTCAATCATTTTGTAACTACACATTTATGGTTACATTGAAATCTCCAGTACATCAAATTGTGTGCCAAAATTAAATAACAGCACTACTATAGCTGTTCCAAGTGTTAGCTGAGTTATTAGCTTGGAGAGAGGGGGATCATGCAGTGCATCCTTATCTTTGTATCAGATAGGTTTCAGCATTAATTCTTTGTACAGATAAAGGGGCTGATTTACTAAAGGAGTCCAGAATGTTCCCTCAAAAGAAGAATGATGAGATGAAATTAATAAGCAAGGATTTGCTTTGCACATGATTGGATAATTGAAGTTAATCTTTATTCTCAGTTGAGAAACTTAACAGAATTGAGTTAATATTCACTTCAATTATCCAATCAAGTGAAAACCAATTCCTATTGAGTTAGCTTTGCACATCATTAAATAACTGAAGCAGATATTTATACAATTTATTTTTGTGTGAAGATCCTCATCTCAGCCTCATTGTACAACAAAAACATGATACTGATGGCAAATACTATTACAATAACCATGTATCTATTATTTCAGCCTCAGTAACGCACCATTCTATAGTTCATTAATCACTCAGAGATTCAGGCTAATAGCATTATTCTGTAAACCTCACACCTCTGGCAGCAAGGGGGCTAAATGGGTTAAAGTAACAGGTCGGATGAGTGTGGTAGCTGTAATTGTTCCAAGCCAAAGAGCACTGACCCTCTGTAGGAGCATAAAAGGGAAAGGAAGGTTTGAAATGTCACCAGCCATTCCAACAAAGGCAGGTCATTCCTGACATCTCCAAAGAAAATGGTAATGTGGAGAGCATTTCCCATGACGTCTCTGGGTGACTAAAAACCAGAATTTCAACCCCAGCTCAGCTTGTCTGCAATTAAGGATGTATTTGCTGAAGTATCTGATTTCTTTCTTTTTTAATAATTGTATCCATTGGTAAAGAATTTGTGGCTGCCTTACGTCAGTGGCATTATAACAAATACAGTTACATGCTCTACTAGTCTCTTTTATGTTAGCATGCTCTGTTGTTAACTTTTAGCTGCCAGTTGAGCTAGTTTTGGCAAATGAGACTTTGATCTTTACTTTAACAATAGGCATAACACTTTAGACCTTATAAAACAAAAGGATTGTAAGAAAAACTGCCATGCATTCTGTACATATATCTTTTACTATATACACATAAGGTTCTTGGTATGTAATTATCACTGATGGTATTTAGCAAAAGCAAAATATGTAAAAGACATGAAGAAGGTGACAATATATCACTTGTGACGGCATTGTCCAACATTACTATGTCATATCCAACATTAATGTCTGTGGTCTTCAAAACCTTACCATTTCATGCAGATCACTTTTTTCCATGTCTAGTAAAGGGATCCTCATTTTCCTAGAAGTATGCTAGGAAATCTCCGTAGAGATGTCACAGATTTTCAAAACTTGTCATCTCAACAAATAATATAATTCCTACTAAGATAAAAATTGGTTAGGTGACTTGCAAATTATTTGTCAGTTTATAAGTATGCATGCAAATGAATCATTCTGTAATGCTTTTCCCAAAGTTTATTTTCTAACCCAATTTCTAGAATCCTATTTAAAAACTTACTAAAAACATATTAGTACCCAAAGTCCTTTTGAAAACATATATCTTTATACATCTACTTGTTTCTAATTTAAACTTAAATCATGTCTTATTATGTACCGCTATGTACAGTATATCAGTGTAGGTTATCATGTATCCCTATGTATTTAATGGTAGGTTATAATGTACACTATGTGAACAATTATTAGGCAAGTGAGAATTTTGACCAAATCATCATTTTTATGCATATTGTCCATCTCTAAGCTGTATAAACTTGAATGCTTATTGGATTTAAGCATATCAGGTGATGGGTATTTATGTAATGAGGGAGGATGTGGCCTAAGGAGATCAACACCCTGTATCAAGGTGTGCATAATTGTTAGGCAAATTCTTTTCCTCAGGCAAAATGAGAAAAAAAGAGATTTAATTGACTCTGAAAAAGCAAAAATTGTAAAAAAAAAAAAAAAAAACCTTTCAGAGGAATGCAGCACTCTTGAAATTGCTAAGATATTGTGATGCGATCACAGAACCATCAAACTTTTGTTGCAAGTAGTCAACAGGGTCGCAAGAAATGTGTTGAGAAAAAAAGACACAAATTAACTGCCAAAAATTTGAGAAGAATCAAACGTAAAGCTACCAGGAACCCATTATCCTACAGTGCTATCACTTCCCAAAACTGCAACCTACTTGGAGAGCCCAGAAGTACAATGCGTTCAGTGCTCAGAGACATGATCAAGGTAAGGAAAACTGAAGCCCGACCACAACTGTACAAGACACATAAGTTGAAAAGTCAAGACTGGGCCAAGAAATATCTGAAGACAGATTTTTCAAAGATTTTATGGACTGAGGAGATGAGAGTGACTCTTGATGGGCCAGGTGGATGGGCCTGTGGCTGGAACAGTAACAGGCACAGAGCTCCACTTTGACTCAGACCCCAGCAAGGTGGAAGTGGAATGTTGGTATGAGCTGGTATTATTACAGATGAGCTACTTGGACCTTTTGGGGTTGAAGATTCAAAGACTCAAAATCAACTCCCAAACCTACTGCCAGTTTTTAAACACTTTTTTCAAGCAGTGGTATAGGAAAAAGTCTACATCTTTCAGGAAGACTATAATATTAATGCAGGACAATGGTCAATCACATGCGTAGCTAGCCAGTAAAAGGCCTTAAAGATGAAAGAATAATGACATGGCCCCCTTCCTCATCTGACCTATACCCTATTGAGAACTTGTGGGCCCTTCTTAAATGGGAGATTTACAGTGAAGAATAACAGCACACCTCTCTGAACAGGGAGGCTGTGGTTGCTGCTGCACAAAAAGTTGATCATCAACAGATCAAGAAATTGACAGACTCCATGAATGGAAGGCTTATGACTGTTATTGAAAAGAAGGGTGGCTATATTGGTCACTGCTTTTTTTTAGCTGCCAGAAATGGGTATTTATAAATTATGAGTTGTTTGTTTACTATTCTCACTTTAACAGAGGAAAATAAACAAATGAGATAGGAAAATTTTCATTTTTTATTAAGTTGCATAATAATTGTGAACACTAATAGTTGCCCAATAATTGTGCACATATAGATATTCTAATTCTTAATGATTGTGGACACAGTGTATGCCTATGTATATCATTATGGGTTAGCTCTATCTATTTTCAATTATCCCAGCTTATTCTTTAATTATCAGTAAAAAACTAAAACCACACATTTTCAAAATATATTTTTTTTCAGAATTCTCTGATTGAAGCATCTTGTGTATTAACATTAGCTCAGAGGGTGTTGATAAGCATTCAAGGTCAAACTTTTCAGATAGAAATCTGTGAGTCTGGAATCTGACATTAGGAAGTATCAAGTATCCCATTGTGGTTGATTCCAGGAATGTAAAGAATAGAATTCCACAGGAGGTTCTTTTTCATAAAGCCTGGGAGGATATATTTAACCCTTTACAGCTAATGCTAGAAGTCAGCTGGGTATTCATTGCTTGCTAGCAGCTCATGGTGCTTATACCGAACTGTACACTGATTGATATTCAGGTTATGCGCAACACACAAATACACACAGAAAGAGACATCCAGTATTAAGGCACCACAGAGATAATTATTCCTACTTTTAAAACATATTTTTTATATTAATATGTAATTTAAATTTTTTATAACATCTCATGATATACAAATTGTTGTTAGATATTTTAACCAACATTATGCCTCTGCCACCCTACATCTAACAATTGCATCTCATGTTCTTAAGAGATTTTATTGAAAGTAATTATTTTAAATGATATAATAATTTAAAAAGACAGTTTTAAAAGTATGAATAGTTATCTGTGTTTTGCATTAAAAGTCTTAGATCTCTTCCTGGGTAGTACTGGAATTCATTATTTGAAGGATGTGGCACCCTCTATCACTGTATAGATTAATTTTATATAAATGGTTTTATTTGGCAGCAAAAGCCTATATGAATTATTTTGGATACGATTATATAATGTGTACAAATAGCGTAGCGATGATGCTTATCTAGTGTTGACAGCAGTAGTACAAGTGCTTTACTAAAGGTCCTCCACTTTTCTATACAGAAAAGGTACAGAATGGGACAAAAGGATGGAAAGTATGACAGCAAGTGCTCCCTGCTTCCTGATACATTCATTATGACCTCTAGCACAGCAGAAACAGCGCAAGAATTGTAATAGGTCCTCAGAATTCGGAACTTACTTTTATCACACAATCTATGAACATCTGAAGCAAGTACAAAGCAATCTACTACCCAACAGTTTTGATTACCTGTCAGGTCAATTTTTATTTCAAAACTGAGCAATAAATTGACAGTTTCAATAAAAAAACGAAAATTGTGATCAAGTTGAAATGACATCAAAACAGAAAAAAGTTACAGCAACCTCACAGAAACCAATATGGTTTTTACACTGCATTTAAATGGGGTCATGTAAATTCATCTCCTTGCAGTATACTGAAACCACTCTTTTATGTCTTTGAATTCTTTGCGTTTGTTGCAAAAATGAATATGGTCTGTATGTGAAATGCATGAGCTATCAAGCCTTGGTTAAATTTGGACTGAGCGGCTTGGACTTCCTAAAGGTAAAACCTGAATCATTCTTACTTTCTGCAATTCTCTTAATGGACTGACAGAAGTAAGAAAAAGAAGGAAAGATAATGTTATTTTCTTCCTTGTACCTTGATCTAATTGAAGCCAATTTTCCTGTATACCATAAGGCAACTTGGAAACTATTGGGATGACCCCATGAGAGGTATCTGGGTAACAGGCCGAGTGGGTATCAGCTTTGGCAAGTTTAAATGTCTCTACCAGATATTTTTATTGAAAGAAGAAGGTAAGTATTATACTCACAATGAACATACAAACACAAGCATATCACACCGAACAGGATGATAAATCCAAGCAGCATCTGAGTCCATACGATGGAACCCTGGATGACCAACCTTCTAACGCGTTTCGAGGCCACAACCTCTTCCTCAGAGCCAACACTTCAAGAGTCTGCACCCCTCTTAAATAGACTAAAAAATGTTGACAATGGGCTGTGTAGAGTCCACCCGAAGGTGGAGAATAGCATCACATGACCCATTACCATCTGATTCCAATCTTGGATCAGATGACAAAAAAAAAACACATTCACATGTTGGTAAATAATAAATGGATAAACACTTACACTTCCCTTTCTGTAAATGGTATAGGGCTGGATGACACAGGGATGGGATATATGATGATATATGACATAAAGTAAATTGAATAGGAATCCAGAGAGATATAAGTAGTATAAAAAATATACAATAATATACAGTTGGAGCGCATGCCAGCATGCGCAATCCACCACCTCATGGCTGGACTGTGACACTCGTGCTGCTGACAGCTGGACATGGAGAAACTCTCCTGTGACCTAGCCTAGGAATTCTGTGTAAGCAGCCAATGGGCTGCTGCTGTGAAGTCACATGGGCTAGTATAGAGGGAGGCGGAACAGTGTGCCGTCCACATGTGTTCCACCTACAATACCTTTCTTGCTAGGCTCTCATTGGTTGTAGGTATATTATTGTATATTATTTATACTACTTATATCTCTCTGGATTCCTATTCAATTTACTTTATGTCATATATCATCATATATCCCATCCCTGTGTCATCCAGCCCTATACCATTTACAGAAACGGAAGTGTAAGTGTTTATTCATTTATTATTTATTATTTACCAACATGTCAATGTGTTTTTTTTTTGTCATCTGATCCAAGATTGGAATCAGATGGTAATGGGTCATGTGATGCTATTCTCCGCCTTTGGATGGACTCTACACAGCCCATTGTCATAATTTTTTAGCTTATTTAAGAGGAGTGCAGACTCTTGAAGTGTTGGCTCTGAGGAAGAGGTGTGGCCTTGAAACGCGCTAGCCAGTTGGTCATCCAGGGTTCCATCGTATGAACTCAGATGCTGCTTGGATTTATCATCCTGTTCGGTGTGATATGCTTGTGTTTTTATGTTCATTGTGAGTATAATACTTACCTTGTTCTTTCAATAAATATTTTAGACGATAATGCACTAGGTCAGTGCGCCCCTTTTTGTTTTTCTATTTGCATTCAGTGAAGTTGGACCACCCTGGTCTGTTGAGGGCAGCAAGCAGTGCACATTTCAGAACATCCTTACTGGTCCATTCCCAGCGCAGCAGAAAAGTGTTTTGCTGTGTTGGACAGGTTTTTATGTTGTTTGGGACAGACTTGAGTGTAGCTATGGTAGCCTAGAATCCATTAAGGATTTATCTAAAAGGTTGCAAACCTTCCCAAAAATATCTGGTAGAGACATTTAAACTTGCCAAAGCTGATACCCAATTGCATTCAAGATAAAAACCTGTGGCAGGATTGTCAGTGTGAACAGCTTTGAGCCTTTTGATATGTTCAGTAGACTGAGAACCTAGCCACCTGATAAGTAGATCTAGTTCTTCTGTAGTTGTGATACCTAGTTCACTGATAATGGCTTTGAAGATGGATTTCCAGCCTCTGTACTTTTCTGGTTTCTCATCGAACTTAGCGAGAACTGTCTTGGTGAGCTCTTTGCAAAGCATGCATTTAGCAAACTGTGACATATTTCTATTTGCATTCTTTGGATGCACTGCAGCCAGGGGAGGACTGACCATTCGAGCACTTGGGCACTGCCCGAGGGTCCGGGGTCAGTAGGAGGCCCCATAAAATGCCCCTGGTACCTTTTATAGGCTTTTTTGGGTATGCTTTGAGTGTGGGCAAGGACACAGGGGCCCCATGATCCCCTATTGCCCGGGGGCCCCATGAGTTGTCAGTCTGCCCCTGACTGTAGCATGTGGAACAAAGTTAATTACATTGACTGGTGTGCTGAGATTTAGCGACTTCGGGAAGGTATGGTGGGTCAAAGATATTTATACCTGAGACTGGCTTAGAATTGATTGTCAAGTTGATATCGGCTGTGGAGCAGTATACTTGGTAGGGGACAATTAACTAGCCCCATGGTAAGGTGTATTGGCTATCATCTGCATACCAGTGTTCACAGTTTGCTAAGGTGCGAAAGCCTGGTGAAAAAAAGGGATGAGTAAGCAGATTGTCTTGATGGTGATAAGGTGATAAGTGCAACATACTGTCTTAGGTTGAGGAATACAGCTGTTTTCATTGGGAAGGGAAGTTTTAGAAGAGCATGTGAAGAATATGATGCATTTGATGTAACTGAGTGTCTGTTGCTGTTTCCTCCTTCACTTTCACTCACAGCTTGCTCTAAAACCTTTAACCTTGCCATGGCTGCGGTGTGCTCAAAATTCTGCAAAGCTTTCAATCTCTTATTATGTTTGGGCAAAAGCTGCCTGATTTTTAGAAGCTTCAGCAGCAGAGTGGGCCTTAATAAGTTGTTCACTGAGAGTGAAAGATCTTGATTGGAGAGACTTGGCGGATCTTGAGAAGTGTCTTGTAGATGTAGCGTGATGAGATTTATACTCATGAAGTTAAAGTGTGATTCTCACTTCTGCCTTTGTCTTTGTTTGTAGTACTAAACTGTCTGTAAGCTTATTAAATCCCTTTAATTCTTCCTGTGACTCTTCAGTGTTGTACCGCTTTAAGAGGTTAGTATATTTAATGTGCAGTCTTTGATAACTCTCATATATAGCAATGAATTGTATGAGTGTACCTTCTAGTTACAATACCTCATGAGAAGGCTGAGAAAGGAATGGTATGCAATCAACCGTCTTAGACCATAAGTGAAGAACATTAACCAGCAGTTCCTCTTTATCATTTTCATCATTCTGTTGAACATTCCAAGTTCGTTTTATAAAGTATTTACCTTGTTTGCTTAGTTCCTGATCTGGAAAGAGTTCTGGTTCCTGCTGTGTTTCAGCATCCATAGAAAATGTAAAATGTTGCTATGTCATTGTGCTGACAATGAAAGAGTTAACTGGGAGTCTCTTAGAAATGTATCAGTTGCTTGGCTCTGTGTCTAGAGGTTTTTTGTGAAACACATACTGCTTTCTGTGTCACTTGTTTCAGAAGGTATTAAAAGCAGAAATCAGAATGGCGTGTAGTAATTCAGGCAACTTCTACTATATACATGTACTGTATAATGCACAACATATAACAGTCCCATTAGGCAGTCACTGTAGTATCAGTATTGTAGGCTGTAAAATTCTGTGCTGTGATTAGCTTTCAGGCTTGTTCTGCCTTGTATGACAGTAGCTGCACTGTCTATATCCAAGGTCCAGATCACATTTCACAGTATATTCTAGAGCTACAGATGATTATTTGACTGGTGCTAAACGATTGTTCTGCCTTTCCAATCTAAGCACTGAAGGTGTGATCTCTATAACTGATCCAGTTGTGGCAAGATAGATGTAATTTACAGTCTCAGCTGAATTGGCAGACAGTGACTCGATCCAAATGACAATTTACAGATCGTAGAAAGCTTTAATCCAAAATTTGTGCAGATCTTGACAGATGAACATCAGAAAAACATGTGCTCCAATTGGAACCTAAAGACACTCTGAAGGAGGATGGGACTAACTGTACAAAGCATCTCCTACCTACAGAGTGAGGTAAGGACAAAATTATTTAAAAGCAAACACGAATGCATGTGCTAACGTAACAGCTGTCCATGACCCCATTGGGGAAATTCTCACTCATTCTTTTACTGTAACAACAGGATAAGAAATGAGGAGAGTATTGGTCACTGGAAAAACAGATAGGCAGTAATAGAAACTGTACAAAGTTTTTAATTGTTTGCCATCTTACTAAAGAAAATGTGTTTTGTGCAGTCTGTGTCCACATTAGACAGATTTCCCATCACCTCCTGCACTGCCCCATCCCACAATTATTACAATTATAACAATTTTATCTACAAAAAGTTTAACAGTCGTGCTGCATCCTGTAAGAAAACAGTAATGGAGTGTCTGAAAAATAGAAACCTAGGACACCTCTGGTTGGCTTGCACTTGACCTATGCTGGTTTAAAGGATTATTCCTGCAACAGAGACAATGAATGGCCAGCTCTAGTTAAATATCCATTCCTCAAAAGCCATTGTCCAAGACCACATGACCAAGGCATCTGCATTAATCATGTGACCATTCACTGGAGAACTTGTTTTGTTGTTTTCACTACAAAAGGAAAGAAGGAAAATTTATCTTTCAAATCCTTCATTACCATTTTGTTATATGGTGCAGCTGGTTGTTGAAATAAATCTCACTTTATTTTTGGGTACAGGTCTGCTTTAACTGAAACCTGCCCTCAATATCCATTATAAAACAAGCATGTTTTCACAGTTTGCTAGGTGCTAAAGCCTTGAAAATAGATTAACTAATATTCTAAGGAACTGGAAACCAAAAAGGAAAGGTCTGTGCTGCTGACTTCTCCAAGACTTCTGATGAGTGCTCTGCAGCCTCCCCTTTCTACCCACAACAAAGGTTAATGTTAGAATGTGTTATTAGAAGTAAGAGAGTGCCATTGCATATGTTAGGATGGCCTAGTGAAAGACAGAGAAGGAAGCTGAACAAATCCCAAATGTCATTGATGTAGTGCAAACAAACAACTGAAAGCACAGCACTGTTTGCTACAAGAAACACAACTTTATTTTGTTCTGTATTTATAAAGCAGACAATTTCACTTTTCAAAGCTACAAGATTGCTAATAAAATTATTCATTATATATATATATATATATATATATATATACACGCACTTTTATATTATAATGTTATATTAAGCTTCTTTCAGGTATTTTCAGGAAGCAGAGCTGACATCGCTCTTTTTAAGATACAGTGGGCATGTGCAAAATACAAATGAAAACTTTTTTTAAATAAAAGACAGCTGAAGTCAAGGAATTATTTGTGATTCATAATTATATTGGTCCAGCATGGCACAACATAAGTTTGCATATCTCATACCTGATGGGCCACTGGGGAAGCTGAAAATCACTGCAATAGTCAGTGCAACTACAGAGGTAGTCTCGATCTTGCAGGTTCTGCTTGGGTTCTTTGCGAGTGGTTACACCTCTGCATACTGGCCACAGGGGGTAGTTTGCTCAGCATTGTCACCATTCATAGAATGCCTTAGGTGGAGAGGGGAGTGGTGACATCAGGATCTTCACTTCTTTCAATCAGAAAACACCTTGTATTCAATTAAAAAATATAAAGCATTGAATGAATGGTAGCAGTGTCTAGTGTTTATTATTATTATTATTATTATTATAATACAGGATTTATATAGCGCCAACAGTTTGCTTAGTGCATTACAAAGTAAAGGGAGACAATACAGCAACAATACAGTTCAATACAAAAGGGTTAGGAGGGCCCTGCTCCTTGGAGCTTACAATCTAAGAGGAAGGGGCTGGTGGTACAAAAGGTAATAACTGTGGGAGATGGACTGGTAGAAGAAATAGAAGATTCCGTTATTAGCTGAAGGCAGGATAGACTTCCCTAGATAGGTTTTCAGAGAGCGCTTAAAAGTGGTCAGAGTAGGCGATAGTCTGATAGATTGGGGTAGAGAGTTGCAGAGTATGGGGGAGGCTCTGGAGAAGTCCTGGAGACGAGCATGGGAGGAGGAGACAAGGAAGCTAGAGAGCAGGAGGTCGTGGGAGGAGAGGATGGTTTGGGTGATATTTGGAGACAAGGTTGGTGATGTAATTTGGGGACAGAGTTATAAATGGCTTTATATGTTATTGTTAATATTTTGAATTTTATTTGTTGGGTAATGGGAAGCCAGTGGAGGGATTGGCAGAGAGGGGTGGCAGATATGGAACGATTAGTAAGGTGGATGAGTCTGGCAGCAGTATTCATGATAGACTGAAGAGGGGATAGCCTGCGATTAGGTAGGCCAATGAGGAGGGAGTTACAATAGTCAAGGTGAGAGATAACCAGGGAGTGAATAAGTTGCTTAGTAGTTTCAGAGGTTAAGAACGAGCGTATCTTGGAGATGTTGCGGAGGTGAAGTCTACAAGATTTGGACAGTGATTGGATTTGGGGCTGAAAGGACAGATGGAAGTCTAGGATTACACCTAGTACCCTGGCATGAGGGGAGGGACTGATGGTTGTCTTATTGATCTTGATGGAGAAGTCAGGGGAGGGGGCACGGGCTGGAGGGAATAGTATGAGCTCAGTTTTGGAAAGACTGAGTTTGAGGAAGTGGAATGACATCCATGCCGATATGTCACTTAGTAGGTTAGTAATGCGAGAGGAGACTGAAGGGGTGAGGTGAGGAGTAGAAAGATAGATTTGTGTGTCATCAGCATAGAGATGGTACTTAAAGCCGTGGTCTGTAGTCAGAGTTCAAAGGGAAGCAGCTCGCACAGAACCTGTTAGATGGCGGCTATCATGTTAGTATTGTTGCCTACTACAGTGATTTTACATTTCCCCAGAAGCTCATCAGGTGTGAGATATGCATACTTCTATTGTGCCAAGCTAGACCAATGTAAGTATGCAATACAGAGTTAATTTATAATATATATATTTATATACGTATATACACTCACTGGCCATTCTATTAGGTACACCTTGCTAGTGCCAGGGAAATATCCCCCACACCATTACACCACCAGCCTGAACCGTTGATACAAGGCAGGATGGATCCATGCTTTCATGTTGGTTACACCAAATTCTGACCCTACCATCTGAATGTCACAGTAACCAGTCTGCCCATTCCCCTCTGACCTCTGGCATCAACAAGGCATTTTCCGCCACACAAATGCCACTCTCTGGATATTTTCTTTTTTTCTGACCATTCTCTGTAAACCCTAAAGATGGTTGTGTGTGAAAATCCCAATAAATCAGCAGCTTTTGAAATACTCACACCAGTCAGTATGGCACCAACAACCATGCCATGTTCAAAGTAACTTAAATCCCCCTTCTTTCCCATTCAGCAACTAGGCTTCACCACGTCTACATACCTAAATGCATTGAGTTTCTGCCATGTGATTGGCTGATTAGCAATTTGTGTTACCAAGCAATTGAAGGGGTAGCACAGTGGCTAAATGGTTAGAAATTCCACCTGGCAGTACCAGAGTTGTAGGTTCGAATCCTAACCATGGCACCACCTGCCTGGAGTTTGCATGTTCTCCCTGTGCCTGCGTGGGTTTTCCCCGGGTACTCCAGTTTCCTCCCACACTCCAAAAGACATGCTGGTAGATTAATTGGATGCTGTCTAAACTAGCCCTAGTATGTGTATGTATGAATGTGAGTTAGGGACCTTAGATTGTACGCCCCTTGAGTGTTAGGGACTGATGTAAATGTACAATATATATGTAAAGTGCTGTGTAAATTGATGGCGCTATATAAGTACCTGAAATAAATAAATAATTGAACAGGTGTATCTAATAAAGTGGCCGGTGAGTGTGTATGTATATATATATATATATATATATATATTTCAAAGATCAAATTTGCAAATATACAAAATGCTCATTCTGATGAGCGGATATAAAAATATTTAGGATAAAAATAGTAATTAAGCTATGTGAGATGTAAATATGCTTATCACTACAGATTTATCTTAAGTTTCCTAATATAAACTGATTTGAAGACACTGTCTTAAACATTCAAACCAAATAAACAGACATAGTTTGCAAAAATCTGCCAGTTTGCTATTTCAATGCCTTAGCCTATGGTATAGTCCGTAACATTATCATGTATAAATTAGCTTCAGTTCAAGCCTATAGGACACCGATGCCATTTGCCATATGACCCTGCTACATCCTGCAGTGAAAAAGCTGCAATAAAATGCCTCTAAGTGCTGGAAGTCTGGAAAAACATCTATATGTATAATAAAATAGCAGCTGCGCTATATAAGAATTGAAAAATACTTTACACACAAAGAAACAGTTTACAGATGGCCGAGCAGAGAAGAAAAAAAAACCTTTGGCATCATGCAGAAATCTTCCTCCAATATTTAACCAGTTTAAGTGCTGAAAAGGAAAGAAAACAGTATTTGGAGAAGAACTAGGCATTCTTATATAACAGAGATTCTCCCAGCCCCCTGCTATCCCAAAAGAGGCCTTTGCTGTACTAAAAATTTTGCAAAGCCTTGCATTGTTCTGACACTGGATCAGCAAGCACATAAAAAAGCAACTGGCAGCTCAAAAGCAATCCAGTGATAGAGCCTGGTGCTATCTAATCAAGGCCAAAAGGTCACTTCCGAACAACTGGGCAATAAAAGATTATGTCTAACCTCAGAACAGAAAGGTCTAGAGGTGGCTGAAAGGGGAGGGAAATGGCGGGTAAAAGAAGCCCCCCTTTCGTCCCCTCTGTGGGAGGAAGTGCATTGAATAAAGCCAGCAGACAGGAACCATCTGGCTCTGTGAGTGGCCTGCCCTTAAGAAGAGAGAAAAGCCTTCACAGTGGGCTAGTCACTCTGCACAGATTTCATTGCCACCAAACATCTGAGAACACATAAAGGAAAAAAAATTACAATAAAGGTAAATGCAAAAAAAAAAAAAAAAAGAAAAAAGTATGCGTTTATGAATTTTAACTTCAGCAAAATTCCTCAAAGACCCTTCAATTTAAGCCAGCAAGTTACTATATGTAAAATGCGCTGCTCCGAACAATCATAAATGGATTAAAAAGCTTTCCGCACCTGCAGAGAAAATTACATTTTTCACATAGTATATAAATTTGCTTTGCAGTGTATTGCCTATTTTAGTTGCCATGTTCAGCTTAAAGAGATTAAATACCCAATCATTTTCAGTTAGCGTTACTAGTTGTAAAGTATTTTTGCCTTTTACTCCTAAAAACATAGAAGACTGACAATGGAAAAAGGCCAACAACTCCACTGAGTCTTTTTTTTCATGTGTTTGGGTTTTTGTTTTTTTAACATGTTTATCTGAGGATAGATATCCCAAGTATGCTAAAATTTACTACGTTGCCATTTACACTTGCCGTAAGGGCGATAGGGTGAACTCTGGCGGCAAGAATCAGAGACTTCCTGCAGCTAAAATGACAGATGTTCGCAGCCGCTCAGCCTATAGAAAGCAATGACAGGTTGACGACAGCTGTCCTTTGCTGTTTGCACGTCTTGCAAATAGCTGTAGTTAGGGATCATCTGTCCTCAACTGCAGGTAATCCGTGCTTCCTCACATCTGAACTGCCACCGATAGCTTCAGTTTCCATCAGCCTGTCATTGATTTGTATAGCCTGAGTACAGGCCATGGCTATTCAAACCACTTGTCATTCTGGCCACAGGAAGTTTCTGATTATTGCCACTAGAATTCACACTATAGCCCTGATCTTAAGTGTGAATGGGGCCTTACTGTCGATTCAGCAAGGGAAAATGTCACCAGCACACAGAGGATCACCAATATGGGTCCAAACATTTAAATGAATGGTCACATATTTACAGCAAGGCAACGTTTCGGAGCCTCGCAGGACCCCTTCATTAGGCATGTGATTTTGTCACATGCCTGATGAAGGGGTTCTGCGAGACTCCGAAACGTTGTCTTGCTGTAACTATGTGATCATTCCAGGGGCAGACTGACAATTCATGGGGCCCCCAGGCAATAGAGGATCATGGGGCCCCTGTATCCTTGCCCAAAAAACCCTATGAAAAAGCCAATGAAAGGTACTAGGGGCATCTCATGGGGCCCCCTACTGACCCCGAGCCCTCAGGCAGTGCCTGAGTGTTCGAATGGTCAGTCCGCCCCTGGATCGTTCATTAAAACTTTTGGACCCATATTGGTGATCCTCGGTGTGCTAGTGACATTTTCCCTTGCTGATTCTGTTCGGTTCCAGCTGACGGTCGCTGCAGCACCCACTTATACACACAGCCATTTTTAACGCAGGAACGTGTGTGTTTGGATTGTACACTTACTGTTGATTCACTCACTTACTTTGCTGAAGCTATGTGCCAAGAATCCACTACTCTTTTGGTAAACTCTCTAATGTTACCCTGGAGAAAGTACAGAGAAGGGCAACCAAACTGATGAGGCATGGAGGAGCTCAGCTATGAGGAAAGATTAGAGGAACTGAATTTATTCTCTCTTGAGAAGAGGAGATTAAGGGGGGATATGATCAACATGTATAAATACATCGATATAGAACAAAGTGAGCGCTACTGATAAATTGTCACATAAGCAGCTAAAAGCACTAAAGATGATCACAACCACCTCTATTCAAGAAAAATAAGAAAAGTGCAGTGCTAAATAACACAATATAAAATACGATAAAATTCGATCTAAATAGTTCGATCAAAGATAAATGTTCATAAAAATCCTGCGATCGATTCATAAATAAGGTGAACACAGCTTGTATCAGATCCGGAAAAAGGCAGAAATGCGCACTCACCGACCGCGCATAGGAAATGTGCATATGTGTATCAAATCCCACAGATGTCGTTATCCTCCAGGAAGAGGTGTCATCAGTCGATCTGCTGGGCTAACAGGGCCTCCTTAGATTTGGATCAGCCAAGGTACAGTTGCAAGAAAAAGTATGTGAACCTCTTGGGATTACGTGGAGTTTTGCATGAATTGGGCATAAAATGTGCTCTGAACGTCATCTAAGTCACAACAATAGAAGAACACAGTCTGCTGAACATAATACTACACAAACATTAGATGTTGCCATGGTTTAATTGCACATAACATGAAAACATTCACAGTGCAGGGAGGAAAAAGTATGTGAATCTTTGGACTTAATAACTGGTTGACCCTCCTTTGGCAGCAATAACCTCAACCAAACGTTTCCTGTAGTTACAGATCAGACCTGCACAATGATCTGGAGTAATTTTGGACCTCTCCTCTTCACAAAACTGTTTCAGTGTAGCAATATACTTGGGATGTCTGGTGTGAATCGCTCTCTTAAGGTCATGCCACAGCATTTCAATGGGGTTGAGGTCAGGACTCTGACTGGGCCACTCCAGAAGGCGTATTCTGTGCTGTTGCAGCCATTGTTTTGTTAAATTACTTGTATGCTTTGGGTCATTGTCCTGTTGCATCACCCATCCTCTGCGGAGCTTCAGTTGGCGGACAGATGGTCGTACGTTTTCCTGCAAAATGTCTTGATAAACTCTGGAATTCATTTTCCCATCAATGACAACAATCCGTCCAGGCCCTGAGGCAGCAAAGCAGCCCCAAACCATGATGCTCCCTCCGCCATGTTTTACAGTGGGGATGAGGTTTTGATGTTGGTGTGCTGTGGCTTTTTTTCTCCACACATAGTGTTGTGTGTTCTTCCCAAACAACTCAATCTTGGTTTCATCTGTCCACAGTATATTTTGCCAGTAGTGCTGTGGAACATCCAGGTGCTCTTTTGCAAACTTCAAACGTGCTGCAATATTCTTTTTGGACAGCAATGACTTCCTCCGTGGTGTCCTCCCATGTACTCCATTCTTGTTTAATGTTTTCCTTATTGTAGATGTGTCAACAAAAATGTTAGCATGTGCCAGAGATTTCTGTAGGTCTTTAGATGACACTCTGGGATTCTTCTTTACCTCATGCAGTATTCTGCGCTGTGCTCTTGCAGTCATTTTTACAGGATGACGATGCCTAGGGAGAGTAGCAACAGTGCTAAACTTTCTCCATTTGTAGACAGTCTGTCTTACCGTGGACACATGAACATCAAGGCTTTTGGAGATACTTTTGTAACCCTTTCCAGCTTCATGCAAGTCAACAATTCTTGATCGTAGGTCTTCTGAGAGCTCTTTTCTGCGAGGCATGGTTCACATCAGACAGTGCTTCTTGAAACCAGTAAACCCAAAACAGGTGTGTGTTTTTTAAGGGCAGGACAGCTGTCAGCAACACATCCAATATCATCACACTGATTGGAGTCAAGGTTGGCTCACTCCTGGCTCCAATTAGCTCTGGGAGAAGTCATTAAGCTAGGGCCTCACATACTTTTTCCTCCCTGCACTGTGAATGTTTACATGTTATGTGCAATTAAACCATGGCAACATCTAATGTTTGTGTAGTATTATGTTCAGCAGACTGTGTTCTTCTATTGTTGTGACTTAGATGACATTCAGAGCACATTTTATGCCTAATTCATGCAAAACTCCACGTAATCCCAAGGGGTTCACAAACTTCTTCTTGCAAATGTATATGTTCCTTCCAGGTGCAGGATTCCCTCCTCTGGATAAGATATGTAGCTGTGTCTGCCAACCCCTCAGTGAGGGGTAAAAATAGGGAAAGTACCCATAGTGTAGTATGTAAATGCTTTATTGGTGCATGAAATCTTAAAAATCAGGTCAGTGAACAAAATTCTGGCACATTGCCAGAAGAACACACAGTGAGGAGTTGATAAAAGAAAATAAATACTGACCCTAGTAATGGTTGGCCGCCAGACCTCCACGTGGTCTGGACGGCTAGATCAGGCGTCACAGGCTGTCAGTTCCTCCTGAGGCCTTTCGTGCTAAGGCACATCATCAGAGGGGATACTGACAGCTCTGTGACAGACGCCAAATGCTTAAATGCAGACCGCGGGGATTCGCGCATGCGCACCGAATCGCCGCCATTTTGCCGAAGACCACGCTACTGCGCATGCGCGCAGATCGAAGCGCCATTTTTCCATGGATATACAAAACTGTCAGCCGAGGCACATTAAGCCAGGCTGACAGCGCACAGACATCAGCGCGATTGAGCCTGGAAAAAAGGCTCTTTGTTCCCAGCCTGGCTTAATGTGCCTCGGCTGACAGTTTTGTATATCCATGGAAAAATGGCGCTTCGATCTGCGCGCATGCGCAGTAGCGTGGTCTTCGGCAAAATGGCGGCGATTCGGTGCGCATGCGCGAATCCCCGCGGTCTGCATTTAAGCATTTGGCGTCTGTCACAGAGCTGTCAGTATCCCCTCTGATGATGTGCCTTAGCACGAAAGGCCTCAGGAGGAACTGACAGCCTGTGACGCCTGATCTAGCCGTCCAGACCACGTGGAGGTCTGGCGGCCAACCATTACTAGGGTCAGTATTTATTTTCTTTTATCAACTCTTCACTGTGTGTTCTTCTGGCAATGTGCCAGAATTTTGTTCACTGACCTGATTTTTAAGATTTCATGCACCAATAAAGCATTTACATACCACACTATGGGTACTTTCCCTATTTTTACCCCTCACTGAGGGGTTGGCAGACACAGCTACATATCTTATCCAGAGGAGGGAATCCTGCACCTGGAAGGAACATATACCTTGGCTGATCCAAATCTAAGGAGGCCCTGTTAGCCCAGCAGATCGACTGATGACACCTCTTCCTGGAGGATAACGACATCTGTGGGATTTGATACACATATGCACATTTCCTATGCGCGGTCGGTGAGTGCGCATTTCTGCCATTTTCCGGATCTGATACAAGCTGTGTTCACCTTATTTATGAATCGATCACAGGATTTTTATGAACATTTATCTTTGATCGAACTATTTAGATCGAATTTTATCGTATTTTATATTGTGTTATTTAGCGCTGCACTTTTCTTATTTTTCATGTATAAATACATCAGTGGTTCATATAGTGAACTCGGTGTAGAGCTATTCACCCTGAGCTCATCACAGAGGACAAGGGGGCACTCTTTACGCCTGGAGGAAAAGAAATTTATTCTCCAAACACGGAAAGGTTTCATCACAGTAAGAGCTGTTAAAATGTGAAATAGACTCCCTCAAGAGTTGGTTCTGGCCAGCTCAGTGGATTGCTTTAAAAAAGGCCTGGATTCTTTCTCGGATACACAGAATATAACTGGTCACTATTTATAGGTAAAGTTGATCCAGGGAATATCCGATAGCCTCTCAGGGGATCAGGAAGTATTTTTTTCCCCTGCAGGAGCAAATTGGATCATGCTTTGCTGGGGATTTTTTTGCCTTCCTCTGGATCAATGGTGGGTATATGATTATAACTTTTTTTTTTTTTTTTTTGGTTGAACAGGATGGACTTTTGTCTTTTTTTCAACTAGACTAACTATGTAACCCTTGAACTTTCTTCCTGTTAGTTTGATGCATGACCTCATGTTCCTGATCTGAACTTCAGTTGTCTCCTGAGCCTTATTCACCCCTGCAGTTGGAAACTTTTGAGTCTGAATCCCACCAATGACATTATCTGCATAGAGTATCCATGTCCTTGCTCTGGCTTAGTTTCTACCCACAATCCCAAAAACATACTGATAGTTCAATAGCTCAGGTCCAAACTAGCCAAATTATGTGTGTATGACAGCAAACTCCTTTGGTGGCAGTCATTTATGTGATTGGTTCAATGTTCTCTTTTGTAGGCACTATAAAATTGAGGAAATAAACATGAATTATCATTTTAGTGGCATTTTATGTACGTCTAATACTTTCAGTCAAGAACCTGAAACAAAGTAAATATAGGTGCCCCATATAAATATTTAATCATAATCATTAACAAAAACTAGTTTAAAAAAATGAACATATCTTATTAGATCAAGTTATTTACAATAAAGTGATCACATGCACCTTAAGGCCTCATGCACATGGGCACATGAGACCATATAATGTAAATTGCAGGCATATTTCCACACCTTGAATACATAGCTGTGACCCAGATGCTTAGTAGCCCCTGCTCAGGCTAATTAGGTCCAAGGAGTGTCTAGTGCTGAACACACTATATGATGAGCAATCACAGTTGCTCAGGTGGTGAATTAATTTTTTTCAAGATTTTCACTGGGACTTTAATCAGTTATATTTTATGTGGACTTTATTTCCTTGAATTATGTTGTGGAGTATTTTTTTTTATCATGTTTGCTTATATATTACTAATTTGGTGGCGCTGCACTTTTCTAGGTTATTTACATATTTACATAGATTCGTTATACTACCTATTGGTGAGAGCTGCTACATACCAGTAGACATAGCACGGATATATCTTTTGATTTTATTTGGTCCAATGAATTAGATGCCACTGAGTAGTGAGGCTGCGGAAAGTTTCATCGAGACCCAAAGCATGCTGTTCATCCAAGCCCTGCCCCCAACTTGTTTCATCCTTCCCCTGAGGCCTCCATGAATAAGCCCCAGGAATGGAGAGAAACTTGTTGGTGGCATGGATTGGATGAATTAAGCTGAGGATGCTTTTACCTGCTAACCATTCAGGCTGGGCTAGGTGTCCGTCAGTCAGGTTATCTCTTCCTATTTCTACACCTTGGATACATAACTGTTGTATACAGCCTACCATAGTAATGAATTGCTCTACGCAGGTCTACACCACTACTTGCATAAACCTGCGCACGTGTTCAGGAGTACAACCCTCAAACAGCCACATACAGCCATTCATTACCATGGATGGCTGTATGTGGCAAGCTGTGAATTCAGTGCACAGAAATATGCCTGCAATTTATGTTATCCGGGCATAGGTTCCTTTGCCTTGTTACAGAACAAATCAATATAGTGTAGTAGGCTACTACACTATATTGATTTGCTCTGATATATGTTATGATGCCATTGGAGATCATATATACTCTAGAATGAGAGGAACCTATGTCTATTCAGTGCTGGTGGATTTTTACCGTCTGGTGCATCTCCTATGCAGAGGAGGAAGGATTTGGGAAGCAGAATCATGGAAGGATTTGGAAGGGGAATTTGTTAAAGCTTTTCTCAAGTTCACATAGGATAAGAGTAAGGGTGACAGTTGTTTAGAAGTGGACACACGGTGGAGTTTTTGCACGATTTGGTACTAGATTGGAAGTGCATTTTTGTGAATGATATCACATATTGTGAATAATGTACTATGTGCGATTATAATTTTTTCTTTTGAGGTTTAATTGGAATAAGAAGAATTTTCACATTTTGGAGGAAGAATATTGATGAATAAGATAATCACACCCACGGGTGTTTAGGACTTTAAGACGCTGAAAGATTTGGACTATAGGATTTATATAGCGCCAACAGTTTGCGCAGTGCTTCCAAATACATTTGGTGAGATGTATTAAAAATTATGAATACATGGATTCTGAATATGGATTCTGTATTAAAGGGTAAGTTTATTATTACTGAACTTACCTTTAATGGGCTCCAAGGCCCATCCCCAGTAGCCCTTGAAAGTAATGCACTAAGCAAAGTATATTCAAGGCAGAAAAGCGAGCGCTAAAACCATAAGCAGCTAACGCACCAAAAAGGTAACCAAAACAACCTCCAAGACAATAAGATAAATATAGGTGCAGTGCTGAGATACTCAAGACCAGAATTATAAATGCAATGTTAATCGTATGCAAATGAAGAATTATAAATAATTATAAAAATTGAGTAATTGTTGATAATCAAATAAGACCATAAAGTGACAAATAATGTGCTAGTAAACCATTTCTGCAATATCAATAAAGTGCTAATAAAGTGACAATCGTGAGCACTTGACAGTGCTAAAATATCAAAATCATATAAACGACAATTGAATGTCCATAAAGTGATAGTGTGAAGATCCACAAACCTTTTCTGAAATACCTCTAAACCCCAAACATCCTAATAATAGTCCACACTGTAAATATTGTCGGAAAAAATATTAATATTAATAGTAAAGTCCAACATCTAATAAATCTTCAAATATAATGTATCCGATTCAATTCACCAATCCAGAATACCTCAAAAAAATAAAACTAAATATAGTGTATTACCTTTATAAATCTCCAAATGTATTTAAATCTGTGATACTTGATTCATGCATATAATACAATATTTTCAGTGAAAAAAAAAAAATTCCTATATAAATAAAATAAATTCAATAGAAATTCCACACAGCACTCTGTGAGTTCAACACATCAAAAAGTGAATGACTTCTTGATTCCTCGAGAAGAAGTCGTCAGTGACGAAACGTGTCAGGAACGTGACGTCAGATGCTAAACCTGAAGGTTTGAAGATTTATTAGATGTTGGACTTTACTATTAATATTAATATTTTTTCAGACAATATCTACAGTGTGGACTATTATTAGGATGTTTGGGGTTTAGAGGTATTTCAGAAAAGGTTTATGGTATTTAACTTTCAAGGGTGAAAGTGTGACTTTTCTATTTTTGGGATATTTATAGATAAGAGTTTGGTAAAGAGTGTGAAGATCCAGCTGAGAATGTTCTTAAGGTAAGTGCTTCACACGCTATGACGATTATTCGGTGATGTGCCAGGAATGTGTTAAGATTACGCACTCACCAGATGCATAACATTAATACACATTTGTAAATAATGTGGTCAGCCAGAGGTCCCCTTAAGGATGTACACAGCCTGATCTGGTCAGAGAGATCCCCTTCCCATGGGTTATCTGCAGCACCTCAGCCGTCCTCCGAGATGGGCTATGGGGGTTTGTTAGCTCATAAAAAGCCAGAAAGTAGGATGCCCATAGTGTAGTAATTTTCTCAATATAATCGTTTATTCATCCGTAGAAAGCAAGGTAAAATACCCTTCTTTCTGGCTCTTTATGAGTTAACAAACCCACAGAGCCCATCTCGGAGGACGGCTGAGGTGCTGCAGATAACCCAGGGGAAGAGGATCTCTCTGACCAGACCAGGTTGTGTACATCCTTAAGAGGACCTCCGACTGACCACATTATGTACAAATGTGTATTACTGTTACACATCTGGTGAGTGTATAATCTTAACACATTCCTGGCACATCACCGACTAAGCAAAGTATAGACTTTCCATAGAGATGAATGGAGATACTGGAGTGCATGCACAAGAGAAGCAGAACGGAACAGTGACATTTAGAAGTAATTTCAGAAGAAATCACACAGTTAAGATCATTAGGACCCACTAAAGCTAGCCATATACGTACACAGTCTGAATGAGAGAAATCCATAGGTTTCCTTATCCACGCTACACAGCATGGTCAGACAAATCTCCCACTGCTGGCTATTGTGTTCTCTGTTTGCCTTGTTACCTTACTGTTCTCAGGCCTTATATTCATCGTATCTAAACCCAAATACAAAAACGTAATAAATTGCCGTTTACCAATCCATACATTTTGCATTCTCACCTGGTGTTTTTTCTGCCAGTAACATACTTCCAGTACTAGGATGAAACAATTCACTTCTCCTGTATCAGGACAAAAGAAACATAGGACTATGGAACCTCGTCCCTCTCCTAATGTTCATAACATAGAGGGGTATGTTTCTGTAGTCCTCAGTAAAGATAAGCTGTGTTTGGTATGTACTCATCTGGACCCAATTCAGCAGAACTCGTGGGAAGCTATGACATGATCCCATCCCCACCGGCCCAATCAGCCGAACCGGACAAATCTCCCACTGCTGGCTATTGTGTTCTCTGTTTGCCTTGTTACCTTACTGTTCTCAGGCCTTATATTCATCGTATCTAAACCCAAATACAAAAATGTAATAAATTGCCATTTTCCAATACCTAAATTTTCATTCTCGCCTGGTGTTTCTGCCAGTAACACACTTCCAGTACTACGATAAAAACATTCACTTGTCCTGTATCAGGACAACAGAAACATGGGACTATGGAACCTCGTCCCTCTCCTATTGTTCATAACATAGAGGGGTATGTTTCTGTAGTCCTCAGTAAAGATAAACTGTGTTTGGTGTGTACTCATCTGGACCCAATTCAGCAGAACTCGTGGGAAGCTATGACGTGATCCCATCCCCACCAGCCCAATCAGCTACAGCAAGGACATTCCCCTCCCCGACTGGGGAGGTGATGCTCTTAATGTCATTGACCTAATGGGATCTGGTTCAGCTCTGCATAGAAACCAATCAGCTTCCAGTTTTTTTTTGTCAAAGCTTAACTGAAAAAGCTGAAGTTAGAAGCTGACTGGCTACCATGCACAGCTGAACCAGATTTTGCACTCTCCAGTTTTAGTAAATCAATCCCATAATGTCAAATTCTACTAAATTTATGACCATATAATTGAGAATACCCATCAAAACCAAAATAATCAGTCATTTATTTTCAGGTTATAGCTACCTGGTGATTTTTTTGTTTTAAATATAAGCTTCACTTTCTCAATAATAATTTAAGTCTGAGTTTCATGCAGACATCAAAATCACTGGTGAATGTTGTTATATAATTGTTTAGGAATAATGCATTTATTTTAAAAGCGACTAGTATAAAGTCCCCAATTTGACTTGATATCACCCATGTAATGCCCTTTATGGCAGCAGTCTGATATGGGGAATAGGGCAAGTTCTCTGGGTCAATCAGTTGTCCTCTGTGCACATGTGTTCACAAGAACATGCTGACAGGAGGAGAGAGCAGAGAGATCATTGTAACAGTCTGTTGCTACTATTCTCTGTCCATTTACAGGGTGAGGCAGAGTAATGACCTGACTGTGCTGCTTATCTGCAGAAGAGAAAAACCAGGTCACCAGGCTGGCTATACTGTGGGTGTAAATCACAGGTCTGAATTGACAGAAATACAGATAGCTCCCAATTATGCACTCTTGCAGTCTATTTAACTGGAGGGCAAATCAAATAGTGCTTGTTTACACATGCAGTAGCCCTCGGAATTGCAATCCATGCGGGATCCCTTTTTAGAGGGGGTTTGACAAGCAGTGAGGAAGTATTATGTTGCTTTTCACCTTGTGTTTTTACCCCTCTCCAACCATAACCTATAAACCTTTTACCATCCATGAATCTGGGTGGGTCTACATTTGTCTCATATCAGATAGTCTCCAGTGAATGTTCCTATAAATACACAAAATCTTTATGTTACAGTCAAGTTTGTAGTTTTATGGTATACTAAAAATCAAATGTGGATCTTTAGCTCTTCTGGCAAGCAGCAAAAAAAAAAATCACAGACACAGTGAAGCAGCTGTTGGTTTTTTTTTTGTGCTTTTGCGGTAATATTGTGTTTTGCCTCTAGTTCTCACTTAATGTCTTTTGCATGCTCATCTTTCCCCATAAACAGACTATGAACATATTATGCTTGCCACACTTAGAGTGATGAATCAGCCTGACTCATAGTTCTTATCAATGCTTTTTAAATAATTAGCAAGACCTCAATATAAAACATGTGCTATCAAAGCTTAACACAGTGCTAAACGTGTTTCTTGTTGACTTGAAGAGGTTTTGTGATCTGTTAAAAATGAGGTTAATCAAGCAGATGAAGTGTTTATCTAAATTACTCATCTTATTTTTTTAGTGGTGTAATTAAGCATATGATTTTAAAATTATGAAATTATATATATATATATATATATATATATATATCAGGGGCGGACTGACCATTTGGAAACTCGGGCATTGCTCGAGGGCCCGGGGTCAGTAGGGGGCCCCATGAGATGCCCCTGGTACCTTTTTCATAGGCTTTTTTGAGTTTGGGCAAGGACACAGGGGCCCCATGATCCCCTATTGCCCGGGAGCCCCATGAGTTGTCAGTCCGCCCCTGATTTATGTTATAAATATATATATTTATGTATGTATATATATCAGGATTCAAGCACACTGCACTGCAGCATTTCTGACAGATCCAAACAAGCTGGAAAAGACAAGCCTTAGTTTAAAATTTATATTAAAATTTATGAATTTTTATATTAGTTGTTGCTTAAGTATGTCATAGCACACCAAGCATAATACAGCATAGGATTTCTTATGCTTGATGTGATATGACATACTTGGATCTTTGCACCTATTGTGTAATAGTGCTTATGTACTGAATAGAACTTTACTGTAAAAGCATGCTCGCTATGTGGTGTGCTATACTTTACACATTTCAAATTATAAAATAGGGGTTTTCCATTGTGCATAGAGCAAGGTCATATATGGATGCATATTCCTATATCTCAATTTTTATGGATGGATTAGAACACACAAAGCAGGTACTTTTTCCAAATAATAATTAATATTATTATTATTATACAGGATTTATATAGCGCCAACAGTTTGCACAGCTCTTTACAAAATGAAGGTAGACATTACAGTTACAATACAATTTGGTACAAGAGGAAACAGAGGGCCCTGCTCGTTAGAGTTTACAATCTATAGTATATTTTAACTACTTGCCTACTGGGCAAATTCGCACAATTCTCACATGTAAAAATCTGCATTTTTTGCTAGAAAATTACTTTGAACCCACAAACTTTATATATATTTTTTAAGCAGAGGCCCTAAAGAATAAAATGGTGAGAGTTCAAATTTTAATTATAAATATCCAATGACCTTATGCCAAGTAAATAGATACCTAACATGTCACACTTTAAAACTACAGTACCTAAAAAAACTCCATAGGCAACACTTTACAAACCTTTACAGGTTAGCAGTTTAGAGCTACACGGGAGGTCTGGTGTTAGAATTATTGGTCTTATAAATTATTATTATATTAATATATAATTATTATAAATTATTGCTATTATATAGAATCACTTGCTCTCATGATCACCATTTACAATGCAGCCGATAAGACACAGATTGGTCTGATAGGCTGCTTTACTAGCCGGTAACCGGCCAGTAAACACAGAACTGAAGACAGAAGTAAAAAATACTTGTCCCTTCTGGTTTTGGAACTCATATAGAGGAACATTAGTTCCTCCCTCTCTGTTCAGTCAACAGGATGCCCCCAGTTGGAGTAATCCCGGGCTCCCCAGTGGGACAGAAGAGCCCCGGAAATGCAATGGGGGGGGCCAGGGGCGGACTGACAACTCATGGGACCCCCGGGCAATAAGGGATCATGGGGCTCCTGTGTCCTTGCCCACACTCAAAGCACACCCAAAATAGATTTAAAAGGTGCCAGGGGCATTTCATGGGGCCCCTACTGACCCCGGGCCCTCGGGCAGTGCCCGAGTGCTCAAATGGTCAGTCCACCCCTGGGGGGGACTTGTAGAAGTGATTGAGTGGCTGTACAGCCACTCAAATGACTTCTACAAAAAAGAGCATAGATGGCTGCAAATCTCGATATTGGGATGATGCCTGTAGCTGCAGGCATCATCCTGGTACAATCACTTAAAACTGGCAACATCATATGACGCCCACCCAGGGGGAAGTGGTTAAATTATGAAGATAATGTGCTATGTACAAGTTTTTGCGCCTCTAGATGCTTGAACTTTACACCTAGCAGCAGTTTTGTTGTTTAGGTATAGCGACAGAGTTGCTTTTTACGTAGCTGTAGTTTTAGGTGGCATCTGAATATGGTTCGACATACCAAAACCTCCAGCATAGCTTTTAAAAGGAATTCCAGCTTACACCTAAGTGGCCTTCAAACTATCCCCTCCTAATACCTATGCTAACTAACCTGTATAAGAAAGATGTATATACTCAGCTATTTTCAGGCAGCTCTGGTCCATTGGTGATCTGGCTCCCCTGTATCAGTCGGTGCAGCTTAAAGGGAAAGGAGGGAGTGCCAACAACAGATGGGCCATTGAAGCCTATGGGTGATGTCGAAGTGCTCTCTCCTCTCCCCTGCAGCCACCACTGGCTGACACAGGGTTGATCATGTGATGAGAATGGTCTGAAAAATCGGTAAATATATACATCTCTCTTATACAGATTAGTTAGCATATATGTTATGAGGGGAAAGGAACAGTTTTAAGGCTAGTTAGGTATAAGCTGGAATTCCACTTTAAGCAAATCAGACTTTAATATGCTGAACTATGACATGGAAGAATTCAACAAATATAAACTTCTTATTTTTCCTAATCTACCTATTATTCTGGGTGAGTTAATCCCAATAGTCTGGAACCAGTGGATCGGGATAATAGCCAGAACACAAGCATTTTCAAAAGGAGTCCAATAATGACAGATTTACTTTAAATACTTATCTGCTTGTTTTATGAAAGTCCATAGAAACCTTCTGAGCTCCATGATAATAACAGAAATTCACACCTTCTCCTTTATCTAGGGTATTTTTGCTTGTTTAGCCTTGCCGTGAGGTGCAACAGGTTAGACATCATCAATATTACCGTGTAGAAATCTGTATCGAAGATCAAACCCAGAAAAAAACAACTAAAAACTGTCAACTGCAATGGCTAAAATCACAAACACCGTATTTCTTTGCAGCAGCATTTATATTGTATATACTGTACACTGAGAGAAATGGGAGCTGGGTAGGGTTAAACTAGATTTTTTTTATTCCTTTAACACTTTTTAAGCATGATACATGCTTGCAAAAAATATTATCAAACTTTCACATCAATAATAAATCACAAAGATAAAATGTATCTAGAGACAAAAACAGGGTAGAATATTAGTAGCTTATTATATTTTATGCACTTAGAAACACATCCAGCCCTTACAGATAATTTTAATTGAAATGTTACATTACAGTGGAAAAATATCTGTTCAGAGGACATACAGTATAACAAACAATATTTGTGCTGAGCGAGCCAAGTCTGTTGCCATCTGTCTGCCATATTTGATCCTAGGGTGGAAGCTGCTGCTTCTATTTCAGCAATATACTTTTTCTCCCATAAAGCATTGCATCTAAGAATCTTAGAAACACTACTATCTGAAGACATATCCAGAACATGTAAAAAAGTGATCTCTTAGGGCAGACACTTAAGCTGGGTACACAAAGGCTGAAAATTGTCCAAAAGCGGTTGTTTCGGCAGGTTGAAAGAGCATGCTGAAAAATCACCATCTGATCAGTTCTTGCAGCCAATGGTTGCGAGCGCTGATCAGTGTGTTCTGGCATACTGGGGGGCAGTCTCTGACAGAACATATTAGTTCAGCCGGGGAGATTGCTGAACTAACATTGTTTAGTTAGTACAGCGGCCTCTAATTTTTTATTTTTCATTCAGCCCTCTGGGTTGAACAGAAAAAAAACTACAAGTGTACCCAGCATTACCCAGCCCTTTAAAAAAAAAAAAATAAATCTATTGAGGCAACGAGAACTAGTTTATGTGGACTGGTTCAAATATTCACAGCTCTTACAGTAAAGATCCATTCTATTACAGTAGCATTCACTTATAGAGCAGTAAATACATATATATGTATTTTTGCAATGTACTGCTATAATTATAAAGTTCATCTTCTGATCTTTATCCCAAACAGTTTTCCTTGCTCTTTATGTTTCAGTGTCTAAAGCCATTTCTGTGGTGCCCAGCAGTTACCTATCAATAACCGGAAGCCATCAGGTTTATGTATTTCTGAGGCTTTCTTAGGCTGTCTCAGGCAGACTGTTTTGCACCCTAGTAAATAATCAGGTTCTATCATTCTCCTGTATTGAAAGGAATGTGTTTGGCTTCTGATGGTCAACACCGAAGACAATTCTAGTTTCAGTTGAAGCAATCCTTGATGCAAAATAATGGCATGGATCAATGGCATTGTATATTGGGTGGTTTCCATTGATTCTGGCCCATTTTGGTTTGCTTCAAGTAGTAGAAGGGGACTGTTGGGATCTTTATGTTGTAATGGCCAAATTGCTGACATATCTAGAAAATGAATAGTCTATCAATGTGAGGAGATTTCTAAATCTGTGTTACCAGAAGAAAAAGGAATCACAGCTGATTGACTGGCCAGCTACAAGGTTGCATTGCTGAAAGATTAGATAAATTTTTACTCCCGACGGCCTATGTAGTTTAATATGCAGTGTCTTTAAGGTATTTTGTATAAGGTTATTGCCACGTTTCGTCATTATGATACATTTTTAATGTCTGTGAGTTGTTTAATTTCCATTTACTTTATTTTTTTACTTTATGTTTTAAATATTTTAATAAAACATGAGATGTGTCAATATTTCTCTAGAGTTGAAAAACACTTAGGGATCTCCTGTCAAGGTTTGCTGGTGAAAAAACCCTTCGAAAATGTAAGTGTCAGTAGATGGTATACCAGAAAAGGTCAGATCTGTTACTGCAAGTGTTCTCTTTGTTCTTAAATGTTTCCTCTAGTTCTATTTTAAAGCAAAGGAAAAAAACACACCATTGGCATGTTATCTGGCATCCTCTGAAAGTGACTAAACCAGATTAAATCACAATGTGAACAAAAATACCGAACAGGAAACGGTGATGTCAGAAGCACAGACTCAGAATTTGCGTTGAACGTATGTGGCTCATGCTTTCCTTTTCTCCCTTCATTTCCACTCTCCTACTACCACTATTTTTAGATGCACCAACGCAAGAAAAAACCCTATTAGGAAATAGGAGATTTCTGAAATATGTGTTTTTTGGTTATGCTGAGTGATTTATTTTAGAGACTATCCTCACCAAGAACATGTATTTATTTTTGGTGTGCGCAGAAATACAGATCTCTTTTTTTCTAAACATGTTTATTACCTCACTTTCATGCTGATCCTGTGCTTTTAAAGCAAAACTGTAATGGGGGATGACTATGGCAGCTTTCGCCCTAATGTGCAAGTATACGCAGGCCTTTTCCTGTGATGCAAGGTACACATTCCTTGTGCTGCTCTGTCCCCACTTCTGCTATCTTCTTTTGTCTTTCTTCTGGTTCTGGCATTTTATTTCTTCGGCCATTGGGTTACATTACATTTGGTCACATTATCACACCATATGGCTCTATTCTTAAAGGTGCAGGCAGTGTACTCTGTATTGTGCAAGTCAGTGTATAGACAAAAACAAATTGCTAGAAGACAGGCAAAATTATTATTTTTTTGCCAGAAGGGACATATAGGGGGAGATTTACTAAAACCGGAGAGTGCAGAATCTGGTGCAGCCGTGCATGGCAGCCAATCAGCTTCCAGGTTGTATTGTCAAAGCTTCATTGGACAAGCTGAGGTTAGAAGCTCATTGGCTGCCATGCACAGCTGCACCAGATCCTGAGATCTCCAGTTTTAGTAAATCTCCCCCATAATGTCTTTTGACCGAAAAAAAAAATCTGCATGCTAACACCTTAAACTTCTATGGCCAAAACCTTTTTTTTGCTTTAGGTTTTTGATAGAGTATGAAAAGTTGGAACCTCTGCTCAGTTTTTATTGCTGTTCAGGTACCTGCAGTATCCCCGGGCCAAAAAGTAATGGGAAATTCAAAATTCTACAGCTGTCACTATAGAGGAAAAATGTTATAATGGGGACACCTTTTCCAATGATAACAGTCTATAGGAGGACTTCTCTCACTCTAGAGAGATATCCACTACTTCTTGTCATGTCTCTGGAAAAGGAAAGGAAGGGAAATCTCTCAAAAGGATACAAAGCATAAAAAATAGAGTGGTCTCAGCCATTCCCTACCCTATCGAGCACAAAAAAAAAAAGTTTTGGTCTTGGGCACTTCAGAAGCACATAGGAAAGAGAGACTCTGCATTTTGCCATTTGTCTCCTACTTGAAAAAAAAAACATGCAAGGTTGGTGTTCTGACTTTGCTGGTGTGTTCTGGGTCAGTGACACACAAAGTATCAATGTCACAGGATCAGCATGGCTGCCAGAGCATTTTCAGAAGAGAATGGAAAAAAAACCTCTGTGTGGGCTCAATTTACAAAGCTAACACACCAAGATAAGTAACCTTATTTTTTAAAAAGTGACGGTTATTTTCAGTTGAGTCCAATAAAATCTCAAAAATGACAGTCTGTGGCTAGTATTAAAGCTTTGTGAATTGAGCCTTACATCACTTAGTATGGGTTACATTAAAATAATTGGCTATTGATTGTTACTTAGATAATAGAATGAAAATTCAAATGTGTGGTGATCCCTGATTGTCTGCAATTTTGCAAGCAATATACCAGATCGCAGGATACGATAATAAGGTAGTAAAAGTGTTGAGCAATCAGCAATGCAACCATTTCAGAAGTGACAAAGATCTATAACAAACTTTTTTTTACAATCTATATAGCAAAGCAGCACTACTGAGAAGTGTTGTATAAACCAAGATCTGAAATTGTAGCTTTGGCATTCATGAACACAACCCTTCTTGGTTCTTTCATTTCACCTGACTAAAGACCTGTCACACACAGTTAGCTTTAACTCATGTCCAGGTTTTGTTTGATTAGTCAAAAAGGTTATGTAATGTTTAAACAATATATTAAAATTTTCTAAAGTATATTAGGATTACGAAGAGAATTTTGAAATAAAAGTTTTAATATCAATTATGGATGGATATAGACACATTTCTGTAAATGATCAAAAGAGACCATATCTACACTTAGGATGGTACAATGTGAAGCAGTATTGTCCAACACATAGCTGCCTTTGTGTCTAGTTATGCCACAGAAATCTATCAATCAACTGTCATCATGCTGCCTTCACAGTACAAATGCACATAAGTATTTTCATCTCTGTGAAGGTGTAGGCCAGTGGCATTGCTAAGATCTAAGGTCTCATTTACACCTGGACATTTTAGGTGTATTTTGGGTACAGTGCATTAAAAGGTCCTGCTAGCTGTATCTTTGATACAGCTTCCAGCAAAATTCCAATTCCAAGTTTAATGGCAACATATGTAAAACACGTGTAAAATACACCTAAAACACATAGAACACACAGATGTAAGTGGTACCTAAAAGATTTGAGCCACTGCAGACAATTAGGTAGTGAGTAGTGCAGTGAAGGTTTAGAACATGGCCAAAATACAGGTTTAGCTGTAGGGAAATAGATGGCAAGCTCTTATTCCCATGACATGCCTATCTATGGTTTCTCACTCACCCTTGGAAGGCACCATTCAAAGCCCTCTTTTTCCTCCTTTATCCATTATGCCACTTCTTAAACCAGTAATGAACAAGTAACCTTTCCAGTCATCATTCCAACCTTTCAACAATTGCCCTCTTTTTACACGCAGGCATGGTTCTTACTGTTCACCACATCCTGGTAGCCAGTTTCAGGGAGAAGATGAGCTTTAGGAATTGTAGAAGGCAGACTTGGTGGTTTGCCGATATCAAAACACATCATCACGCAACACATGGGTGGCTTTAGGCATACAAATTGCAGGAGCAGCAATAATTTACTGAATAATAATAATAAAAACCTTTAAACATGCTGATCACTGACCCAAGACACAGGGCACCCAGTAGAACATCTAAAGAACATGCCTCCGGTGTTTAAGTCTAGTGCAGCCTCTGTGTGCATATCATAGCATACACAATTAGGAAACCTGTTAGGATCTCATTTAAATAATTGTATTTACTTTCTTATCTTGTCTTTACTTTGAAAAAGTTGATTTACAGCTTTAGAACTAGAAATAATTGCCATACAGAGTATTTGTTAGCTCATTAATATGTATTGCCACTTTTAATATAAACTTGTAATTTAGTTCCCTCTACATCAAACTTCTTTATTGTAGTTCAGACCTAAGATACAGACAATGCATGCTCCCACAACCTCCTAATGTTAGCATCCTCTCCAGCTGTTGTTGCCTGTAATGTAGATGCATATGCATCAGTTATGGCCATGGAGAAAAAAATGGCCATCTGGTCTCTAGCTCAGCAAATACACCTGGGATGGCTATTATTCTTTATACGTATCACAGCACAGCAAACCTGTTAAAAATCATCTGGCCATTAAAAAAATCTCCATTGTCTTGAACACACATGCATTACTACAATCATAAAGGAAATGTAGTTGTCCCCTTCCAAAATCACATCATTTACCATTGATACACACAGCAAACACTGCAGTAGAGTGTAAATTTAACTGTGTAGACCATTAAGAAAACCTTATTGTCTTGTGAATAGTGACGATTAGCTGTAGTTTTTACATTTCCAATGTGCAGTAAACTAACACTTGTATATACTGTATGATGCTGTGTTGCTATTGAGATAACAACACAACATAATTTTCTAAATTACCAAGTTCACCAAAAGAAACAATGGGCAATAATTATGGTTGAGGACCACCACCAGAAATGCAAAGAAGCTCACTTCTTCATGCATGTCACTAACAGTTTAAAAATGATCTAATGTTCTTTATTGACCAAGATATTTTTCAGGATTCTCAAGAGACCATTGTGAGCCATGTCCCTCTTCTAGCCATTTCACCATTCATCCATCCATACAACCTACCATCTTTTCATACTTTCCCCTCCTATCCCTACTTACCTCCTCTCCCCATCCATGCTTTCATTATCTATTCCTGCTGCTATCCGTCCTTCTTCTTCTGTCCTTCCCTCCATCCATGTGCGTGTCTTACACCTACTGTATATACATAATACTCAGTAATGATCATATTAATTTAAATAATTTACATATCCCTATCCTAGACTACAGTGCTGTGCAGAAATCAGAATATTCAGAATCAGTCTGGGACCCATCTCCAAGGTAAATTGCCTTGCACGCTAATTCACTCACCCACAGTCTAAGACCAGGTTAGATTAAAAATCATTCAAATGGATCGGCATTTAAATAATACATTTATGGTAATGGTCTTGCTAGCATGGATAAAGAGTACTAGAGTGGCTGAAATTCTATAGGACTGCAACCAGCACCAAAAGACAATACCTACCAATAAAATAGTAATAAAGAAAACAAGAAAGAAAACATGGATAAAAATGGGCATGTTACTTTATTGGTTTTAACAGATCACTAAAACATTCTTGAAATTGGAAGAATAAAATAAAACAGAATAATAGTTCCATCATAAAACTCAAGTAACAAGCATATAAAATAACAAACAAAACCAGATCTTGCCCACAAAAACACACAAAAAGGCCACAACCTATAAATTTGAGTGAGGGGAAGTTGGAAGCTCACCCAGGTTTCAAAAGAAGAGGTCCGTGACACCTGTCTGTTTGCCCATGGAATTAGCAAGATAAGTACCACCTAAGCATAGCAGCCCATACCTCTCTAGGATGGTCCATGCTTACCTACATTAATCACAAGGTGCATATCCAACTCGTTGCTGTTTGCCAGCAATCCAAATATAGGAGACAGTATAGCCAGCATATGTTGCAGAAATCCTTTTATTGCATTAAAAAGTGGGAAGGTAAAAATCTAAAAACCTTTATTTTTAATACCATAAAACAATATATGCAACATACACTGGCTGTGCCATCACCCATATTTTTTGGGACAAGTTACCCACTATAGATATAAAATGATATAGAATGCAATTCCCCTGTTCACTCCTGCTGAGAATGTAACCGCAGATCCCCTCCGGAGTTATGCACCTGACCAAATACCTTGGTATTTGTTCACATGACTGTGGTTGAAAGGGAGGATCTGAGTTCTGAGCAGTTCATGCTCCTCAGGGGTAGTGGCTACAATTGTATTCATCTTTGCATTCTCCCCATCAAGATTCTCTTCTGGAATCATATGCTTTTTTTTTTCATTCTCTGAGATAAATGAGAGTTTTGGAAGAAGAATGAGCTGAGCGAGAGTAGAAACTAGTGAATGGTTCCACCTGGCAATTTCCACCCAAATTAACCGCTTAAGGACCACACTATAGCAGATATACTGCTACAGGGCGGCACCTGTGTGCAGAATCACATATAAATATAAACGTACTGTATAAATACATGATTTTGCATTTCCGTATAGGGGGCGCACGCGCGCCCTAGCCACTCCGCCATTCATGGCCGCGGATGTCAATCACTATGGTCCCAACCCGTAATTACCCGCCGGTGCCCGGTGATTACTGAGCATCTCCGACGCGGAGGAAGATTGTTTTGTTTACAAACAATCTTCTTCCCTGTCAGCTCGAGCACACTGCTCGGGATGGTTGTGTACAGTACAGCCATCCTGATCAGTGTGCTTACAGTGAAGAACACACCCCACCACCTAGTAAAACACTCCCAGCACACAGTTAATCCTTTGATCGCCCCTCACATTAACCCCTTCCTGCCCAGTGCCATTAATATAGTGTCAGTGATTTTTTTTTGCACTGATCACTGTATTAGTCTCACTGGGGTGTCAGTGACACCAAGAAAGTTCCCCCCCAGTGTCAGAATGTCCGCCACAGACCCACGAAAAGTCGCTTATTGCCGCCATTAATAGTAGAAAAAAAAATCATCCCATTATCTATACCACCATTTGTAAATGCTATAACTTTCACGTAAACCAATGAATTTACACGTATTGGGATTTTCTTTAGCAGAGACATGTCGCAGAATACATTTTGGCCTAAATTTATGAAGAAATTTAATTTTTTAAATTTTTTTACTGGACATGTTTAATAGCGAAAGTCCAAAATATTGTTTTTTTCTCACAATTGGTCTTTTTTGCTTATAGTGCTTATAGTAATAAAAAAATGCACAGGCGATCAAATACCACCGAAAGAAAGCTCAATTTGTGGGAAAAAGGACTTTAATTTCATTTGCGTACAGTGTTGCATGACTGCGCAATTGTCAGATAAAATAACGCAGTGCCATAACGCAAAAAATGCCCTGGTCAGGAAGGGGGGTAAATCCTCAGGACAGCAAGTGGTTAAATGATTAGTTTTGAATATAATGACCAATTATTATTCATGTTACGATCGTTTGCGTTATTTCTCAATGTGTTTCCACTTCTCATTATCACCAAATGTTTTACTTTTAGTAATGGTTTTAGATCTAGTACTAAAATAGCCAGCACTTGGGATTTAATCAGAAAAATGTTTTTAAAGCTGTAATATGATGACATTTAAAGAGACTGACGCGTATTCACAGTGGAGCAATATGTGTTTCATGTCTGTAGGAGAACACAATAACAATGTCGCTTTTAACAGTCACTGGTGCCATGACATGTCATACGCTCTTGTAAATGAATGCTTCCTCAGAAAATAAGACACATTTGTCTGCCTCTACTAGAACGTCTCTCAGAAATACAATTTCCACACTGTGACTCAATACTGGAAACTATTTCTATCAGTTGTTATGCAGCAAACATCTGTTGTTAGAAATTAAAGGCTGTCAGCCCGGGAACTAAATCAATTTGCAGTCTTATCAAACCTTGTTTTCACATATTCAGATGGCCAGAACAGTCCTTTAACCCCCTTCCCACCACAAAGATGACACTGATATAAGCAATAAGAGCCTTTTGTTCCCAGTGCCCTATTTACTCTTAATAGAAATGCTGAACTATGTCTAATAGTTAACATTTTATGACATGAATAAAAGTTGATCACTTGAGATAAGTTGTGAATGAACAGGTGGTTTCTGGTGTTCAGATTGCACAGTCTAGGAAAATATTTAACTGTCTTATATAAATGTCAACAAACAATAAATGCAGATGCGAGATCCAACGCCTCAAGCTTTGAACTAGTGAACTAGTAGCATAGTTACATAGGGGTTACTTACTAAAACTGGAGAGTGCAAAATCTGGTGCAGCTCTGCATAGAAACCAATCAGCTTCCAGGTTTTATTTCCAAAGCTTAATTGAACAAGCTGAAGTTAGAAGCTGATTGGCTACCATGCACAGCTGAACAAGATTCTGAGTGCACCAGTTTTAGTAAATCTACCCCATAGTCACAAAGTTAGACAGAAAAAAAGACACAATTCCATCTGCTTCAACCAATAGAAAAAACAGACAAATAGAAAACATCCATATATAGAATGCTATACCCACAGTTTATCCAGGAGGCAAAAAAACCATGAAAACTAGTTTCTTCAGTGGAGGGAAAAAATTCCTTCCCGATCCTTCAGGAGGCAATTGGACATTCCCTGGATTAACTATCTGGATGTTAATTTATTAACTATAAATATTAGTATCCAGTTGTATTTTGTGCATCTAGGAATCCATCTAGGTCATTTTTAAGACAATCTACAGTTGTAGTAATCTATGGTTGAACTGGATGGACTTTTGTCTTTTTTCAGCCAGACTAACTATGTAGCTATGTACTGAGTTGGCCAGAATTTTTTTTTGAGGGAGTGTATTCCACCAGGGGCAGACTGACCATTTGGAAACTTGGGCACTGCCCGAGGGCCAGGGGTCATTAGGGGGCCCCATGAGATGCCCCTGGTACCTTTTTCATAGGCTTTTTTGACTTTGGGCAAGGACACAGGGGCCCCATGATCCCCTATTGCCCGGGGGCCCCATGAGTTGTCAGTCCACCCCTGTATTCCACATTTTCACAGCTCCTACTATGAAGAAGCCTTTCCATATTTGGAGGTAAAATCTCTTTCCCTCCAGACATAAAAAGTGCTCCTTTGTCATCTCTGTTGACTCCTTTTGGAGTCTATACCATATACTGTATATGTGTGTGTATGTGTGTGTATATGTGTGTGTGTATGTGTCTGTATATGTGTGTGTGTGTATGTGTGTGTATATGTGTGTGTGTGCGTGTGTGTAAAATAAGTATTGTGCTTGTGAAGTAAGATGTTGCATTTACCCTATTGCATCCCAACCCAACATTCTGGTACACACCTTGGTGAAAATACATATTGTAGTATTATGGTCAAATGTGGCAGTAAGAGCATTAATGTTTAGTTAGAAATAAATAACATGATTACGCATTAATACACGTGAAATTTGTGTTACCTATGGCAGTACAAAACCTAAATACACCACTGCTGCTGGCCAATCACAAGCAAGGTAGTCACATAGTAGAGGGAGAGTAAGTAAGCCAAGGAGGAACCAGGGATCTTCATTTTCAGCAGTCAAATGGAATTAAGGGAAAGTGAACATGTAGCAGTATGGAGGGGAGTTAAATGACCCCTTTACCTTGCACTGCATAGACAAAAGACAGGGTCTCTTTATTTCTGCCGCCCTGTTCAAGAATTAGGCCCATGCTAGGTCTAACATTTTCTCAAGTGACCAAGCTACAATTAATTCATTACAATCAAGCCACTTCCCCTGCCACCTACATAATTTCCCAGTGACTGCTGCTCCCACTTCTGGTCCGATTTCCTAGGCGATCGGAAAACTTAAGGTGTGCTCCCCCCCTGTAGTCTTTTGGGACACGTGACAGGTTCCAGAAGACTACTGGACCATTCATGAAGCGCAGCGCTACTCACGCATGCGCAGTGGGTACCCGGCTGTGAAGCCGCAAGCTATCACAGTCGAGTGCCCACACTGAAGATTCCGGCCTCCTGGAATACAGGACGGCCGGTGAAACGGGCTGCAGGGGACACACCGAGGGACAGGTAAGTGGCTGTTTTTTAAAAGTCAGCTGCTACAGTTTTTGTAGCTGCTGACTTTTATTTTTTGACAGCGTGAGTGGCACTCCGCTTTAACTACAGACAGAAAGTAAAACTGTTTGTTTTTTTTAATAATTCTAGTTTACCATGAGGAGTCTCTGCACATTATCTATTATCTACATTGCAATACTAATTATTCCAGTGTCTGGGTTCAGGGCTGATTTTGTGAGGAAACTGTGGTATCAGAAAGAAATCTTTACAAACATGGGGGGAAAACACAAAATCCATGCAGACTTTGAATCTGGTGTTGTTTGAAAATTAATTTATCCCTATAGACTGAAAATGAAAAAGGCAAAATAATGGCATTGAAACATATAAAACATAACTATACAAATTGTCCAAGGCTTGAAAAATTCCTCATTACCTTTTATTTCTCCCACCCTCTTTTTTTCTCTGTATAGTAACTAAGCTGTAGATTTATGAATAACATAGCAAATATTTTACAGGCAGACACACAGTATATTCAAATATTAGACTTCAATAGCTGAAAGGCAAAAATGTGCATTCTTGCATATTTACTTCAGAATAAGTTAAGAGGAAGAGAAAAGACTCCTGTATGAATGAACTCTTTATGGCCAGTGCCTCATTTACAATGTGGGCTTCCTTGCTGTGGCTAATTTTTTCTCAGCTCAAAACTGACAAGTGCTAAAGCTCAAAACTAGCAAAGTGTATACAGTGGATATAAAAACACACCCCTATTAAAATGTCAGGTTTCTGTGAAAAATGAGACAAAGATAAATCATTTCAGAACTTTTTCCACCTTTAGCCTGGGTTCACACTGATGCGGGGCGGAATTCACAGCGAATTTCGCACCGCATCAGAATCGCACCCCATTCATGCGAACCGCTGCAGGTGTGTATGTCAAGTTAGCAACACCCTGAAATCGGTCCAGAAAACGCGGTGCGATGTGCAGAATCGGATCGCATAGGTGTGAATACCCATGTGATTCAAGTCTAGTGCAGACCAAAAAAAGGGTCAAATTGCACCGCACACAATTCGCATGTGATTTGCACAGGAATGCGGTTCCTGTACGAATCACATGTGATATACTGCACCGCACATACAGTGGGGATCGAAAGTTTGGGCACCCCAGCTAAAAATTTTTATTAATCTGCATAAAGAAGCCAAGGAAAGATGGAAAAATCTCCAAAAGGCATCAAATTACAGATTAGACATTCTTATAATATGTCAACAAAAGTTAGATTTTATTTCCATCATTTACACTTTCAAAATAACAGAAAACAAAAAAATGGCATCTGCAAAAGTTTGGGCACCCTGCAGAGTTAATATCTTGTACTGCCCCCTTTGGCAAGTATCACAGCTTGTAAACGCTTTTTGTAGCCAGCCAAGAGTCTTTCAATTCTTGTTTGAGGTATCTTTGCCCATTCTTCCTTACAAAAGTCTTCCAGTTCTTTGAGATTTCTGGGCTGTCTGTCACGCACTGCTCTTTTAAGGTCTATCCATAGATTTTCAATTATGTTGAGGTCAGGAGATTGTGAAGGCCATGGCAAAACCTTCAGTTTATGCCTCTTGATGTAATCCCCCGTGGATTTCGAGGTGTGTTTAGGATCATTATCCATTTGTAGAAGCCATCTTCTCTTTAACTTCAGCTTTTTCACAGATGGCATCAAGTTACCATCCAAAATTTGCTGAAATTTTATTGAATCCATTTTTCCTTCTACTCGTGAGATGTTCCCTGTGCCACTGGCTGCAACACAACCCCAAAGCATGATTGATCCAACCCCATGCTTAACAGTTGGACAGAGGTTCTTTTCATTAAATTCTGTGCCCCTTCTTCTCCAAACGTACCTTTGCTCATTTCGGCCAAAAAGTTCAATTTTAACCTCCTCGGTCCACAGAACTTGTTTCCAAAATGCATCAGACTTGTCTATATGTTCATTTTCCAAAGTTCAAACGATGATTTTTGTGGTGAAGACGTAGAAGAGGTTTTCTTCTGATGACTCTTCCATGAAGACCATATTTGTACAAGTATCTCTTTATAGTGGAATAGTGTACCACAACTCCAGTGTCTGCCAGATCTTTCTGGAGGGATCGTGCAGTCAAACGTGGGTTTTGAATTGTTTTTCTCACAATCCTGCGAGCTGTTCTGTCTGATATTTTTCTTGGTCTTCCAGATCTTGCTTTAACTTCCACTGTTCCTGATGACTGCCATTTCCTAATTACATTCCGAACAGAGGATATTGAGATCTGAAAACGCTTTGCTATCTTCTTATAGCTTTCTCCAGCTTTGTGAGCATCAACTATTTTCAGTTTCAGTTTTCTAGACAACTGCTTAGAAGAACCCATGGTGCTGATTGTTGGGGCAAGGTCAGATGAGTCTGGGCATTTAAAACCTTTGAGATTGACATAACCTGGTCTTCCCAGACAATGATTGAGAACAATCCATGACACTTGCAGGTCTCAGCTTTGCAAAGGGGGCAGTGCATGCTATAAATTCTGCAGGGTGCCCAAACTTTTGCAGACGCCATTTTTTTGTTTTCTGTTATTTTGAAAGTGTAAATGATGAAAATAAAATCTAACTTTTGTTGACATATTATAAGAATGTCTAATCTGTAATTTGATACCTTTTGGAGATTTTTCCATCTTTCCTTGGCTTCTTTATGCACATTAATACAAATTTTCAGCTGGGGTGCCCAAACTTTCGATCCCCACTGTATGTGTGAACCCAGGCTTAATGTAACCTATAAAGTGTATAACTGTACAACTCAATTGAAAAACAAACTGAAATCTTTTAGGGGGGGGGGAGTAAACATAAAAAAACTAAAATACACAGGGGTGTGTAGACTTTTTATATACTGTATGTATTGCAGGGCTTATGTTCTCAAAAAATAGGTGCAGGAACGCCCCCCTTCTGAGTCACTTCTTCTCTCTTCCCCCCTAATCACCTCCCAGTACCGCTCCTTTTGGACAACACAAAGCCAAGTATCATTTTGTGGTACTGAATAATTTGTATGAAATTTGCTAATGATAACAAGAAAAGCATAAAACTAGAACACCTGCAGCCAGAAACATATCCCCCCCCCAGCAACAATAGATTCCTTCAGCAATAATGGACCCCCAAAATAAAATACCGCCCCGGCAACAATAGAATCCCAGCAGCTACAACAGGTCTCCCAGCAGCCAGCATCAATAGACTCTTCAGCAGCCAGCAACAATAGGCAATAGATCCCTTCCTCAGCAGTAGATCCCTTCGAGCAACAACTGACCCCCATCAACAATAGATCCTCCACCAGAAATAACAGACCTCCCCAGCAAGAATAGACCACCACACAAAAATAGATCCCTTTTAGTGACAATAGATCCCCAACAGCCAACAACAATAGATCCTATAGCATCCCTTGAAATTACATACATTCAGTGCTGGAGATGCCGGAACTGTGTTCCCCCGCATTCCTGCTGAAATAAACCCTGGTGTATGGTAGGGCTCAACACAGATAGGTGACCAAAAATGGAAATAATACTCCCATTTTATCTCACTATAACTTCATGATGGAGTTGGTACTTTTTTTGGAAATGCTTGATAGATTATTCTATGACTTTGTAGAGGGAGCATACTTGCTATTCACATCTTTGCCCCAGTTGCTATGAACTCTACTGAAACCTAAAAGGCACATTTCTCGAGAAATACAGTTTTAAATTGGCAACTGCACTATCACTGTAGGTACACTCACCAGCCACTTTATTAGGTACACCTGTTCAATTGCTTGGTAACACAAATTGCTAATCAGCCAATCACAAGGTAGCAACTCAATGCATTTAGGCATCTAGATGCAGTGAAGATGACTTGCTAAAGTTCAAACCAAGCATCAGAATGGGGAAGAAAGGAGATTTAAGTGACTTTGAATGTGGAATGGTTCTTGGTGCCAGATGGGCTGGTCTGAGTATTTCAAAAACTTCTATCTACTGGGATTTTCACGCATAACCATCTCTAGGATTTACAGTGAATGGTCGGAAAAAGAGAAAATATCCATGGAGCAGCAGTTGTGTGGATGAAAATGCCTTGTTGATGTCAGAGGTCAGAGGAGAATGGGCAGACTGGTTCGAGATGATAGAAAGACAACAGTAACTCATGTCAATATGGACCAAAATCTATGAGGAATGTTTCCAACACCTTGTTGAATCTATGCCATGAAGAATTAAGGCAGTTCTGAAGACAAAAGGGGGCCCAACCCGGTGCGAGCAAGGCGTACCCAATAAAGTGGCCGGTGAGTGTATTTTACCTCTTTTCCTGTCTTTCACCTTGATTCCTAGCTTCAGGAGTACCACACTATAAAACATTTTTTATATTGTCCAGTTACTTAACCCCTTAATGTTTAAACAGATCTGCTTGATGCCAAGCAGCAATTTATATAGTGCTAAACTGACTAGGCTAGTATGCTATGATTGTTCTCATGCAGTTCACTGGGACTCTTGGAACATATGTTTTTACCCAGCATTTACATGCACAGTTGACTAAAGAACTATGTTATTTCCGTACCCACAAAAGAAATATATTTTACATGGATGAGCAAAACTACTTGAGTTCGATTCATGGGGTGGGGTTGTTGAATCAGTCTTGAAGTTTGCTAAACTTGGCTGAGCTTAGTATTGAACCCAATAAAGTCTATAGGGGTCAAATCTTTTCACCAAATTCTGTCCATTTTCAGGGATAATAGGCAAGTTACTGCCAAAAGGGGAATGGGAGATCTGAGCACTGGTATGGAGGACATTAACAAAATAAAGAAAAAATAAAAAAATACCATACAGTGGGGAGAGGGTCCATCTTTTAATATGACTTTGAGGATGATGTGAAAAAAATCCAATGCTTTAAATAACATGCTTGAGAGAGGCCTTTAGCCTGAATGTGTTTTATGGAACAGTACAATTTTCAAAGACAGCATCAGTAACACCATATTCTAGCATCACATATGTTGGATGTGTAATTGATTTTTACATTTAGCTTGGAATAAATACAGCAGCAGCACTCCAATCTGCTTCATTTTAAAGTGCTACTAAACCCACAACAGTAAAATCAGTCTGTATATGCAGTAAAGCATGCTTGTTATACTCACTGTGGAACCTATGGGGTTAAACCTCCACATTGTTTAAAAAGGCTGTTTGATCCTGTCTTCTCTGATCCTCTCCTCCTTTTACTGTCCTCAATCCATCTGCTGATAGTACAGAGCTTTAGGAGTCACCCTGCACATGGTCAGTTTAGTGTGTATTGCTAGAGAGTTGTTTCTCTTTGGGAGGGTGCATATGATCAGTGCAGGGCCAATCAACACCATCCAGACAGAGGGTCAGGGGTCATGCAGCCTCATAGGACAGAATGAAAATTCCTTCTGCAAGCTTTAAGCAGTATTCAGTTGGATAGAAGTCACAAGACTGCTATATACTGCTGATGAGAAAAGGTAATTAACAGTTTATATTTACTAAAATAATTGCATTTCCATGTTGTGTGTACTGTGGGAGACCAGATATAGTGAATGCAGGGTCCTGGGTTTAGTAACACTTTAATTTGAAAAAAAGGCTTTTAGGTAGTTTTGGCTGCAACACTTGATCTTTTAATTAAGAGGTAATATCTGATTTAATTGGTGGACGTAGCAGCAACAACAGATCTAAAAGCCATAGGAAAGTTTAATCTTAAGAAAATAGAGCTAAAGCCCTCAACTTTGAACAGTTTAACAGTATTGTTTATCAGTTTCTTTTTTAGCAGTACCACACTGCATTGTCTTAAAAATCTCAAATGAGAATGCACAAAAAATAAATACACTTAAAAACTACAACTCCACATTCCTCAAACCCCTCCCATCCCTGTATCCCCAGTTAATTCTATATAAATAAAAATATAGACTTTGTAGAAATTGGCTAGTGTCAGGACAATGCACAAGCAAATAAAAAAGAGATATGGCAGGTTTTATTTTGCAATAAAAATTAGAGTGCATTATCTGAGAGACAATAGCCACAAATATTGTTCAGGGGTTGTACTCATATAGGTTAGGCCACAATATAAGCAGTAGAGAGACATGTTCAGTAGCTGGACAGTATGTAAGCAGCTTAGCAAGACTGCAATGTAAGAGACAGAGACAATACAGGTTTTATCTTGTAGTAAACATTAAAGTGTATTATTTGAGCCAACAGCCACAAATATTTTTCAGTGGCTGGGCAGTATGTAAGCAGGTTTGTAAGGTCCTGAAGTAAGAGATAGAGATTAGGCAAGTTTTATTTAATAAACATTTTAGTGTATTATTTGTGAGACAAAGATTCAAATATTATACCGTGGCTGAAAATATGTAAGCTGCTTGGTTAGGCTGCAGTTTAAAAAGAGAGAGACAATCCAGGTTTTTACTTGAAATATTAACTGAAATATTGTTAACTGGGAGACAAAAGCCACAAATATTGTACAGTGACTAGCTAGTGTGTAAGCAGATTGGTTAGGCCATAACATAAGAGCAAGAGATGAGCCAGGTTTTATCTTGAAATAAACATTAAGGTGTATTATCTGAGGGACAATAGCCACAAATATTCTTGTGAAGCAAGCATTAGAAATTTGTCAGCTGATGTCCAGCTATAGAAACTTGTGTGGTACCTTTGCAGTACCAGAGCACTGAAATAGGCTGCAAGTTGTAAGCAGCAATGCAGGATTTACTCTGCAGTAAACATTTCAATTCGGCAGCTGAAGTCAAGCTGTGGAAACATTGTGCGGCATCTTTACAGTGACAGAACATGGAAACAAGCCAAAAACTTGGAGGTGCAATATTCAACAACTGAAACAATTAATGGTTGCGCATGACTAAGATCATCCTCCAGCAGCAAGTTACTCACTGGGGGAGATTTACTAAAACTGGAGTTCTCAGAATCTGGTGCAGCTGTGTATGGTAGCTAGATAGTTTTCAGCGGGGTTTTTGCCTCCTGGATCAACTGTGGGTATAGGATTGTGTATATGGATGTTTTCTATTTGTCTTTTTTTTCTATTGGTTGAAGCAGATGGAATTGTGTCTTTTTTTCAGTCTAACTTTGTGACTATGGGGTAGATTTACTAAAACTGGTGCACTCAGAATCTGGTTCAGCTATGCATGGTAGCCAATAAGCTTCTAACTTCATCTTGTTCAATTAAGCCTTGACAATAAAACTTGGAAGTTGATTTGTTTATATGCAAAGCTGCATCAGATTTTGCATGCACTGATTTTAGTAAATCTCCATTAAAGTATAATGAGATAATTCCACTGACTCCTTATTTTCTGTTTGTAGGGCTATAGCAGGATTAGCGAAAGAGGTTTTGGAAGAAGAGGACACATTAGCAGCAATTGCAAATAACTGGCTACTCTGTAGGAGGAAGAAGAGAAAGGCTTTGTCAAATACTCAACTATCTCCTCATGCAGTGGCTGATTAGCATAGCCATATAGTTAGTCAGGTTGAAAAAGACACAAGTCCACCTAGTTCAACCAATAGAAGACCTCACATGTAAGGTGAACCCTACAGTTTAACCAATGCTATAGTCAACATTACACAGTCTTTCAAAAAACAGCAGCTTCAACTGCAAGAAAAAGTCTTGTCTGAAAAAAAAATGTTCATGAGTAATAGTTACTGGTATTTTAAAGTGTCAACTTTTTGTTGCTCTCAATGTCATTGTCAAGATCTTTCACATGCTCCATTTTCTTTCCTCTCTAGGGGGGTCATAGACCATAGTGGCTTTATCCAACCATCTTAAAGTGAACCTGTGATAAAGTCTTTGAACATTCAAGTATTTTCATATTCTTAACAAGCAGCAAATGAGTTTTAACCCTGTTAGGTCTCTAAAGAAATCAAAATGGTAGACTCCTACCTCCCACTTAACACTTTTGGGAGTGTCAGATTCCTGTGACCCTCCACTGTGGGCAGGTTCCTTTCTTCAAACCCCTACATCATAGCCAAGTCCTGAAGTTACATAGCCATGAGTAACTTGGTTCCTTTTTTAATTTTACTCTGTAATACAGATCTCCTTGACTTAGGCCTAAAGTATCCTATTGCCACAGCAGCAACAACAACTTCTCACACCAGCTAATGAATCTTTACATCTTCTGAATAGTGATCTTGAAACTCAATGACAAACTCTATTACATGAGTATTAGCTGAAACAGGCTGCTACAGAATCCTGTAACGAAACATTATTAGTCAAGGCACCCACCTCTCTTCAAGTGCTCCAACCTGGTCATCATTAGGTGGTCTAGAACATGTTACCATGTTATCCATGAGTATCCCAGTCAAAGTTATGGCAAGATAATCGGTACATTATCCTCTCCCCATACTCTGACCAATATTTCCAGCTTGTTTTCAAAAGAGCTAAGACTTTGGCTGGTGAAGACATTTGGTTAGTTCAAAAAAGCCATTTACTGCTAACTGTATAGACCTCAAAAGATAGCATGAAATCTGCAAAAGACCAGTATGGAGGCTGAAGGGATCTTGTATTAAAGATGCTGAAAGCCTTGCCAGGTTAGAGCATGATTGCCCCTATGACTAGATCATGCTTGGATCAAGGTGTTAAGGGAGCAGCAATCCAAGTAAAAGTGTTCATCGATCAACATTAGCTACCAATGAGCCCTAAGAAATCTCAAAGTTCTGTCACTATATGAAGTTTGCCAGCTATAGATGTCTCTTACACTGTTGATATTTAGCTTTGCTCCATCCCATGTCACTGTGTGGCATAATTTGCAGCACTACACACTTCTTGGACTTCAGACTGTAGTTTTTTTTTTTGTTACAAATTGTATTCAAAGAAGAAAAGGCATGTTCCAGCACAGTCAGTTACCAACATCAGAATATAAAGCATAACAGCCATGACTGTACAAAGTAATGGAGACATATTACAGGCATATAACGAGGTCTTATCTGGTAGAGTATAAAAAAACTAACAAACGTAAACATTAAGGGAGGGAAGACATCTTATCAGAGCTCCAAAGAGGGGCACGGTGTAACAGCCATCAACTTTACGCCCACCCATGACAGGTAGGAACCCCGCCACAGTTTTCACTTTTATTTATCAGAAAGATATAAAAGCAGAAGGGAGAGCAAGCCGGCAAGAGGAAGGAAGAGGGAAAGGAGGGGAGTGAGAGGAAAAAGGGGGGGGGGGGTGATGGAAGAAGGGGGGTGTTCCCATGGGACTCACTTCAAAGAGAGCTTTTCCTTCCTCTGAGTATGTGAACATATTCCATAGGGTCCAGGTTTTTGAGTAAACTTCTCGTTTCTGCTGCAAGGAAAGTATCAGATCCTCAAACATGTTTAAGTCCTCTACTTTATTAAGCCAGAGCTCAATGGGCGGTGGCTGGGTGCAGGGGAGTCCCTAGGGTTGGTGTCACCCGGTGCGATAACACTTAGTGAAACCCGCACCGACGATCCCTGCAGAATGGATCGGATCTGCGGATTGAGCGTAATGGATCTGGGTGACACCGGATCCGCTCCACGAAAAGGTAAATTGTAAAGAAAGCCAACAATCCCCGCAGGATGGATCGGATCTGTGGATTGAGCATAATGGATCAGACTCCAATCCATTATGCTCAATCCGCAGATCCGATCCATCCTGCGGGGATCATCGGCTTTCTTTACAACTTACCTTTTCGTGGAGCGGATTTAGTGTCACCCCGTATAGGTTGCATGCCGGAGTCCAATCCATTATGCTCCCCAATCCGCAGGATGGATCGGATCTGCGGATTGAGCATAATGGATCGGAGTCCAATCCATTATGCTCCCCAATCCGCAGATCCGATCCATCCTGCGGGGATCGTCGATATGTAACCTATACGGGGTGACACCGGACACGCTCCACGAAAAAGGTAAGTTGTAAAGAAAGCCGACGGTACCCACAGGATGGATCGGATCCATCCTGCGGGGATTGTCGGCTTGCTTTACAACTTACCTTTTCGTGGTGCGGGTCCCGTGTCACCCTGTGCGGTAGGCCTCACCCGGTGCACGCACCTCCCACACCTGCCTCGGGAAGCCACTGGCTGGGTGTTCTTCCAGGCAGAGGTATACATGTAGACTGAAGTTTTGCTTGAACTGCAAGAACACTTTCCCCAGCACAGTGGTTAAAATGGAAAAGGCTCATGGGTTCCTAAGCCACTTGCCAGAATGCTTCTTAAAGTGATTGTAAACTCTCACCTTGTAAAACAAGCTATTCAGTTTTAATTTATCTCCTTGGACCTCGTCTTCTCACACTGGAACCCTGCTGCACAGGGACAGCAAGATGACTACAGGTCAAATTTAGGTGCCTACACTGCTTGCATTTTACTTTTAATGATGTATTAAATGATTACAGAGCTGCTTTAGAAAGTAATACTAAAGGATTTGATCATTTTCACAAATTCATCTGAAATTGCCATATTCAACACATTAAATCACTGCAACAAAAGAAATGTTTTTCATGTTACAGGCACAGAACCCACAACCCTTTGCACTGCTTCCTGCATTCAATAACCTGATCAGCGTTCCTTTGGGCCTACATGTCCCATAATTTATATAGTCTCTGCACTCAGCATCTTAAAATAGTAAAAATATGCATAGTTTAATATCACTTTAATTTGTGTCTTTTATATGTGCCTACAGTTCAGCTTTACATTCACATGCATTCTTGATGATCTCTGTGAGTAAAACCTATTTTACCAATTTATTCACTATTCAAATTATCAGTTAGCTTAGTAAAACATATGGAAAGTATTTGCAGTTAAAGTGATTGTAAAACCTCCCCTTGTAAAACAAGCCATTCAGTTTAAAATAGAAATGAAAGACAAAACATTTATGTATACATATAAAAAATAATATAAATACATTTTCCCCCTTTTTATAAGTGATCACATTCCCTCTGTTCTCAGCTGTATAAGAGCTGGTGTGGAGAAACAGCAGCATACTGATCCTCCCAATGAATGCATGTGTAGGGGGGGCATGTCAGGACAAGTCTGATCATTGAAGAACAGCAGGCTGAGTTCCCAGCATAGCTAGAGAACCAACCATGCTGTAGTCTCCTGTATAGTGTGGTCAGTTTTTAATAGGAAATCAGAGGGACTAGCAGGAACACCAGGGATTTCACACAAAGGAAGCAATACAAAGAGAACAGGATACTTTTTCATACAAGCACATGGTACAGCAGGCACATATCAGGAATATGAAATTCTGGGTTTACTTATCCTTTAAGAAGTGGGACTCACATTAGCTGCAATACATGTGTGGATCTGAAAGCTTAAGGCTGCATGCACACTAGTGTCTTTTCAAACTCCTAGAAGCTATTATCAGCATGTTTATTTTCTGCTCCTAGAAGCTAAATAGTGTTATTCTATGTGTTCATGCACACTACCAGGGGCGGACTGACCATTTGGAAACTCGGGCACTGCCCGAGGGCCCGGGGTCAGTAGGGGGCCCCATGAGATGCCCCTGGTACCTTTTTCATAGGCTTTTTTGAGTTTGGGCAAGGACACTACTTTAGGTTATTAACATTTTTTGAGATTCAGCATCTAGGAGCAGACAAAAATAGTTTTTTTAGAGTTTTTTGGAATGTTTTTCCAGCTGAAAACAAATACTAAACGCTACTAAAATGTTCCTAACAGCTTTTTTTCAAGCTTTTTTCCCTCTATATGTACTGTAAAACACTAATAAAATGCTAACACCCCTAAACGCTTCTGAACCTTACTAAAATGCTACTAAAAATGCTATTACCAGCGTTTTTTATCCAGTGTTTTTCCCAGTGTTTTTTTAGCTTAAAAAAAAACCCGCTAGTGTGCATGGAACCTAAAGTGTATTTCTACTTTTGCAGTCACATTTGAGAAAACCCCACTATATCATTGCTATGTGTTCCCATTCACACAGCATACCTAAAAAAAAGTTTTAAAAAATGTTTCTTATATTTTAGATGTTTCTTAGGAGAAGATGTCATGGCAGAGTATAATCATTTCTAAACAAGTTCAGTGTGAGTTCCAATAGAAAGGCATAGGACAGACTGAGTTTCCTCTCATTAACAAACAAGGAAGTCATCCAGCTTCTTAATCGTGAACCCTTTGTTAGGGCGGGCAGGGGTTGATTTACTAAAGGCAAATAGACTGTTCACTTTGCAATTGCAGCTGCACTCTGCAAGGGAACTTTTCCCAGACCTTGGTGAAGGATGTGATATCAGGGGAAAGGTGGCTAGGCCTTAATGCTCAGCCACCACAATTATGCATTGAATATGGGGCATGCTCCCTCAGAACTCCCAGAACTGTGACAGAGCTGTCACCAACAGCTCATGGTCAACTATGAATGATCAGAAGATGATAAGCAGGGCCCTGATGACACCAGCACTGTGCAGCCTGTGCACAGAGTCCAGAGTGGAGCTTAGCTCAGGGTAATTTCTAGCTATGGGAAGGAGAGGAGTCATGGGGAAGAGCACTATCTAGAGACTTAGGTTGATCCTTCTTGATTTGGGGGGGTACACCACCATACTCACAGAGACTTGCTACATATATCTGAATGAAGAATGCAATGCATAGAGACTTGGGAGAATGTTTGACACTTTATTGGAACTGTGACTGATGCAATTAAACTGCATTGGACCGAGCTTCTGGCTGCTACATGTGTCAGAAGTGGATTCCAGTAACCTTGCTGCTGAGTGTTGGAAAAGGACCCGTCTAAGCTAAGCTATACAGAATATTCCTTAGTAACTACCACTTGGTGAAGAAGAATCTTGGTGTACCCAACAGTGTCACAAACCTGGTCTAGCTAGGAGCCAGTGGTGGCACAGAGAGGTGCGATCCTGGAATTACAAAAAACCTTCAGGCCTGAAGTATCTGGTATCCCAGCACAGAGACATGTAATTGTCAAGAGAGACCATTAGTATGGTGAGTGATGGTGAGTGGGATTTGCAGTTCAGCCCCATGTGTACTGGCACTCCATGTGTGTGGATGGCAGACAAACGTGTAAGTCTGCGAGGTCTCACGTTTCTACCTATGGCCAGTGAATGAATCTGGGTGAGCCCTGTATGCTGGAGGGCACCTCTGGTGCGAGCGGGTGGCCCTGCCCATAATCCAATCACAGTGGGGCAAGGTCAAAAGCTCTGCCTTCCACCGTCATGGTCCATTTAAAGCTCCAGCGGCCATAAAGAGGTTAAGCAATTTAACTCAATATTTACCATAAACTAATATGTTAGTGTTGGCTGGACTCCGACCTTAATATGGTATGACCTCATCCTTCTCTAGGCCTTGTCTTTGTGACCTGAGACTTAATATTAGAATCATATACTAAAATATGTTATTTTAAGGCATGGATTCATTTCATTCAATTGTTTCTTTCTAAATTTTGGGTCAGGCTAAAATTAAAGAAGATATCCACTCACTCACCAGGTCCAGCTGGTGCTGTTATTTTCTTCCCTGTTATGATTCTAACCCTACCTATAGTACCTAGACTTTGACCTTACCATGGTCTAGCAAAGATCATTACTTTGCTTGAGAGTAAGCTCTTGTGTCGTTACTTACTACTTACATTAAATGTGTCATTAATCCACTATATAACAAAATTTAGTTCTGGAAAAAAAAGAAGGAATTTAAAACGTGCACTGTGAACATTGTGGAGTGCATTTCTAGAGGACAGCTACTTATAAGTTAACTTTTATAATAGAGTTTTGAGTAACATTCCTCTATAAATATGTAAAAGTTTAACAAGATTACCAGAGCTGAAAATGGAAAAGGAAGTTGTGGAACAAGATTACTCAATGTACAGCAGACAAGTCATGCTACAGAAGGAAAGTTCTAACTTTAAAGGTGAACTCCAGCCTTACCATTGTACAAAATTGTACAGGCTACTGTCCTGTACTAATAGAATAAAAGAAGATAGTCCTCATGCACTGCCACACATAAAGAGACAAACGAAAACAAATGTGTTCCCACACTAACAGTCAAAATTAAATTCAATTAAATAGTGCTGCTCAAAATATTAATATTGTGCAACATCAAATGTTAGAGAGCCTACTCCTCTGTATAAAAAATGTGTTAGTCCTAATAAAGAAAGATAAATAGATTAAAAATCATAAAGTGCATGTGACACCTCACAATATACTCCCTTAAGGAGATCCCTGAGGAAGTCACGTGACACGTGACGCAATGCGTCGGATGGAAGCATGGTGACATCGCTTCCAGTTGCGCACTGCAGCCACCATCTTTCTATACCCAGTCCCTTATATTGATGTTTATGCCTGTAAACCCAAATTCCACATGCGAGTAGATTTTAGTTGCATTTTTATTCATGAAAGAAGTTACTACGCTACGGGAGATCCTCTATTCTTTATATCTCGAGTATGGGTTTAAGAGAGACAAATTGCCAAGGAACCATGCACTTGCGTTTGTTGGGACATTTAAGGATTCATGTGAAGCTTCATGTGACCTAATTTATCTATAGGTTATCCATTAAGGTGAGCCTGCATGCTGGAAGGTGGAGGAGCACAAGTGGTGATTGATTTTAAGTGGAAGATCACTGGTTCACACATTAAAGATTTGATGTATATTGACTGTCTACACTTTCCTTTTTGTATATTTACTGGCACTTTTTCTTCACAATTATTCATGGTTTTCAACTTCCATGGTTAGCGTGTGATGCCCAGCCCAGGGTGTTTACAGTGGGTTTATTTCAATATTGATTTTTAATTTTTTACTATATTTATGTATTCGCATTGTCTTTATTGCACATTATATTGATTTTGTAATTGTGGAGGGGGTGCTCATCCGGGTGTTTACTGTTATTGAATGTTTAGGTCATCCCCATATATATTATTTTTTGTATTAATAATAAGGGAGTACATTGTGAGGTATCACTTGCACTTTATGATTTGTAATCTATTTTTCTTTCTTTATTTGGACTAACACATTTATTATGCAGATGAGGAGGCTCTCTAACATTTGATGTTGCACAGTATTGATATTTTGAGCAGCACACCACTATTTCATTTAATTTACTCTCCTGTACTGAAATTGTTTGCTCTGATTTCACTGCACATTGTGAGCTTCTTACAGTATTCATTAGAAACTACAGCGACTCAGATAGATTAATTTTAATGGCACGCCGCCTGCACTGGAAATAGCAACTGTACTGGGAACCTCAGTTCCCGTGAGGGCTGCGATTTCCGAAGAAGTGCGGGGACTTCTTCCACTTCAAATGAATGGTCTCTCGTGTCCGCGCAAATTGCAGCCCGCACGGCCGCACATATGTGAACCTGGCCTTAAAGAGTAAGGTTAGCAAAAGAAAATCAGCACAAGGAACATGATTTACCATCTGTGATGTGTCCCTTGTGCTGCTGTCAACTGCTGTAGTAGAAATCTTTCTCCTCCAATCCTCTTCTATCTCTGCCACTGCAATCTTGCAGTGCAGCAATGTTAACAGAGCCCAGGGAGCTGTCACGAGCACTCATCAAGAGTGCTGTCTATGCCTGCCCTTTCTGCCCATCCCTTCCTCCATTCTTAGAGCTGTTCCATAGCCTCTATGAATGAAGGAGGAAGACCTTTCATTCAATCACCCGTCCTCCATTCACAGACCATAGGCACCTGTGAGCATGAGTGCATATGACAAATCCCTCGCCTTTATTAAAAGAAGATTATGGTGGCAGGGGTGGATGTGTGAATGGATGAGAAAGAATTCTCTTAAAGCAGGAGACAGCAGCACAAGGAATAAATTACAGTGATAGTAAGTAATATCCCTTGCGCTTATTTTTTTTTTATTTTTGACTAAACTTAGGCTTTAACCTTTTTTAAGCTAAAATGACAGATAACAAAAAATTACAGACTTTACAAAACCATTAAATAGCTTATTTTCTGTGCTGACACTGGTACTTTTATTAATAGTTTTGTTAATGTTAAACATCTTTACATGTTAAGTAGCTTTACAACATAAGGGTTTTTATTAAGGTTCATACATATGAGACACATTTTTTTTCCTTTTTTATCTGGGATCTAGGCTCTGCTCAGTTGTGAGCATGTTAAATACCCCTTTTTTCTGCAAATCGAATCCATGTTGCCAAGTATGCCTGGCTTTTACAAAGCTTTAAAGGCCCTGGGGCGGTTACAGGGTGAAGTAACCATTTGTATCCATTGGGGATTATTTATCACAGACATACATTTGTCCTAGATATTCAATGCCACTTGCTAATGCTAATACAGTTATTGTATCCATAAAGTCACAGTATCTGCAGCCGAAGTAGTATATGTACTTCTACCTTTTATCAGATCTGGAAAAAAAAAATGCAGAGCAAACATTATCTATTGTTAATTAGCTGTAAAGTAGGGCTTTAGCCACTTCCACTGTTTCTAAAGAGCTCTGAAGTGAAACCTGAATGAAGTTAGCCATTGTTTTCAATTGTGCAAGAGCCAGGAGCAAATGGGGCTCAAATAGCAGCTCTGAAAGGCAACAGGAAATTGGCATACTGCTAATCTTCAGCGAACTATTCATAGTAACAAAGGCTACATTCCTGCTAAAATATTCACCATTGGAAATCCTAGGCAGATCTGTCTTAGCAAGTAGGACAGAACAAATCCACCAGAAGCAAAGGCCTTTAATTAGAGGGTCCCAGGAAACTGTTCTTTCCGTTTTTTTGGCCTGTGACTTGCATGAATTATAAATGCTCACAGGAGTTATCCCAAAGAAAAAAAGGAAGGTCAAAGATGGACCTCTGTAATAAAAAAAAAAGGAATACATAATATTAATGTTTTATTTAAAAAATAAAAACTACTTATGTTTGCAGAATGCACTTCATCCTCCTTTTCACCTGGGAGAAATGGGAGCAGAGTCATGGAGGATGACGAGCAGGGCCCCCTGTTTCCTCTTGTACCAAATTGTATTGTAACTTCATTTTGTAAAGCACTGAGCAAACTGTTGGTGCTATATAAATCCTGTATAATAATAATAATTAATAATGAGAGCATAGAAATAAAGATGGTAATATCTTTAGGTAGCACCCACTTTTTACCAATGTGTGCCTGTCCTTGCAGTGACAGTCTGGGTTGTGAGACCTGTTAGTAATGGAGGCCTCACTTTTTGGACACCTGGTCCCCAAATGACTAATTCTAATTATTATTATTATTAGAAGACATCTGTACCAATGAAGAATGCTGAACTCCAGCAAAAGTTATTGGATCCAACTTTAGTTAGTACTTTCAAAGTCACTGACCCAGAAGGAGTTTGCAGGTAAGCAGTGCTGATTACCAAAATCTACAGGCTTTTTCCAGGTTCTGGATGCATAGGAGCCAATAGATCAGCATTAACCAACAAGCATTTTTTATATGGAGGCTACTACCTCCTAGCATTAGTAGCCTCATTATTTTGTCTCTCCCTCTGGGCTTATCTTTAAAAGTAATACTAAATAATAGGCCACTGACTCCAGGAAGATCTGCACCATTCCCTACACTTCCAGGATGCAGAGGAGTGACTCAATGTTGAGGAGTAGCAGGCTAAAATTGCTTTGAGGAGGGAGCATGGACGTGGCTTTCCGTGGCTTTGGAAATATAACTCATAGTGATTACAATCCTTAATATGCTCCAAGACATGCTTTATTTCTAGCTCATTATGTCTCTTCCCCTGCGCTCACCCCGTTTCACAGGTATGGGGGAGCAACACCTATGACATACAGGGCAATACAACTGTTTGTATGTAAGAGTTTACATTTTCAGGATGTGCGGTATATACAGTATACTGCGCTGAGCCAAGCGGTTTCAAAATGTACCGGTACTTCCCTACTGTAATCAACCAGCTGGATGCGTGTATGTATGGTAGCTGAGGCTACATACAGTATACACTGGGCCAATCACGGCGAGCGATGTATTCTACTAATGAATACAAAGCCTGCTCGGATTGGCTGAGTCAGAGAGGTGGGCTGATGATGTCACAACCTCAGTCAATCCAAGCAGGCTTTGTATTCATTAGCAAAATTAGTAGAAATCTCATAACCATGTTGTATACAAAAAAAAACGTAAATCATCCTAAAAGTGTAAATAATACTGATTGCAGAGCAACATTTACCAGCTCGCTACTGGCAGAAAGACATGCTTCTGGCAAGCGCTATAACTGCAAGATTACTGGTCCAGCCTACCATTTAAAGTGGAGGTGAGCATTTCTCCATAACCAGCAATGTGCTGCAGAGTAGATCTGACACATTCAGAATATGGGGCATGTTAATTGAAAGAAAAAAATTATATATATATATATATATATATATATATATAAATATATTGCAATTTTCCCAGTGAAAGTGCATTTACCTTCATAAATGAATGTTATTAGGCTATTTCTTGCTCTGGTTGAATGTCTTTCATTAATTTAAAATGGAAAATATTGTAATTGGCCACTAGTTGGCACTAAGTATCATAAGAATTTCCTATGACACAGGAAATACCACATTTGGCCAATAGATGCCAGTGTGCACCTAGATCACCTTACCTTATATCACTTACATTCATGACACCCCATAGATAAAATACATTTTATGCATCCACTGGTTAGGCCTATTATTCCTGATTAAAAAAAAAAAGCCTTCCAACTTTCTAATTTTGCACGGCTGTATCCTCTGTAGCATGCTAATTCTCTTAATTCTTCTAGTATAACCCAGTCTTTGTGCTTTGTGTCTTGTAAATTTGGGTTCAGCCTTGCTATTTAAAATTGTCTTGTAGCTGGACAATCTAAAACTGCTGTGTCATCTCCTAGTCTCCTAATTCATGAACAAAAATTATATCTTTTTCTCTAGTTCATTTCAGCGCATTGTCCCTCTTTGAAACTGTCCTGCGGTTGGCCAATTTGACATTGCTGTCTCTTCTTGCACCAGTAAGAACACGGACAGTCACAGCGAACCATTCTCCAAGATCTGCAGGTCAAAGTGGGCCTATTACCATTTGATTAAAAATTATGTGTTGCAGCTAAAACAACCTGAAAAAAAAAGTTGGGTTTTTTTTTTCAAATTGAAATGAATCCCATCGGTGTTCTGCTGTTGTATGTAAGCCAAGCTAACAAAAAAAAATTCCACAGCCAGAAATGTGCTACCTGTGTACACCATCACTGAGACTGGCCATGAAAATCGTAATGCTCCATGACACCATGTACAGCTTTAAGGCATTCCTAAGCATACTATTCAAAGGATTTTATTATACCATTGTGAGTACATATGTACAGGGCCTAAAAAAGTATTCATACCCCTTCAAATTTTCCACATTTTGTCATGCTACAACCAAAAACGTAAATGTATTTTATTGGGATTTTATCTGATAGACCAACACAAAGTGGCACATAATTGTGAAGTGGAAGGAAAATGATAAATGGCTTTCAAAATTCTTTACAAATAAATATGTGAAAAGTCTTCAGCCCCCTGGAGTCAATACTTTGTAGAACCACCTTTCCCTGCAATTACAGCTGCAAATGTTTTTGGGTATATCCCTACCAGCTTTGCACATCTAGAAAGTGACATTTTTGCAAATTCTTCTTTGCAAAATAGCTCAAGCTCTGTCAGATTGGATGAGAGTATCTGTGAAGAGCAATTTTCAAGTCTTGCTACAGATTCTCAATTGGAATTAGGTCTGGACCTTGACTGGGCCATACTAAGACATGAATATGCTTTGATCTAAATCATTCCATTGTAGCTCCGGCTGTATGTTTCAGGTTGTTGTCCTGTAGGAAGGTAAACCTCTGCCCCAGTCTCAAGTCTTTTGCAGACTCTAATAGGTTTTCTTCTAAGATTGCCCTGTATTTTGTTCTATCCATCTTCCCATCAACTCTGACCAGCTTCCCTGTCCCTGCTGAAGAAAAGCATCCCCACAACATGATGCTGCCACCACCATGTTTCACAGTGATGATGTGTTCAGGGTGATGTGCAATGTTAGTTTTCCACCACACATAGTGTTTTGCTTTTAGGAAAAAAAGTTCAAATTTGGTCTTATCTGACCAGAGCACCTTCTTCCACATGTTTGCTGTGTCCCCCACATGGCATCTCACAAACAGGACTTCTTATGGCTTGCTATCAACAATGACTTTCTTCTTGCCACTCTTCCACAAAGGTCAGATTTGTGCAGTGCACAATTAATAGTTGTCCTGTGGACAGATTCTCCCACCTGAGCTGTGGATCTCTGCAGCTCCTCCAGAGTTACCATGGGACTCTTGGCTGCTTCTCTGATTAATGCTGTCCTTGCCCAGCCTATCAGTTTAGGTGGACAGCCATGTCTTGGTAGGTTTGCAGTTGTGCCATACTCTTTGCATTTTCAGATGATGGATTGAACAAAGCTCTATGAGATGTTCAATGCTTGGGATATTATTTTAAACCCTAACCCTGCTTTAAACTTCTCCACAACTTTATCCCTGATCTGTCCAGTGTGTTCCTTGGCCTTCATAATGCTGTTTGTTCATTAATGTTCTCTAACAAACCTCTGAGGGCTTCACAGAACAGCTGTATTTATACTGAGATTAAATTACACACAGGTGGACTCTATTTACTAATTAGGTGACTTCTGAAGGCAGTTGGTTCCACTAGATTTTAGTTAGGAGTATCAGAGTAAAAGGGGCTGAAAACAAATGCACGCTACACTTTTCAAATATTTATTTGTAAAAAATTTTGAAAACCATTTATCATTTTTCTTCCACTTCACAAATATATGCCACTTTGTGTTGGTCTATCACATGAAATCCCAATAAAATACATTTACGTGTTTGGTTGTAACATGACAAAATGTGGAAAATTTTAAGTGGCATGAATACTTTTTCAAGGCACTGTAGTGGAAGAAATAGTTTTTTTATTCATTACATGGGGTACGCTATGATTCCTTTTCCCTTTTTTTGAGCTTGAGTCATTGGAACTAACAAGGTGAGCCGGAGGCTGATCTACAGAAAGATACTCACCTAAGCACTGTATGACCTATTTCTTTAAGGTCTAATATTAAAGTAAGCAAGCACTGCACTTAGAGGTGAATATTTGCAGCACAAGCATGTTTATGTTGTGTTTGAAGGGCTGATGACATTGTATGGACACTTGCAAGTGAATTAGTGTTTGGCATCACAGATCATAGTATACTGTGTAGAATGGACCTATGTGTTTCATATGTTGTATGATTGTCATATTTGGTTGCAAGCATTGGTACACTAATGTTATGTTATTTTTCAGATTAGCATTCTCTGTGCATATTTGATTTACTGATTTTTAAAGTCACAGCACACCATTTTTTACTTTATGGCAATAATCTGACATGAGATAGTGTAAGACTAGTAAGTCATCAAGGCAACATATACTGTATGTTCTTTTCCTAATTTGCTTGAGGTGAATGTAGCCGTATTAGTGCATTTGCGACAGAAACAATTGAGTACTGTCCGTGATACCTTTTTTATTTGCACTAACATACAATTTTGAGGACAAGCTTTCAGGGAATGTCCCCTTCTTCAGGTCAAAGCAGTACTGTTTCTGTTCTTTTCCTAATAAAACTTCTCAGCTCAAATGGTTTTCCTGTATCATTCAATCCTTCTCAGGGGTTGGAGAAGTGACTGCTCTTGAAAGGTTGATGGCACTGAATGGAGAATGTGTCGCCCCGGGAGATTGTCTCTGTCCTCTGCTGTGTCCTCTTTTGGTCCCATTTTCCTTCCCTCAAACAATTTTTCCTAGCGAGAGAGAATTGCGGTCATGGATTGTTGGTTTTCAGGAGTGACTAACAGAGTAATCTTTCTATATCTAAACTTGGCAGAGGAAATTGACATGATGGAAACAGAACATGAGTTTGCATGTTTTAAGACCCATAGATGTTCAATGTTCATAACTAGCTGAAGTTTTTGGCTCCCGTAGTATCTTCTCCAGTGAAATGTTAGCCAGTCACCAGTGATATTCCACCACTCCACCTTGGTGTGATTCTTGCTTGGATGCCACCCCCTTTGCAATCGGAGTTCTTCATGATAGACACTGGAGAAAGAAGAACAAGTAAGCAGAACTTTAATCCTGTAGTGTTTCTGACAGTAGTCATTAATAGCTAAGAGGTCAGGAGAATACATGACAACTTTGTTTTATGATATACAGTGTAACACCAGAGACAAGAGTCTCACGTTGGCTCCTATGCAGTAGAGTATTTAGGTTTCGTGCTGCCCTAGGCAACATGAAAATTGGCTCCCCCTCCCCCCGCGGAGAGACCCTGACACAAACCAACACCCCTCTCCCCCATGAAAAGAGCCTGACATTGACCAACAACACCCCAGCCCCCCCCCCCCCCCCTACCCCCACCCAAGTGAGATTCCCACTACAATCTCCCCCCATACACTGACAACCCCCCACCTCTGCGAGAGAAACAACAATCACCTTTACAGCTCCAGACATCCCCGGGAACAAGAGTCAGGCTCTGCATACACCATCAAGCAGCCCGCAGCATCTCTCAGATCCCACCTGGTCCCCATGCTGCATGTCCCTTCTTCCATCCCTACTTTTGGGCGGGCGGGCGGGCAGCGCTGCCCCCTGAAAAATGCAGCCCTAGGCAAATGCCTTGTTTGCCTTGTGGTAAATACTCCCCTGCTCCTATGGTCAACCATGGGGTTGAATTTTACAAAGGCAAATATGCTGTTCACTTTGCAAGTGATTGTTCCCCAGAGCTTAGTGAATGAAGTGAAGCTCTTCTGACTTCCATCATCCAATCATATGCAAGTAAAAATGCGTTTTTTTACATTTTCCTTCCACATAACGGGGTATTCTTTGCCAAATGAAATTACACCACATTCACTAAGCTCTGGCAAAAACTCCTCTGCAAAGTGCAACTTCCCTTGCAAAATCAATAGCCTATTTGCCTTTAGTAAATCAACCCCAAAGTGTATGGCAGATGAGATCTAGAGATGATGAGATGTATCCTCTTTACTAATACTGCAATGCACAGAAATGCATGACTTTCTGTGCAGTTTATTGACATTCATTTAAAATGGCACTTCAATGCATGGTATAGTAGGGGAAAATAAACCGGCAATGCAGTGTGCCACAAGACACATGCACTGTGGTGTGCTGCAGTAGCAAAGGGGTGCAGGTCCCGAATGGGCCACGTTAACATTTTAACACATGAATTTCCATTGATGCAGGTGCAGTAATGTACTGCAATACAATAAGCAGGTGTGAAAGCATCCCCTAATGCATTTCTGAAACCATAATGTTCATCAAACTTGTTTACTTAATTAAATGGTGTAACAACCAATCTAGGCCGATGCACTAGTGTATCAGCAGCATAGTTGAAAGCTGTTTTCAGCACAGTCACAATTTATGACCTTTACAGAAAAGCACAGATAAAATACTGTATCTGTTCTTCTTGTCATACAGAAAACTTTGCCCCTACAGCTGTAATTAGTTTGAGATTATCCAGATAAAGACATAGTGACACCATATTTCACGTTATCCATAATATGTATGTAATAGTGTATGTACCTCTGAAATGCAAATAAAATGAATAAAAAAGTGAATTCTATAAACACTTAGTAAACTTTTATTGGATTTTATTTTTAGGTTTATGCTTTACGTCAAGAAACAATCTACGCTACTGGCAATATATGTAACTCCTGAAATGATCTCACTTTTTCCACATTTCTTCAAGAAACAGCCAGTCCAGCTGTATTTTGAGACCATGTTGTAGGTTCTTCAAGTGCATGCAAATGTATACAAATTACCTTAGATGCATTTGAAAGGCTTCTACCCTCAACCAAACTGAAAGCTAGTGATGTCATAGTGAAGAATTCAATGGCTGGCTGCCTGTAGTAAGGGATACAGCTAAATTAAGAATGCTTACCATAATTATCAAGAAGTTTGATTATGTGTATGCATTTAGCACAGACATGTGTTTCAGTATACATAGGTACTATGTCATCTGTTCAGTTCATGTTTTAATATGTACATAAAAGCAAGCATTTTGCCATAAATTAATCAATGTATGTGGCTTTTTTTTACTCATTACAAATGAAGGCTTTGCTTCCTGATTTGTATGACTTATACAATGGTTGGGCTTTACTGCTCTTCCTCGTAATGCAAGTCTGCAGGATTGATTTACAAAGGCAAACAGGCTGTTCATTGTGTAAGGGAATTTTCCCTTGGCATAGTAAATGTGGTGTAAACTGAATACCCAATTACATGCAAGGAAGATTCAAAAAGTAGTCATTAAATAATTTACTTTAAAGGGAACTAAACTAAAAATTGCAAGTGATAGATCACCAAAGTATATTCTCACAGCAAGGTATAGTTTTTTTTTTTTCATCCTATTTTCCTTAGCATTGTTTCTTGTTCAATATTTTTGGAGAATTCTTTGCATTTATATACATAGAAAATCAAACATTGTTTAAAAACTTCAGCAAGAAGCAAGAATACAGCAGACAATTTAGCATTACAATACAGTTAGGTCCATGTATATTTGGACACAGGCACAATTTTAGATTTTTTTTCAGGTATTTACCAAAACATTTTCAAACTATAGTTATAGAATGGATATGGGCTGAAAGTTCACATTCTCAGGTTTAGTTTGAGGGTATGTACATCCAAATTGGAAGAAGGGTTTAGGAATTACAGTTCTTAAGAGTAGCCACCCCCCTTTTTCAAGGGACCAAAAGGTAAATGGACAATTGAATCAAAAGCTGTTTCATGGCCAGGTGTGGGCTACTCCTTCATTAATTCTTCATCAAATAAGCAGGTAAAAGGTCTGGAGTTGATTCTAAGTGTTGTATTTGCATTTGGAATCTTTTGCTGTGAATCTACATCATGTGTTCAAAGGAGCTGTCCATGCAAGTGAAACAGGCCATTGTAAGGCTTCAAAAACTAAACAAATCCAAATCAACAGTTTGGTACATTCTGAGGAAAGAAGAACGCACTGGTGAGCTCAGCAATATAAAAATACATGGATGTCCACGGAAGACAACAGTGGTGGATGATCGCAGGATCCTCTCTACGGTAAAGAGAAACCCATTCACAACATCCAGACAAGTGATGGACACTCTCTAGGAGGTGAATGTATCATTGTCAAAGTCTACAATCAAGAGAAGACTTCACGAGAGCAAATACAGAGAGTTCTCCACAAGGTGCAAACCCTTCATAAGCCTGAAGAATAGAAAAGCCAGATTAGACTTTGCCAAAAAACATCTAGAAAAGCCAAACCAGTTCTGGAAAAGCATTATTTTGGATGGATGGTACTAAGATTAATCTGTACCAGAATGACGGGAAGAAAAAGGTGTGGAGAAGGCTTGGAATAGTTCATGATCCAAAGCACACAACATCATCTGTAAAATATGGTGGAGGCAGTGTGATGGCATGGGCATGCATGGCTTCCAGTGGCACTGGGTCATTGCTGTTTATTGATGATAAGACAGAAGCAGCCGGATGAATTCTGCAGTGTTTAGAGATATACTGTCAGTCCAGATTCAGCCAAATGCAGCAAACTTGACTGGATGGTGATTCACAGTACAGATGGACAATGATCCAAAACACACTGCAAAAGCAACCCAGGAGCTTTTGAAGGAAAAGAAGTGGAATATTATGAAATGGCTGAGTCAATCACCTGATCTCAACCCAATTGAGCATGCATTTCACTTGCTGAAGGCAAAATGAAAGGCTGAAAGACCTACAAACAAAGAACAACTGAAGACAGCTGCAGTTAGAGCCTTGCAAAGCATCAGAAAGGAGGAAACCCAGTCTTTGGTAATGTCCGTGGGTTCCAGACTTCAGGCAGTCATTGCCAGTAAAGGATTCTCAACAAAATATTAAAAATGAACATTTTATTTATGATTATATTAATTTGTCTAATTACATTTGAGATCCTGAAAATGGAGGGACTGTGTATAAAAATGGTTGTAGTTCCTAAAATTTGTACTTGATATTTATGTTCAACCCCTTGAATTAAAGCTGAAAGTCTGCACTTCAAATTAATTTGGATTGTTTCGTTTTAAATTTATTCTGATGGCATACAGAGCCAAAAGTATGAAAATTGTACCTGTGTCCAGATATATATGGACCTAACTGTATATCCAAAATAACCATACAAAGGCTTGTCAGCCATGTTAGCAAGGCCTATGGACAAAAACCCCAAAAATTACAGGGGTGGTAATAGCCAGTGTTAGCAGTCACATATATCTCAAGATAGGGAGCTATAGGAAGTTGGGTGGATCAAGCTATCTGAAGGCAGTTGAAAAACTGGGACAGAGTAAGAAGGAACAGAAGAGAAGAAAGGGGGGGGGGTGGAGAAGGAATGGGTGGGAAAAGGGAGGTAGGGAAGAGACAATCACGGGCACTCCAAGGTAGTGCGGGAGGGTCACTCCTCAAGCAGTCCAACAATTTACAGTTTGAGAAGGCAGCAGTAGAGATCGCTTGAAAAAACAATTGGAGATCCAGGGATCCCAAACTTGTTTACATTTCTTCATAATGCCATGTAATTTTGCTGTATGTTTCTCGTTAACCAAAACCCAGTGCATACAGGTTTGTTAGCTATAGGAATTGTATCAGATAACCATGCCTTTGCTATCATCTGCTTCATGGCTGTCAAGACATGGACCATCAAGACATGCTGTGAGTGATCTCTGCTGGTTTTAAACCTTAGCATTTTTTTTTTTTTAATGTTCTACCTAAACTATGCACCATGCATCATCTCTCAGATGCCAAAAATGGAGTCAGGAATGATGTAATTTCTGTGCACATGCATAGGAGTTATATCATCAGTGGCCACACAGTGAACGAAGAGGAACAAGAGGTTTCATAGAAGTAATGGAGAAGAAAACAATAAACAGTGCTGTTACTGACAAACACACAGTAGTTTTACTTTAACGTAAACCTACAATTCCGTCACAATTAAAATTTATAGTAGAGCTGATTAGAAGGTACTATAAGGTGCCTCATTGTACCTTTACAGCAGCCTGTCTCAACCAGGTTGCTAAGAGATCCTTGAGCAACAAGCAGTGGCAAACTGAGATCTTGCCTACATTGAATCATCAGTGCTAGGGGATGATTTTCCACTGATGTTATTCTTATACATTTTATAGACATCAGAGGTAGACAATACAGAAAAATTGCCTGCACAAGACTAACTAGTTAATGATGTGGTAAATCTGATATTTTGCAAACCAAACCAGTTAGAAGTAGGTCTTAACAGATAGAGGAGGAGAGCAAGGAAAAGGTGGGGGGGTTGTATCTCAGAGTCAAGAGAAATCAATTTAAGTTCAAGGGCAGAGCATGTCAACATCCCAGGTCTATCAGACAACAATTTGAATTGATGTCTCAAGAGTCCATCTGGTTTGAGGTTTAGCAGTGCTTCACCTTGCAACGTGGGGATATTGGTGCCTAACAACATGGCTAGCATATCAAATGTTTTAGTTCACAATGTTTGTACAGTCAGGCAAGTCCAGCACATATGTCCAAAGGTTCCTAGGTCCGAGCAGCTATGGAAGTAGCACCCTATATATAATTACCACACTCGCAGTCCATTGACTTCCTCTAGCTCTGCAACTGAAAGCCCATACCTTGTTATGGGCAGAGAGCTAGAAGAGCCTGCAAGCACATGGCAATGCACCCACAATTCACTGATGCAATAACTTGCAAGCTGAAAAAGAATAATTACAAGCAGCCATATCAACACACGTTACTCGGGCATGGTCCACTGTCATAAACATCAGGAAGCCCACCCTGTTAAATGCCTAACAGATTTCACTGGTGGGCATGTGGACAAGACATGGCTAGAAAGAGAATGCAGGAGATTAGCAGCACTAAGATGCAAAAAGTATGGAAAAAAGGGTGAAAACAAGTATTTTATTTCAAATAATTTAAATTGCTTATGGTTCATGGAGCTTTGGCAAACTAAATATTCAGTTGGAGTTTACATCTAGTTAAATTTATAAATCTTAACCCACACAGAGCACCAGCTGGAACTCCTAGTGACTCATAGCAGCTACTAAGATTCTGGCTCTCATGTTTCTAAATGAGGTCACAAAACTGAACCAGCATCAGCTACTCTGAGAACATCTGTGCATGGAGAACCATTCAACGTTTGGTAAAGGAAGGCTGTCATGTATATAAAGGTCAACTTTGCAAAACACTTCAGTGGACTTACATTGCAGAGGTGTATATCCTCAAGAGCGCTCACCTGCAGTGCATGAGAATGACATCCTTTGTGCACTGTAGAGGTGAATGGCAGCTGTCCTGCTTGCAGTGACCTGTGTTGAAGCCTAATGACATGGAGGGCATCAAGATGCATACACACCTGTGTGCATGGATCCAACTGATATAAGCCATACATAGAAAAGCATAGGGCTAATGCAAAACACACCGCATAACAGCTGTAATGAAATATCAGTACACGCCTCATTATTTTCACTTATTTCAAGAAAGGATTTCCCAATATCCTTTTCAAAACAGGCATTTTTAAAAAAATAAATAAATTGGTTCTAAAGGCATTTTTAACTTCATGCATTCTATGCTTGAAGGTAAAAAAACTTCAGTGTGCAGCATCCATCCCCAGCCCCCCTATTAGTCAACTAAGCCCCCTCTCGATCCAGTGATGTCTACTGGAGTCTCAGCTATCCTGGGACTCCCTCTTCTCATTGGCTGAGACAGAAGCGGGAGCCATTGGCTCTAACTGTGCTGTCAATCACAGTCAGTGAGCCAATGAGAAGAGAGGGGGCGGGGCTGAGTCACGGCTCTGTGAATGGAGACATGAAGCAGCGGGTGCCCCCATAGCAAGCTGCTTGCTGTGGCGGAACCCAACAGGAGAAAGGGGCCAGGAGAGCCTGCAGGGGACCTAAGAAGAGGAGGATCTAGGCTGCTCTGTGCAAAACCACTGCACACAGCAGGTAAGTATAGACATGTATGTTATTTTTTCTTAAAAAAAAAGAAACCTTAAGAATCACTTTAAACCATACTCTGCTGTTTATTCACACGATTCTGCCCATGAGAGGATCTAGCTTGCTGCTCTGACGTAACATACTGGTCAAGTAGGTGCAGTATGTAACTTGAGCCCATGATAAGCCTTGGCCTCCACCAGGGATTAAATACAATCATCAGCCACTTTATTAGGTACGCCTGTTCAATTGCTTGGTGACACAAATTGCTAATCAGCCAATCACATGTCAGCAGCTCAATGCATTTAGAGATGTAGACATGGTGAACACAGCTTTCTGAAGTTCAACCCAAGCATCAGAATGGGTAAGAAAGGGGATTTAAATGACTTTGAACATGGCATGGTGGTTGTTGCCAGATGGGCTGGTCTGAGTATTTAAAAACTGCTGATCGACTGGGATTTTCACGCACAACCACCTCTAGGGTTAAAGTGAATGGTCCCAAAAAGAGAAAATATCCAGTGAGCGGCAGTTGTGTGGACGAAAATGCCTTGTTGATGTCAGAGGTGAATGGGCAGACTGGTTGCTGTGACATTCAGATAGTAGGGTCAGAATTTAGCATAGACAACATGAAAGCATTATTATTAATATTATTATACAGGATTTATATAGCGTCAACGGTTTGCTCAGCGCTTTACATTATAGTGGGAGAGAATACAGTAACAATACAGTTCAATACAAGAGGGATTTGAGGGCCCTGCTCCTTGGAGCTTACAATCTAGGAGGGAAGGGTGAATGGTACAGTAGGTAGTCACTGTGGGGGATGGAGTGGTTGGAAGAGTGGAGGATTCCAGAGGTCGGGATAGGCTTCCCTGAAGAGAAAGGTTTTCAGTGATCGCCGAAAGGCAAGTAGAGTAGGTGATAATCTGATAGATTGGGGTAGGGAGTTCCAGAGGATGGGTGACACCCTGGAGAAGTCTTGGAGACGAGCATGGGAGGAGGAGATAAGGGAGCTAGAGAGTAAGAGGTCTTGCGAGGAGCGGAGTGTACGGTTTGGGTGATATTTAGAAATAAGATCAGTTATGTAAATTGGGGCAGTGTTGTGGATGGCTTTATATGTCATTGTTAGAGTTTTGAATTTTATCCGTTGGGCAACTGGGAGCCAGTGGAGGGATTGGCAGAGAGGGCTGTCGGATACAGAACGGTTAGTGAGGTAGATGAGTCTGGCAGCAGCGTTCATGATGGACTGGAGGGGGGATAGCCTGCGATGAGGTAGGCCAATGAGGAGGGAGTTACAATAGTCGAGGCGTGATATGACAAGGGAGTGAATAAGTTGCTTAGTGGTTTCCGTGATTAGGAACAGTCGCATCTTGAAGATGTTGCGGAGGTGAAGTCTACATGATTTGGACAGCGATTGGATCTGGGGCTGGAAGGACAGATGAGAGTCTAGGATTATACCTAGTACCCTGGCGTGAGGGGATGGACTGAGGATGGTGTTAGCGATGTTTATGGTGTAGTCATTGGGGGTGACGCGGGCAGGGGGGAATACTAGGAGCTCAGTTTTGGAAAGGTTGAGTTTGAGGAAGTGGAGTGACATCCAAGCCGATATGTCACTTAGTAGGCTAGCGATGCAGGTGGAAACTGAAGGGGTGAGGTGAGGGTTAGACAGATAGATTTGCGTGTCATCAGCATAGAGATGGTAATTGAAGCCATGGGAGCTTATCAAGTGACCAAGGGAGAAGGTGTAGATGGAGAAGAGAAGGGGTCCAAGGACAGAACCTTGGGGGACCCCTACAGAGAGAGGGAGTGAGGAGGAGGTGGCAGCATTATAGGTAACACTGAAGGAGCGCTGTAATAGATAGGAGGACAACCAGGAGAGAGCGTAGTCGCTGAGGCCAAAAGAGTGTAGTTTTTTGAGGAGGAGGGGATGGTCAACCATGTCAAAAGTCACGGAGAGGTCGAGTAGTAGGAGTATTGAATAGTGGCCATTGGTTTTTGCAGTTAGTAGGTCATTAGAGAGCTTTAGTAGGGCAGTTTCGATGGAGTGTAGGGGGCAAAAGCCAGACTGTAAGGGGTCGAGAAGGTTGTTGTCAGTGAGGTGGGAGCTCAGACGATTGTAGTCTAAGCGTTCTAGGAGTTTAGAGGTAAATGGCAGCAGGGAGATGGGTCTAAGGTTGTTCAGGTTGGTGGGGTTTTTAAGTATGGGAGTGATGCGAGCGTGCTTTAGAGAGGAGGGGAATGCACCTGTAGAGAGGGAGAGGTTGAAGATGTGAGTGAGAGAGCATAGGATGGAAGAGGAGGGTGACCAAAGGAGTTGTGAGGGGACAGGGTCCAGGGGGCAGGTGGTGAGGCGGGCTTCTGAGAAGACCTTAAGGACCTCTTCGGTGGTAGCGAGGTCAAAGCATGGATTCATCCTCCCTTGTATCAATGGTGCAGGCTGGTGGTGGTGTAATGGTGTAGGGATATTTTCTTGGCACTAGCAAGTGGCACATACACAAGCTTAAATAGTGGAAACCTCTTGCGCTACTATGTACACAATAGCATAGAACGGGGGGGCTGCTAGCACCCAACCATATACTGAATAAATAATAGATGTATTGGTGCAGCGGTACCCTGGATAAACTTAAATATCAATCATATAAACCCAATAACAATATTAAAGAACACTTAAGAAGTGTTCTTTAATAGAGGATCTAAAAGTGAAAAACGCATAAACTAATGAAAATTTGTGAAACTGAAAAAAGTCCAAAATGGACTAACAATGATGTGAAGAATAAAAAATATATATATAAAAAGCGAACCTCTATAAATGGGATCAAGATTCTTAAAAGAAAACGTGATCAACAGGCTTTAAATAGGCCAGAATAGGCCTATTAAATAGGCCAGTATATGGTGAAAAAACAGTGACGTCTGTGAATCCCAGAATGTCGGACAAATTTTCACAAGGTAACAAGTGCTGTGATATATCCAAGAATGCGGGACAAAATTTCCACAAGATAACAAGTGCTGTGATAATCCCAGAATGCGGGATAAAAAATTTTTATAGGTGACAAGTGCTGTGATAAATCAACATTAATATATGTGAAAAAATAATTAAACACAAATAAGCATAATTAATGTGAGATCAAAAATGATAAAAATATAATAAAATAAGCCCTGATGAATGACCCTGATGAAGTCACGTGATAACGGGACGTAACGCGTAGGACGTGGTGACGTATTTCCGGGGCGGACGCGATCGTGCTACACCTGTAACCCATGCAAGTACACCCATAGCATAAGGTTTTCACAGCTTGTTTGTTTTATCCCAAAGTGAGTGGGCAATTGGCTTTGTGTTCATAATTAATAATTAAAAGGTTTTACACTATGGGAGATCTCTTTTATGCCTTTATCATGGGAGCTGGCTGTATCTGATACTATCATCCCTGGAGGGGACCTGCTGCTTCTTTCCGTATACCTATCAAGGAATATCACCATTGCAGATGGATATCATCCTGGTAGGGGAATCTGAAAGTGGAAGGTCCTTTTGGTATTTCAACAAGCGTTTTGGCCCTTTGGGTCGCTGCAAGGAGGTGAGGGGGCAATTCAGCCGCTTACAGATTATTTCCTATTGGTTGTTATGCTTATCCACTTTATCACCTGCATGTTTTAAAGAAGCTTGAAGAGTCCCAATATATATATATTTTTTGGTGTTTATACACCTGTGAGCCTTTTTTCTTTGGACTTATTTTATGATATTTTAATAATTTTTGATCTCACATTAATTATGCTTATTTGTATTTAATTATTTTTTGTCACATATATTAATGTTGATTTATCACAACACCTATCACCTACTTGTCACCTATCAAAAGATTTTTGTCCCGCATTCTGGGATTATCACAGCACTTGTTATGTTGTGGAAATTTTTTCCCGCATTCTGGGATATATCACAGCACTTGTTACCTTGTGAAAATTTGTCCCACATTCTGGGATTCAAAGACGTTGCTGTTTTTTCACCATATATTCTGGACTATTTAAAGCCTGTTGATCACGTTTTCTTTTAAGAATCTTGATCCCATTTATAGGGGTTCACTTTTTATACACTGTATATATTTTGTATTCTTCACATCATTGTTAGTCCATTTTGGACTTTTTTCAGTTTCACTAATTTTCATCAGTTTGTTTATGCGTTTTTCACTTTTAGAATCTCTTAAGGATCATTTCACTTTATGATCAAATTTATTCACCATATATATATTTGTATGATGTGTCACTTCTTAAGTGTTCTGTAATATTGTTATTGGGTTTATATGATTGATATTTAGGTTTATCCAGGGTAACGCTGCACCAATACATCTATTATTATCTCACATACACAAGCTGGTTTCAAAGTGCAAGGCAACATTTCAGGACCACAAAGGAACCCTTCCTGATAGTCCTGAATTTTGCTTTTTCTATGTGATCATAGAAGAATAAAGAGCTTTTCAGTTTGAAACAAGCTTGTTGATGTGCTGGTGCCTTCATCCACGTTATACACCATGACAATTTGAGAGTTATCGCAGCAATGTTATTCACATGGTCCATTCCAGTTTGGTGTGTGAGAGGAAAATACCATATGTTGGCCTTCATCAGGATATGTGTTCATTTCTCTCTGTGTCCCTTCCCCTTGTCCCTGGATTCCTAGATGTTTTGTAATTTCCTCACCTTCATCTATACATCTCTTGGGTCTACCACATACCACTTCTGCCTTCTGTTTTGCTTCTACACATTTTCTTAATCAGTCTCTCTTTTTCCATTCATTCACAATGTATAAATGTCCATTGTATTTATATTTATGGATGTTGCAATGGCTGGTTCTACAGCTTTACTAATTCTTCATTTGCTCCATAATTCTTCCCATAGAAGAAATATTTTAAAATGTTTCATCGACCTGTGTTGAATAACACATTTTTGATCTGTATGCTACAGGTGGACTAATTGTAGCTTTAAGGTTTTATCTTTAATGAGAAGTGTCATTGGTGAGTGCATACATTCTCCTGTATTATTCTAGCATTTTCACAGCTTACTTTGTCTCTGTTAGAAGAGGATTTAAAATGAAATTCATCAACATTTTAAAAATGTATTGCTTTCTAATTATTGTTTATAATTTTGCTATGCTTCAAAGTCATCCAACACAATCATGAACTTAAGCTGGCCATACATGGATTAAAATTCGTATGGTTCAGTAGAGACCAGCCAAATAACGATCCCTGTATGAGCATCCTGGTTGAATAGATCAACTTCTGTACAACGAGCCTGTTGGGTTTTTCCTGATCGATTAGTGCTGCTGGTTACAGCCGGCAGCACTGATGATTGCATTCTGTTGGCGGTTAAGGCTCTCCATCGTCAGAACAATATAGCACAGGGGAAGACTCCCCTATCCACATTAAAGGTGTGGTTTGGGGAATCAGATCATTTTTGAACAAATGTGATGAATGTATGGGCTGCCTTAGCTCTCACTTTTTTCTCTTCTACGTTGAAGGACGCCTTTTAGATGATAAATATGGCAGCTAGCATGGGTGTTATGTTTTTGAAAATAAATCTGAAGCTATCATCTATATCCTTGCTTCAGTGCCTGGTGAATCACTGACCTAGAAAGAACATAAGCATACTAGGTGTTAGAACATGCTTGTTCAGTGTCAGTGACTAAGACAGTAGTAAAGCCAAGAGAAGTGTGAAAGGCTGTAGAAATTGCACCTTTAAAATCACATCAGCAAGTGCATCCCCAAAATTTTTATCATGCCAGATTCCCTTTAAGGAAACCGTTTTAAAAACCTTGTGTTCTACTAATAAATTCTATATCATTTGCATTTCTATATCATCTGTTTGACATGTAGAGTGCTGTTATAAAATGGTTCCACCTTCTTTACTGCCATTTTTTCTTCTTGAAGCATCCGTACTAGCTTAGCAGATTCCAGATTGCTGTAGTACTTTATACAGTCATGGCCGAAATTGTTGGCACCCTTGATATTTCTCCAGGAAATCATGTATTTCTCACGAAACGTATTGCATTAACACATGTTTTGCTATACACATGTTTATTCCCTTTGTGTGTATTGGGACAAAACAAAAAAAGGGAGGAAAGAAAGCAAATTCGACATAATGTCACACAAACCTCCAAAAATGGGCTGGACAAAAGTATTGGCACCCTTTCACAACTGCGGATAAATAAGAATGTTACAAGCATGTGATGCTCCTGTAAACTCACCTGGGGCAAGTAACAGGTGTGGGCAATATAGAAATCACACCTGAAAGCAGATAAAAAGGAGAGACGTTCACTTAACCTTTGCATTGTGTGTCTGTCTGTGCCACACTAAGCATGGACAACAGAAAGAGGAGACGAGAACTGTCTGAGGACCTGAGAACCAAAATTGTGGCAAAATATCAACAATCTCAAGGTTACAAGTCCATCTCCAGAGAACTAGATTTGCCTTTGTCCACAGTGCGCAACATTATCAAGAAGTTTGCAACCCATGGCACTGTAGCTAATCTCCCTGGTCGTGGACGGATGAGGAAAATTGATGAAAGATTGCAACGCAGAATAGTCCGGATGGTGGATAAGCAGCCCCAAACATGTTCCAAAGACATTCAAGCTGTCCTGCAGGCTCAGGGAGCATCAGTGTCAGCGCGAACTATCCGTCGACATTTAAATGAAATGAAACGCTATGGCAGGAGACCCAGGAGGACCCCACTGCTGACACAGAGACATAAAAAAGCAAGACTACAGTTTGCCAAAATGTACTTGAGTAAGCCAAAAGCCTTCTGGGAAAACGTCTTGTGGACAGATGAGACCAAGATAGAGCTTTTCGGTAAAGCACATCATTCTACTGTTTACCGAAAACGGAATGAGGCCTACAAAGAACAAAACACAGTACCTACGGTAAAATATGGTGGAGGTTCAATGATGTTTTGGGGTTGTTTTGCTGCCTCTGGCACTGGGTGCCTTGACTGTGTGCAAGGCATCATGAAATCTGAGGATTACCAAAGGATTTTGGGTCGCACTGTAGGGCCCAGTGTCAGAAAGCTGGGTTTGCGTCCAAGATCCTGGGTCTTCCAGCAGGACAATGACCCCAAACATACGTCAAAAAGCACTCAGAAATGGATGGCAAAGAAGCGCTGGAGAGTTCTGAAGTGGCCAGCAATGAGCCCAGATCTAAATCCCATTGAACACCTGTGGAGAGATCTTAAAATTGCTGTTGGGAAAAGGTGTCCTTCCAATAAGAGAGACCTGGAGCTGTTTGCAAAGGAAGAGTGGTCCAAAATTCCGGGTGAGAGGTGTCAGAAGCTTATTGATGGTTATAGGAAGCGACTGATTTCAGTTATGTTTTCCAAAGGGTGTGCAACCAAATATTAAGTTAAGGGTGCCAATACTTTTGTCCAGCCCATTTTTGGGGTTTTGTGTGACATTATGTCATATTTGCTTTTCTGCCTCTGTTTTATATTTGTTCCAATACATACAAAGGGAATAAACATGTGTATAGCAAAACATGTGTTAATGCAATACCTTTTTTGTGTGAAATACTTGATTTTCAGGAAAAATATCAAGGGTGCCAACAATTTCGGCCATGACTGTATATTACATCCCTTCTTACACTATTATAGACCTTTTAGCAATCAAACAGATGGTGTAAGTTGATATTATATTCACCACATTTTGCTATGCACTCAAGAAATTCTGACCCATTGTCGACATCTTATTTGAAAAACCACACTGCAAGTCTCCCCCACCCTCTAATATCTCTCTGACAAAACTCCAATCATTATTTATATGACATTTAGCAGGGAGACACCCGAATAATTCTTACATTGTTCTCGCAAAGGCCACTTATTCTCAATTTTTGTTCTTCTGGTATTTGTTTCTCCTTCCAAGTTCATCAAAATATCTGACCCTCTCTGTTTTATCAGTCTTGAATTTACAACACCTGCTCCTTGTAGATTATAAAGCAGACTTTGTAAAAAATTTAAGATCAACAGAACCTACACCTAGCCATCCCCCCAAAATGCTAATGCTAATATATATATATATATACACATATACATATACATACACATACATACACACACACACCGTTGTGTTCAAAATAATAGCAGTCAGACATCACTAACCTAAGTATAATAGAAGGTGCAGCGCTATTATATTCAAAATAGTGTGTTATCAATATTCAAATGGTCTAGTAAATTACCATACATTAAATGACAGTTCATATATAAAATAAACCATGAAATCCAAGTCAGATATAAAGTCTGGTATTGAAATATCAAGTGCAAAAGGTGGTATATTATCCAAATCTTCTGGTGATATTAAATATTAAATTGCGCACTCACCAGATGCGCAAAGTTAAAGCGCATTTTGAGAAGATAATCTCTCAGAAGATCAGCTGGAGTGTCTTAACCGGGCCTCTGCCGTCTGAAGTGGATTCCTCCCTGGATGGCTCCTGGGTAGCAGCTACACTCTCTCCTTGGTGAGGAATACTGTGGATGGTTGGACTCATGAAGAGTCCAAAAAAGGAGACCACATAGCGTGATACTGCTTCAAAAAGCTTTAATCCAGTCACAGGTACAGATAAGAGGCAAAATTAAAAAGTAGACACTGAACAGTAGTCAAGTAAGATGGCTGCCGGACCACCGCAGGGTCTCGGCAGCGTGACGTCACAGCGTTGTAACTCCTCTCTGACGCATTTCGCGCTAAGCGCACATATTCATAGGGGGTATGCTATCTGTTAGACATCACTAACCTGATCAATCACTGTTTTTGGTAGAAATGATATTTCTACATGGCAAATAATTTACTAGCAGGTGTAGTGGAGTAATAGAAATCCAACAGACCCAACAGTCATGACATGCATGCTGCTGATTCTGTGTAATTGAATCACTAATTGAAAAGGGCATGTTCAAAATAATAGCAGTGTGGAGTTCTATTATGAGGTCATTTATTCTTTGAAAAACAGGTGGCAATTATTGCCCTTATTTAAGGAAGGAAGGCAGCAAATGTTGTACATGCTGGTTACATTGCATTTCTCTCTGAAATTCTGAGGAAAATGGGTCGTTCCAGACATTGTTCAGAAGAACAGCGTACCTTGATTAAAACATTGATTGGAGAGGGGAAAACATATAAAGAAGTGCAGAAAATGATAGGCTGCTCAGCTAAAACGATCGCAAATGCTTTAAAATGGCAACCAAAACCTGAAAGACATGGAAGAAAGCAAAAAACTACCCTTTGAATGGATAGAAGAATAGCCAAAATGGCAAGGACTCAGCCAACAATCAGCTCCAGGAAGATCAAAGAAGGTCTAAAGTTACCTGTGAGTACTGTTACAATTAGAAGACGCCTATGTGAAGCCAAGCTATCTGCAAGAAGCCCCCGCAAAGTCCCACTGTTGAAAAAAAGATGTGTGCTGAAGAGGTTACAATTTGCCAAACAGCACATTGACTGGCCTATAGAGAAATGGCGCAACATTTTGTGGACTGATGAAAGTAAGATTGTTCTTTTTGGGTCTAGTGGCCGGAGACAGTTTGTCCGACGACCCCCAAACACTGAATTCAAGCCACAGTACACTGTGAAGACAGTGAAGCATGGTTGCGCAAGCATCATGATATGGGGATGTTTCTCATACTATGGTGTTGGGCCTATTTATCGCATACCAGGGATCATGGATCAGTTTGAATACATCAGAATACTTGAAGAGGTCATGCTGCCTTATGCTGAAGAGGAAATGCCCTTGAAATGGGTGTTCCAACAAGACAACGACCCCAAACACACCAGTAAACGTGCAACATCTTGGTTCCAGACCAACAAGATTGACGTTATGGAGTGGCCAGCCCAATCCCCGGATCTTAATCCAATAGAAAACTTGTGGGGTGACATCAAAAATGCAGTTTCTGAGGCAAAACCAAGAACTAGAGAAGAACTGTGGAATGTAGTCCAATCATCCTGGGCTGGAATACCTGTTCACAGGTGGCAGAAGTTGGTTGACTCCATGCAACACAGATGTACAGCAGTTCTCACAAACAGTGCTTATACAACTAATTAATTAATTAGGTGATTCAAAGGAAAGCAAAATCTTCAAACATTTTTCAGTTTATATAGTGAATGTTTGAGTTTGTAAAGAAGAATACAAAACACTGCTATTTTTTTGAACAGTCTAATATTCACTTTTCTTCAATTTTTTTAGAGGAACAACACAAATTTGATATATTTTTCTTCATGTTTTGATTTAGAATAGAATGTGTAGTGTTCCCAATGCATTTGTGTGTATGGAAATAAAAGCTATTAGAAGGATTTTGAGCTTTATTCACTTTTTTCAACACACTGCTATTATTTTGAACACAACTGTGTATATATATATATATATATATATATATATATATATACACACACACACACACACACACACAGTGGGGATCGAAAGTTTGGGCACCCCAGCTAAAAAATTGTATTAATGTGCATAAAGAAGCCAAGGAAAGATGGAAAAATCTCCAAAAGGCATCACATTACAGATTAGACATTCTTATAATATGTCAACAAAAGTTAGATTTTATTTCCATCATTTACACTTTCAAAATAACAGAAAACAAAAAAATGGCGTCTGCAAAAGTTTGGGCACCCTGCAGAGTTAATATCTTGTACTGCCCCCTTTGGCAAGTATCACAGCTTGTAAACGCTTTTTGTAGCCAGCCAAGAGTCTTTCAATTCTTGTTTGAGGTATCTTTGCCCATTCTTCCTTACAAAAGTCTTCCAGTTCTTTGAGATTTCTGGGCTGTCTGTCACGCACTGCTCTTTTAAGGTCTATCCATAGATTTTCAATTATGTTGAGGTCAGGAGATTGTGAAGGCCATGGCAAAACCTTCAGTTTATGCCTCTTGATGTAATGCCCCGTGGATTTCGAGGTGTGTTTAGGATCATTATCCATTTGTAAAAGCCATCCTCTCTTTAACTTCAGCTTTTTCACAGATGGCATCAAGTTACAGTTGTGGCCAAAATTATTCAACCCCCAATGCTGTAAAGGGGTTTAGGGACTATAGTGTACATTTGGAATTGTATTCAGAATCAAATCCTACAAGGACGTTGTAACTACCCAAATGCAACTAAAATGACATCAATTGTTTATGTAATACAGTAGTAAATGGTTCTTATGTGGTTTCTTCATTGCCACAATTATTCAACCCCTTAAAGACTACCACTCTGAAGAACAGAGGTTCATACAGGTGCTTTCCATCAGGTATTGAAAACACCTGTGGATGTCACCGAGCAGCAATCAAGCATAATAAGCACCAATTAGGCAGCTTTAAAATGACTGTGATACTCAGCTCCTTCTAGACATTTACTGGTGTGGTTACAAACATGGTGAAGGCAAGAGAATGGTCCAGGAAGACAAGAGAAGAGGTGATTTCTCTTCACAGGAAGGGCAATGGCTATAAGAAGATTGCAAAGATGTTAAACATACCAAGAGACACCTTAGGAAGCATCATTCGCAAATTCAAGGCAAAGGGCACTGTTGAAACGCTACCTGGTCGTGGCAGAAAGAAGATGCTGACTTCGACTGCTGTGCGCTACCTGAAGCGTAGAGTGGAGAGAAGTCCCCGTGTGACTGCTGAGGAACTGAGAAAAGATTTGTCAGATGTGGGTACAGAAGTTTCAGCCCAGACAATAAGACGCACACTGCGTAATGAAGGCCTCCGTGCCAGAACTCCCAGGCGTACCCCCTTGCTGTCTCCAAAGAATAAGAAGAGTCGACTGCAGTATGCCAAAAGCCATGTGGACAAACCACAAAAGTTGTGGGATAGTGTTCTGTGGACTGATGAAACAAAATTAGAACTGTTTGGGCCCATGGATCAACGCTATGTTTGGAGGAGGAAGAACAAGGCCTATGATGAAAAGAACACCTTGCCTACTGTGAAGCATGGTGGAGGGTCAATCATGCTTTGGGGCTGTTTTGCTTCTGCAGGTACAGGGAAGCTTCAGCGTGTGCAAGGTACCATGAATTCTCTTCAGTACCAGGAGATATTGGATGGAAACGTGATGCAGTCCGTCACACACCTGAGGCTTGGGAGACGTTGGACCTTTCAACAGGACAATGATCCCAAGCATACCTCCAAGTCCACTAGAGCATGGTTGCAGAGGAAAGGCTGGAACATTTTGGAGTGGCCATCGCAGTCACCAGACTTAAATCCGATTGAGAACCTCTGGTGGGACTTAAAGAAAGCAGTTGCAGTGCGCAAGCCTAAGAATGTGACTGAACTGGAGGCCTTTGCCCATGAAGAATGGGCGAAGATACCCGTAGATCGCTGCAAGACACTTGTGTCAAGCTATGCTTCACGTTTAAAAGCTGTTATAACTGTAAAAGGATGCTGTACTAAGTACTAAGATTGAATGTCACTTGGGGGTTGAATAAAACTGATAATGCTGTGAGCACAGAAAAGACATTTGTGGTTATTTCATTATAACTGTTATGTTATATTTGTCTGACCTACAAGTGCCTCTTTAATGTAAATGTAAGCAAGATGACTGAATGATCAAAAGCAATGTCAAACTGGCCAAAACACTCAATTTCAGTGGGGGTTGAATAATTTTGGCCACAACTGTACCATCCAAAATTTGCTGAAATTTTATTGAATCCATTTTTCCTTCTACTCGTGAGATGTTCCCTGTGCCACTGGCTGCAACACAACCCCAAAGCATGATTGATCCAACCCCATGCTTAACAGTTGGACAGAGGTTCTTTTCATTAAATTCTGTGCCCTTTCTTCTCCAAACGTACCTTTGCTCATTCCGGCCAAAAAGTTCAATTTTAACCTCATCGGTCCACAGAACTTGTTTCCAAAATGCATCAGGCTTGTCTATATGTTCATTTGCAAAGTTCAAACGATGATTTTTGCGGTGAGGACGTAGAAGAGGTTTTCTTCTGATGACTCTTCCATGAAGACCATATTTGTACAAGTATCTCTTTATAGTGGAATAGTGTACCACAACTCCAGTGTCTGCCAGATCTTTCTGGAGGGATCGTGCAGTCAAACGTGGGTTTTGAATTGTTTTTCTCACAATCCTGCGAGCTGTTCTGATATTTTTCTTGGTCTTCCAGATCTTGCTTTAACTTCCACTGTTCCTGATGACTGCCATTTCTTAATTACATTCCGAACAGAGGATATTGACATCTGAAAATGCTTTGCTATCTTCTTATAGCCTTCTCCAGCTTTGTGAGCGTCAACTATTTTCAGTTTCAGTTTTCTAGACAACTGCTTAGAAGAACCCATAGTGCTGATTGTTGGGGCAAGGTCAGATGAGTCTGGGCATTTAAAACCTTTGAGATTGACATAACCTGGTCTTCCCAGACGATGATTGAGAACAATCCATGGCACTGGCAGGTCTCAGCTTGGCAAAGGGGGCAGTGCATGCTATAAATTCTGCAGGGTGCCCAAACTTTTGCAGACGCCATTTTTTTGTTTTCTGTTATTTTGAAAGTGTAAATGATGGAAATAAAATCTAACTTTTGTTGACATATTATAAGAATGTCTAATCTGTAATTTGATGCCTTTTGGAGATTGTTCAATCTTTCCTTGGCTTCTTTATGCACATTAATACAAATTTTTACCTGGGGTGCCCAAACTTTCGATCCCCACTGTATATATACACACACACATATATATATATATATATATATATATACACACACACATATATACACACACACACACACACACACACATATATATATATATATACACATATACATACATACACACACACGCATGCACACACACACAGTATATACAGATACACATACACACACACGCACACACAACCTCAAATAAATTAAAGGAACACTTTAACAGCACAACAGATCTCAATGGGGAAAAAATGTCATGCTGGAGATCTATACTGATGTGGACTGGGTAATGTGTTAGGAATGTAAGGATGCCGCATTGTTTGATGGAAGTGAAAATTATCAACCTACAGAGAACTGAATTCAAAGACACCCCGAATAAAGTGAAAAAAAATGTTGCAGCAGACTAGTCCATTTTGCTGAAATTTCATTGCAGCAACTCAAAATGGTACTCGGTACTTTGTATGAGCCCCAGGTGCTTGTATGCATGCATCGGGGCATGCTGTTAAGAGACGACAGATGGTGTCCTGCGGTATTTCCTCCCAGATCTGGACAAAAAGCATCACTGAGCTCCTGGACAGTTTGATGTGCAACCTGGTGACGTCGTATGGACCAAAACATGATATCGCAGAGCTGTTCTATTGGATTTAGGTCAGGCGAGCATGGGGGGGTTATTCAATGGTATCAATTCCTTAATCCTTCACGAATTACTTGTATAAACTCCCCACGAGGCCGGGCATTGTTGTGCACCAGGAAGAACCCAGGAACCACTGTGTAGTGTCTGACAATGGGTCCAAAGATTCCTAATACCTAATGGCAATCAGGGTGTCATTGTCTAGCCTGTAGAGGTCTGTGCGTCCCTCCATGGATATGCCTCCTCAGACCATCACTGACCCACCACCAAAGTGGTCATGCTGAACGATGTTACAGACAGCATAACATTCTCCACGGCTTCTGCAGAAACGTTCACGTCTGTCACATGTGCTCGGGGTGAACCTGCTCACATCTGTGAAAAGCACAGGGGGTGCCAGGGGTGGACTTGCCAATTCAGGTGTTCAATGGCAATTGCCAATCGAGCTCTATGGTGCCAGGCAGCGAGCACAGGGCCCACTAAAGAACGTCGGGCCCTCAGGCCACCCTCATGAAGTCTGTTTCTAATCGTTTGAGCAAAGACATTCACACTGGTGGCCTGCTGGAGGTCATTTTGTAGGGCTCTGGCAGTGCTCATCCTGTTCCTCCTTGCACAAAGGAGCAGATACCAGTCGTGCTGATGGGTTAAGGACCTTCTACAGTCATGTCCAGCTCAAAAGCAGTCAGAAAAGATGAGTAGGGGAAAAAAAAAAAAAAAAAAAAAAAAAAAAAGGAAATGGCCTGCACCTGCAAAACCATTTCTGTTTTGGGGGTCGTCTCATTGTTGCCCATCTAGTGTACCTGATAATTTCATTAACACCAAAGCAGCTGAAACTGATCAACAACCCCCTCTGCTCCTTAACTGACCAGATCATTATCGTAGGAGTTAATTGACTTGATGCGATACTCTGATTAAAGTGTTCCTTTAATTTTTTTGAGCAGTATATACATAAAAGATATTCACTGTACACACTGGCTTTCACCCACTTCCTGTAGATACCGGTGTCAGCACTGGGCCTCATGGCAAGATCCTGGCAGAGCTGAGAATTGCAAATCTCAGAATAGAGAAAGCGTTCTAGCACCATACAGTAATGCCAGCGCATTGGGGATCTTCAGCTTTCCTAGGACCCCAGGACTGTAATAATTTTCACTTGTTTAATTAATCAGGTAATTTGGCCTGTCAACTACTGATGATACAGAGGTGCCCTATGTTGGTCTTTGACAGACAAAGCACAGTAGAAGAAATGACCTTACAGTGTGGCTCAAAGCACCTTCTAAAAATGCCTCTGAGTCTAATACAGTCACTGACGCCCCCGTATGCAACAACTGAAGTCAGAACACAATCCCTGGATACTTGTGCTGAGTCAGCAACTCAGGCAGTTGTGTAGTAATCAGATCAGCATGATAACCAGACATTTTCAGGAGAGATTTCTCATTATTGGTCTTTAAAGCAGAACGGCAGCCCAAAAAAAATATATATATAAAAAAAAGGAACAGCCCAATAAATAACATAATAAAACCCTTTTTTTGCAATATTTAATTCATAGATTTTCACTCCCCCCACCATGTACTTTTTTCTGCCACTAGAGGTCCTCAGTTTGATGGCTAATATAATTCAATCTACCTCCTCTGCGTCAAGGTCAACTTGGACCCATTCCCGCTTGTGACTAGACAGTTAAAAGAGAAGCCACACAGTAAAGAGCTTATCTTGTCACTACACTATTTTTCCTATCAACATGCTTTTTGTCTGCAGATGCATTGATTATCTCCTTGGACCTGTCTTCTCACACTGGAACCCTGCTGCACAGGGACAGGAAGATGACTAGAGGTCAAAATTTAAGTGCCTACACTGCTTGCATTTTACATTTAAATGATGTATTGATGATTACAGAGCGGCTTTAAAAAGTAGTAGTAAAGGATTTGATCGTTTTCACAAATTCATTTGAAATTGCCATATTCAACACATTAAATCACTGCTGCAAAAGAAATGATTTTCATGTTACAGGCACAGAACCCAGAACCCTCTGCACTGCTTCCTGCATTCAATAACCTGATCACCGTTCCTTCGGGCCTACATGTCCCATAATGTATACAGTCACTGCACTCACACGACTCTTACAAGCCACCTTCAATCATTCAGCAGAGGCATGCCCCACTCATCTCAGTGTCATTATGTTATTTCCTAGTCTTTTTTCATTGGAAAAGTGCATGGGAGGTTGGATCCTACAAGGCTCAATTGGGGAAGCCCTTTCAATGGAAATTGAAGCCAGAGACCAGGAGGGAGATTAGAAAACAAGAAACTATAGACAAGATAAGCCTCAGCATCTTAAAATAATAAACCTATGCATAGTTTAATATCACTTTAATTTGTGTCTTTTATATGTGCCTACAGTTCAGCTTTACATTCTCATGGATTCTTGAAGATCTGTGAGTAAAACCTATTTTACCAATTTATTCACTATTCAAAGTATTAGGTAGTTTAGTAAAACATATGGAAAGTATTTGAAGTTAAAGTGATTGTAAAACCTCCCCTTGTAAAACAAGCCATTCAGTTTAAAATAGAAATGAAGGACAAAACATTTGTATATACATATAAAAAATATAAATACCTTTTTCCCCTCCGCTTTAGCAGTGGTCACATTCCCTTTGTTGTCAGCTGCATAAGAGCTGGGGGAGGAGAAACAGCAGCATACGGATCTTCCCAGTGAATGGCTGTGCAGGGGGGGCGCATGTCAGGACAACTTTGATTATTGAAGAGTTCCAAGCATAGCCAGAGAAATGACCATTATGTGTTCTCCTGCCTAGTGTGGTCAGTTTTTTAATAGGAAAGCAGAGGGACCGGCCGGAACAGCAGAGATTTCACACAAAGGAAGCAATACAAAAAGAACAAGATACAAGTATAGGGTACAGAAGGCACATAACAGGAATATTACATTTTGGGTTTATATATTCTTTAAGCCACCAGAGGAATATCAAATCATTTTTTTCTTATGGAAGTTAAGCGCTTGCTTGCCTGCCATCCTATAGTAGAAGTATTACAGGGCTGCTCAAAAAATATATATTATATAAAAATAAAAAGTGATTTGCATCTCCAGGTGGGGGGAGCTGCTATTGGCGGCTAGGGATGTCAATGACCAGGTCCCAGTCGGAGATTCCCTACTAACACTCTGTGATTGTCGGTTAAAGCTGACAGGGGAGAGACTTGTGTATAAAAACACAGGTCTCTCTCCTGTCAGCAAGGACATGCTGCTTTGTATTTCTCTGCTGTGCAGAGAAATACAAAGCAGCATGTGTCCATAGTAAAATACACAGCACACATTTAACCCTTTGATTGCCCCAAACCCCTTCCTGCCCAGTGTCATTAGTACAGAATTAGTGCTTTTTATTAGCACTGATGACTGTATTAGTGTCAATGGGGATGTCAGTGGCAGTTAGTTCCCACCCAGTGTTAGAATGCCTACCCCGCAGTCCCGCTATAAGCCACTGCCCACCGTCATTACTAGTACAAAAAAAAATAAAAAAATTCCAGTATATACACACACCGCCATTTGTAGACGCTATAAACTTTCACGCAAACCAATTAATTTACACATATTGGGGATTTTTTTTTTTTTTTTAGCAAAGACATGTAGCAGAATACATTTTTGCCTAAATGTCTTAAGAAATTAGATTTTTTTTTTTTCATTGGGTATGTTTTATAGCAAAAAGTAAAAAATATTTTTTTTCCTTCAAAAAAATTGTCTGTTTATAGAGCAAAAATTAAAAAACAAAAAACAAAACAAAAAAAAAAAAATCATAAAAATTTAATTTACATACAGTGTTGAATGTCCATGCAATTGTCAGCTAAAGTAGCACAGCTCCGCATTGCAAAAAATGGCCTGGTCAGGAGGGGGGTAAACCCTCTAGAGGGCAAGTGGTTAAAGATAATGTATAATGCACTGTATTAGTGCAGGAGCCACTATGCACTAGACAACACAATTAATGGTGTTCAGTACTATTTATACAGATGACATTCTCATTTATACACTGCCACGAAAAAAAAAAAAAAAGTAGCTCTGACTTGTGCACGAAAGACATGATTTAGAACTGCCTGTTGCATACAAATCCTGTTCCCTTGTACAAGTTGGGTCGAGTTTTGACAGGTTCCTTTTCTCTACGTCCGCTCACAAATCTTCCTAGAATATGTCCAGTGCCAGGAAGTGCTATGCATGTCTAAAAAGAGATCCTGAATGTTTAAAAAAAAAAAAAAAAAAAAAAGAAAATTAAAAAAAAAAAAAAAAAAAAGGAAAAAAGGATTGGAGGTTTAACTTGACGTGCAATCAGGTATAAATGTGAGCCTCAGCAGACATGTCAGAATTATGTGCCGAAGTTCCATCCTCCCTCCACTCCTAAGAAAAGTACAAGCTTGTGAAATCTGATCTGTGCAACTTGACACAAGCAGCTCCACCCAGCTCACAGAATCAACAAATCCAGAAAAATGTTTTGCAGCAAAAGAACTGATTACCTCAAGCTGAGGGGAAGAAATGTGATTATGTTCTATCCTGGGGTGCTGGTATATGGTTGTTCTTTAGTGATATTTATTATATTTATGTATCGCAAAGCCTTGATTATCTGCTTAGCTAAATGCAGTATTCTACCCCAATGGTGAAGATCAGCACAGAGCAATTGACTTCACAGAGGCATTTTTCAGCCAGAGAGTGTTATTTGATGCAGCACTGCTGTCTGGAAACCATAAGCACCATATAAAACAATGGAAATGTAAAAGGTCACACAGAACTACAATAATTTGTGCAGTTCCACAACTACATGCATTGAATTGCAACTCACTGCTCCAGTATAGTTTACCACAGGGGCGGACTGACAACTCATGGGGCCCCCGGGCAATAGGGGATCATTGGGCCCCTGTGTCCTTGCCCACACTCAAAAAAAAAAAAAAATTACCAGGGGCATTTTATGGGTCCCTCTACTGACCCCGGGCAGTGCCCGAGTGCTTGAATGGTCAGTCTGCCCCTGGTTTACCATATAACCATCAAGGGCTAGTAAACAAATTACCTCCATACACTGTGTTCACCAACATTATGCAATAGCTGCAGGACAAGATCAAGAACATCAAGTAGATCTTGAAATGAGGGATAATATTTCCAACATCATCTTCTCCAATAACCCCTACCCACTGTCAATCGGCTACCTCCCTTTTCCTCTTGGGTCATCCAAAAGGCTGCATGGCCAGTTACATTAAATGACTTGTAGTGGTGCTTTGAGAGTCACCACCTAGTACCAGGAGACTCTAAAACCAGAAGTGCTTGTTTTCTTGAGAAGCTGCATCTAGTTGTAGCATCACATGCTGTACTTTGTGAAAGCTGAAGAACAGAGAGGGACCAGTGGTAGGACACTGGAGTCTGTTATAAACACCTCGCTGATGCCTGGGCAGCCAAAAGTACAGACCCTGATCTACTTCAAGGAATACAACGATTTTAGCAAACCAAATGTTTACTAGATAAATGCTATAAAATGAATAAATAAATCACAACACGTCAGAGGATACAAATCAAGGTGCTGGATTTGGGTTTAAAGACCCTCCAACGTGACTGCTCTGTAAGGCTCATAAAGCCTCTAAATGTCTCCCTTCATCAAAACACCTTGACATCTAAAACTCGAACTAGTTTTATGACCAACTACAGGGAATTTTTTTTAGAAGAAAAGAAAAAAGGAAATTAAGCACCTTATGAAGTAGGTCATGTTGAGGGCCTTTGAGAAAGCAACTGACACTTCTGTAGCAACTGACACTTATGTAGCTACACCAAAGGCATTGCTGTCCCCAGCATTAGGCATGCTAAGGTAGAAACCAAAAGGAACGTTATAAAAAGGTTCCTCCAACTGAGCACCAAGTCAAACACTTCATTAAGTGAACATACATAACACGTTGTTTGGCTCAATGCCCTGTACACGTTAGCCATGTAGGCGAGCTCTCTGTGGGCATTAGGAAAGTGCTGGAAGCCACCTTTTGTTACTCATACATACTTATCTTCAAGCGGTTTTACCCCTAGGGGCTTGTTAACACGGGGGGGTTATTTACTAAAGAAAAAAAATTATATATTTTTTTTTTCAGGTGCTTATATAGCACCGTCAATTTGCGCAGCGCTTTACAGCACAGTGGCTACATGATTAGCACTTCCGCCTGGCAGCACTAGGGTTGTTGGTTCAAATCCCAGCCATGGCACCACCTTCCTGGAGTTTGCATGTTCTCCCTGTGCAGGTTTCCTCTGGGTACTCTGGTTTCCTCCTACACTCGAAAGACATGCTGGTAGGCTAATTGGAGTCTGTCTACATTGTCCCTAGTATGTGTATGTATGAATTTGAGTTTAGGGACCTTAGATTGTACACCCCTTGAGGGTTAGGGACTGATGTGGATGTGAATATATATATATATATATATATATATATATATATATATATATATATAAATAATGGAGAGAGTACAAAATCTGGTGCAGCTCTGCATAGAAACCAATCAGCTTCCAGGATTTATTGACAAAGCTTAAAAGAACAAGCTGCAGTTATAAGCCAATTGGCTACCATACACAATTGCACCAGATTCTGAGTACCCAGTTTTAGTAAATAACCCTCACCATGTCCATTGAGCTGCAATTTTTCCTGCACACCACCACACCTGACCTGTATTTTGTGAAGAGGGCACATACAAAACAAATTGAATTTTATGTGCCCTGCTCACACAGTTCAACAAAACATGGAACAAGCCCTTGAAACTTTTAAAAAGACAAGATTGTATGGACACATGCAAATCATTCTTTAAATATATGAATCCATGAGCACTAGCCTTTGGCAAATATAGAACCAAAACCATTCTTTTAACTTGCACGCAGCTGTTTGATGCCTCTTAGAACTCATCAGTGCATGATAAGGAATCTATGGGGGAAGATTTAAAAAAAAAAAAAAAAAAAAAAAAAAAACACTGGTGCACTCAGAATCCGGTCCAGCTATACATGGTAGCCAAATCAGCTTCTACATTCAGATTCTTCAATTAAGCTTTGGCAAAAAAAAAAAAAAAATATAAAAAAAAAAATGGAACCTGGCTGTTTTCTATGCAGTTACACCAGATTCTACACTATCCAGTTTTAGTAAAATCAACCCCCTATGGTTTCTATGGAGTATGGCTGGTAGAGCACCTGTACATAGCCATCTCAAATGGCTAGCTAAATTAAAAGGAAGCAATAAAACCCAAAATGAAAATAAACTTAGTGAAATTATTAAGACAATCTAACGAATAAGAAAGCCCCCCCATTCTAACAATTTTAGTGACTTGTGTAATCAGCTGTTTCTTCCTTGAAATTTGATAGCAAGGCAAATTAAGCCATTGAAATTATAACCTTTGGGAAGAATTACTGGCAACAGCCCTTGTTTTAAACCCTTGACCTCCTATCATTCCCTCCTTCCCCCACAGAAGTCAGGAGGCATTTTCCAATTTATTGTCAGGATATCCTGCCTTGCAAAACACACATGGTATGTCAGACTGCTGGGGCAGTAAAACACTTTTTTTTTGTAATTTTATTACCAGAGTCTTTTCAAAGGGGAGAAGAAAAAAAGAAAAAAAAAAAAAAAAAGGGGGGGGGGTTGAACAATTTGTTCAAGGATAATTTTTTTTTTTTTTTTTTTAAATCTGCAGGATTACACTGAAAAAAAAAAAAAAAAAAAAAAGTTTGTTAGAAATAAACCACGTAACAACCTAGGATTAAACAACAAAAGCATTTGCACGGTTTCATACAACCACTATAAAAACGTATTTGCAACACTGCAAGATCAAGAAGTCATCTCTACATTAAGTGCAAGTTGCCACTTCTGAAACAAAGTGACATTTTTTTTCCCTCTCACTCCAAATAACACACATTCTTAGCATTGCAAATATGTGATTTTGAAAGCCACATGGGCACAGCTGCAACAATATATCAATATTCTGCCTTAAGCCTTAGAAACAATAAAAAGCAGAAGTTTGTTTTCTTTAAAAAGGAAAATCTGCTCATAACACCAACTGATTTTTTTTTGTTTTATTACTAACAAAGTGCACAAATGCATAATCCAATAAAGAAAAGAGCTTTCTTTGTCCAATTATTTCAATAAATACTAAAAAAAAATAAAATAAATAAAAATCTTAAATGGCTGATGTATTTCTGTATTAGTCATGTACTGTCGAATGCAAGGTTCCAAAACTTTGATGCAATAGTTTATTGGAAATAGCAAGAACCCCAATCAGAATAGATTTAGGTTCTTTCCTATCACCAGAATAAAGCAGCATGGAACAACATATTAAATAAAAAAGGATTACGTGTAGTAAACTTTGAAACAGAAACAAACCCATGTTAAAGTTAAAATACATTTAATTAAATAAAAAAAATCATTCTGAAATATATGCTACAAAGTGGGACAGCCATAATGGTGTGGGTATTGACTGCTGACAAAATAAAGAAATAACAGACACATATTCATTAATAATTATATTTTTCTGCATTATAGTTAACATAGGTATTTTCTTTTGTGTCACCCTTATTTTCTCAGTAAGTATTGATACTTTGTTATATTCAGACCTGTAAATTTTCAACAGTCTTTTCAAATAAATATCATAAAATAATAGATTCACATAATAAATATTTCTTTACAATAAAAAAGTTCTAAAACAGACTTTTGTCTTAAAAATAGGCAATATTCAATTTTTGTGATTTGTACATAAAATATACAAAAAAAAAGCGCCAAGCTGTGGCAAAGGCAATTAGACATAGAACACTTTGAAAAAAAACAAAAAAAAAAAACAAACATTGTAGGAAACGGGAAAACAGGTCACCGCCAGGAAACCAAATATCAGATTCCCTGTGATTCCCTGCGAGAAAGAGCTTATTTCGTTAAGGCTACTGAATTTTCTGGCACCTGAATACAACACATTAGTAACAGAGACAAGATAAGGCAAATTGGAGCAGGGTGGGGATTTAAATAGATGTCCTTCAACATAGACAAGTGTGTCTGATGCCAATTCATAAACAAGTTAAAGGGGTGGGAGTTCATGCAGATTAACCCATTCAAGGCAGAGTGGCATGCTGAACAGACTCCTTGCATATAAAAAAAAAAAGGGACATTTCCTTGCAATTCTGATCATAAAAGCCTATAGCCTTTCAGGGTTTGGGGGACAAGGTGGGCTTAAAAAGGTGCAAGGGATGTTTTGTTGAGGTTACAAAATGCCCATCTATACTAGCAAGAAAACATAAATGTAAAATTAACTAGTTAGATGGTAAAAGAGACAGGAAACGGTTAATGGAGATTACACTTTCCTCTAAACAACAAAAGATACACATTTTGCCCTCAACCATCATCGCATTTCCCTTCTCAACAAATCAGAAGTCATCTTTCACCTATACAACTTCATCTGATCTAATCAGTTGCTGCAATCTGTACATTAACACTGTCATTTGTGCCGCTGTGCGGAATATGCCGGTTGAAAACAAACATAGTAGATGTCTAAGCCAACACCTTATCTAAACCAATTTCTGTGGAAATCTGGGAATTGAAGAAAACATTCCAGGGGAAACAGAGGTACTTATAGAGACATCTGTATATTTGTATAGCCTACACAGCAAATGGATCCATTAGTTGAAAACATTACTCCAATCAAGTCAGGAGGGCTTGCCTTGGCCCCGTGGAACCTCATCCAGTTTGCAGTACACAGTATTTGAGTTCTTGCACCGACAACCAGGGCGATTAACTCGGTCATAACAACCACGGCACAGTTTAAGGCATGCCCTGGCAGGAGGGTAGCAAAGCAAGCATGGTAATAACAAGGACATTGCTCCCATGCACATGTATCTAGAGCAGCAGTGAGGCTGGGTGCAAGAACAAGGGTTATCCGCATAAGAGTCCCCCTCGTCATCGTTTGAACAGTGGTAGAAAGCTGCTTTAACGAGACACATGCAAGTGCTGTATTCCACCATGCTCTCGACAGAGCAGAGACACTGACGGTTGCAAGCCAAGCATGACGGTAGGGTCCTTGGAGCTGTGCAATCTGCACACTTGCACTTTCCGCACTGTTCACAAATAAACCTGTGCTGCGTGGAGTCCAATTTTAAAGAACTTTTTAGGTCATCTACAACCAACGCAGAAGCCTTGGGCTGCATCCGAACTACCCTGTCCGTCCTGTGTCCAGAGCTGTTTCTGGGTGGTGGAGACTGTCCCAAAAGTTCCTGTTCCGAAGAGGCACTATTTGTGCTACCAGAACTCGCTGCACTCCCTGTGCTGGTGGATCTACTGAGCACCGGCGCCCTAGCAACATACACATGTCCTGTGTGAGCCAAGTGAGGGGGTCTGTGCTCATTGTTATTATTCACATTAACCGGTATGATCTCGTGAGTTCTCTCCTGCTTACTATGCCTTGGTGCAGTTTTTGGCCCATGTTTCCTCACCATGGATGGGCCTTCTGTGTACTCATTCCTATTGCGAAGAACTTTGATCTGGTCCAAAGACAAGATAGTCGCTGGCTGAACTTCCCGTTCATATTCCAACCGCTGCCTACTGTCTAAAGAAGGCTGCTGGATGACCACTAATGAACCGCTAGTGCCATGTTGACTTTGTAGCTCCATCTGTGGTGATCTCGACTTCTGGCATTCAGTGTGAACTTGGCATGCATCTGAAAACCTGCAACAACCCAGAAAAAAAAAACAAAAAACACACATGTAAAACCGTATATTTTTGATTACAAAAAAAACACAAATATATATTTTTATATGTATGCTTATATTATCAAGTACAGAAAAATTGTTAAACTACAAGATATCCATACACTTTTACATTAGACTTGCATAATGCAACTCCAAAGAACACATTCTAACTTTTCTTCACTGCTCTAGCCACCAAACAAAGCATACAGTAGTAAATATGTAGCCAAAATGACTACACAAACACACAGGGGAAAAAAAAAAAGAAAAAAAAAAGAAAACCACACACACACACACACACACACACACACACACAAACTCTCCCCTTACAAGAATCGGACTACTTCGCAAAAAACACACCAGGCTACACATCTCAAAGTGGAATTCCGTTTTAAAACAATGTATATTTCTGTGCTTGCATGCTGATCATCACTTCATCCTACTCCAGGACTGCTTCTATCAAGCCCCCGTAAGGGAACAATAACCATGCCCCGATCAATAAACAACCCTGGGAATGACATTTGCCAATTATTTTTAAAAGCGCCCAACAAGGGCTCGCCTTACTTCATTACGAGTTGTGAAAAATTGGTTAAAAGGCTGCAGACACACTGCGGGACTTTCCAATGCCCTGATCGATTTCTCAGGAAGCCTGAACAGCACGTAGATGTCGATATGTTGCTGCATTTTAGAGACAGCCAGGCATCAAAGCTCCAATGATCATGCCATCATCATTATTATGCACCCTGCAGGAGGAGGATGCAGGGCAGCGGAGATCAATGGTTTACAGATGGCTGGGGGACTGTGTGCTCCTTGTGAATGATGGGGGGAGAGAGCCCGATGATTGAGGACGGAGAGGAAGGAAAAACTTATGAATGAAAACAAACCCTTGCTGTGAAGAGGCGGAGGAGGAGGGAGAGGTGACCGCAGGGGGGCGGACTTCCCACTCATCCACATGCACTGCTGTCTTGTCTGCTTTCATTCACTCCTACTGCCCCAGTGCTGGACACACCCCTCCTCTGCTGCATGGGGCATCATGCGTAAGGTGTTCCCAGCTTCTCATCACCAAACAGTGCCCATGTGTAAGGTGCTCCCAGCCTCTCATCACTCAATAGTGCCCATGTGTAAGGTGCTCCCAGCCTCTGCTCACCCACTAATGCACATGTACAAGGTGTTCCCAACCTCTGATCACCCACATGTGCAAGGCGTTCCCAGTTCCAGATCACCCAGCAATGCACATGCAGCCATCGTAAAGCCAGGATCCCCCAACATCCCCTTCATGTGCAAGGTTTTCCTAGCTTCTGATTACCCTGAAAAGGTACATGTGCATTGAAGTATATACTTGCACGTTGTTCCCAGCCTCTGATCAGAAAGCAACGCACAGGCTTAAAAGGTGTTCCGAGCTGCCAGTCACCCACCAAGTACAGGAGAAGTATACACATGCAAGTCGTTCCCAGCTTCTGATCACCCAGCAATGTCCATGTAAATTGGAGTACCTGAGCAAGACACATGCAAGTTGTTCCCAGCCTCTGATCACCCAATGCAGAAATGTAAGGCATTTCAGACTCTGCTCACCCACCACTGCCCAAGTTTAAAGTGTTCCCAGCCTTTGATCAGCCACTAATGCCCATGCATAAGGTGTTCCCAGTTCCAGATCACCCAGCAATGCACATGCAACCATGATGAAGCCAGGATCCCCTCACATCCCCCTCATGTGTAAAGTGTCCCCATCCTCTGATCGCCCAGCAGTACACATGTGTAAGGAGTTCCTAGTCTCTGGTCACCCAGAAATGCAAGGTGCTCCCAGCCTCTAAAGTGGAAGGTGCTCTCAGTTCCAGATCACCCAGCAAAGCACACACAATCATGGTGAAACCAGGACCCTCTTACATCCCCCACATATCTTAGGTGTCCCCATCCTCGGATTCCCTAGAACTACACATGTGTTAGCTGTCCCTATGACCCTGTTGGGTATGCCCATCCTCTACCCCCCCCCTCCAGCAGTACACATGCTAGGTATCCCCCCCATCATCGTCTGACCCCCCCAGCAGTACTCGTGTTAGGGGTCCCCCCCCCCCATCTTCTGACCCCCCAGCAGTACATGCATTAGGGGTCCCCCCCATCATCTTCTGACCCTTCTGCAGTACATGCATTAGGGGTCCCCCCTCATCATCCACTAACACCCCCTCCCAATCAGTGCACATGTTAGGAGTCCCCCATCATCCACTAACCCACAGCCCCCCATCAGTACACAATTTAGGGGTCCCCCATCACCCTGACCCCTCCATCAGTACACATGTGTTAGCGGTCACCCATTATCCTCTGACCCCTCCCATCGGTACACGTGTGTTAGGGGTCCCCCATCATCTTCTGACCCCCCCACCAGTACAGGTGTTGGGGGGAATCAGAGGATGATGGGGAACCCCTAACATGTGTACTGATGAGGGAACCCTATCAGTACACGTGTCAAGAGTCCTCCATCATCCTCTGACCCCCCCCCCCCATCAGTACACGTTAGGGGTCACCCATTATTCTCTGACCTGACCCCCCCCCCCCATCAGTACGTTAGGGGTCCCCCATCCTATGACCCCCCCCATCAGTACACGTTAGGAGTCCCCCATTGTCCTCTGACCACCCCTCCATTGGTACACATGTGTTAGTGGTCCCCCATCATCCTCTGACTCCCCTCATTGGTACATATGTGTTAGGGGTCCCCACCCCCATTAGTACATGGGTTAGGGGTCCATCATCATCCTCTGGTCCACCAGCAATACACGTGTTAGGGGTCCCCCATCATCCTCTGACCCCCCCAGCAATACACGTGCAGCCATGATCCCTCCAGTGTCCAGTGCCCCCCTTGCAGGGCTGAGTGCCCCCCCCCCCCCCCAATGTGCAGAGATCTCACCTAGCTTCGAGCAGGACCCAGCTCCAATCCCATGGAAGTGATCTGGCCAGGAGATCGGAGTGTCGGGGCGCTGATTAAGCATGGGACATAAGTGGTGTCATACTACTCCAGGACAAAATCTCCAGGTAGGCAGAGGATCCGGCCACACAGAAAGCAGGCTGCTCAGTGACAGCCCCGATTCACACATCCACACATCGATAATAATCCCTCGGGCGATGTCACATCCAATCCCCGGGCACGTATCGTACGGTATGGGACAAGCCAGATGTCTGTCAGGGTGTTGGGTCCAGGCGATCCGACAGGCTGGAGGTTAGCTGCATGCGATGGGAGGAGGCTGGAGAGGGAGGACACTTCTTCTTCTACTCCCGGATTCGTCCTCCGCAAAGGCAAAACAAACGCTGCTGGCAACACAGCCCACTAATAGCAGCGCAGCCCGGTGCTAGATCCTCCTATGGCCAGGCATCAATCCCCGGCCGGTACACGGATTTCCACATCCCAGGGACAGTAGAATGGGGATGAATGAGGGTGTCACCCTGCACCGATCACTCACAACTCCCCGCACTACCTTCCACGCCTCGCGCTCTTCTGCCTCTGAATGAATGGATTCCTGGAACACTGGGTTTGTTCACGGGACTCCCTTCTCATTGGCTGGCTCCGGAGAGTGAAGGGAAAAAAAACAGAACGTGGGGCTGCCCCGCACTCTCTGATTGGCTGAGCCCGGGGGCGCGCTCGCTGCAGTGGCGCGGCCTGAGGCTGGGAAGAGCTGAGGGAACTGCAAGGTGTATTCTGAGAGAGAAGTCACAGAGCGAGCACCGGGCAAGGGGGCTCTGTGACTGGATACTAGTATAGAGAGAGAGGCTGTGAATGGATACTAGTGTAGAGAGAGAGGCTTTGAATGGATATAATATAGAGAGAGAAGCTGTGACTGGATACTAGTATAGAGAGAAGGGCTCTGCGACTGGATACTAGTATAGAGAGAGGGGCTCTGTGACTGAATACTAGTATAGAGAGAGGCTGTGACTGGATACTAGTATAGAGAGAGGGGCTCTGTGACTGGATACTAGTAGAGAGAGAGGGGCTCTGTGACTGGATACTAGTATAGAGAGAGAGGTTGTGAATGGATACTAGTATAGAGAGAGGGGCTCTGTGACTGGATACTAGTATAGAGAGAGGGGCTCTGTGACTGGATACTAGTAGAGAGAGAGGGGCTCTGTGACTGGATACTAGTATAGAGAGAGGGGCTCTGTGACTGGATACTAGTATAGAGAGAGGGGCTCTGTGACTGGATACTAGTATAGAGAGAGAGGTTGTGAATGGATACTAGTATAGAGAGAGGGGCTCTGTGACTGGATACTAGTATAGAGAGAGGGGCTCTGTGACTGGATACTAGTATAGAGAGAGGGGCCGTGAATGGATACTAGTATAGAGAGAGGGGCCGTGAATGGATACTAGTATAGAGAGAGAGGCCATGAATGGATACTAGTATAGAGAGAGGGGCTCTGTGACTGGATACTAGTAGAGAGAGAGGGGCTCTGTGACTGTATACAAGTATAGAGAGAGAGGTTGTGAATGGATACTAGTATAGAGAGAGGGGCTCTGTGACTGGATACTAGTATAGAGAGAGAGCCTGTGACTGGATACTAGTATAGAGAGAGGGGCTCTGTGAGTGGATATTAGTATAGAGAGAGGGGCTCTGTGACTGGATACTAGTATAGAGAGAGGCTGTGACTGGATACTAGTAGAGAGAGAGGGGCTCTGTGACTGGATACTAGTATAGAGAGAGACGTTGTGAATGGATACTAGTATAGAGAGAGGGGCTCTGTGACTGGATACTAGTATAGAGAGAGGGGCTCTGTGACTGGATACTAGTATAGAGAGAGGGGCTCTGTGACTGGATACTAGTATAGAGAGAGATGTTGTGAATGGATACTAGTATAGAGAGAGGGGCTCTGTGACTGGATACTAGTATAGAGAGAGAGGCTGTGACTGGATACTAGTATAGAGAGAGGGGCTCTGTGACTGGATACTAGTATAGAGAGAGATGTTGTGAATGGATACTAGTATAGAGAGAGGGGCTTTGTGACTGGATACTAGTATAGAGAGAGAGGCCGTGAATGGATACTAGTATAGAGAGAGGGGCTCTGTGACTGGATACTAGTATAGAGAGAGGGGCTCTGTGACTGGATACTAGTATAGAGAGAGGGGCTCTGTGACTGGATACTAGTATAGAGAGAGATGTTGTGAATGGATACTAGTATAGAGAGAGGAGCTTTGTGACTGGATACTAGTATAGAGAGAGAGGCCGTGAATGGATACTAGTATAGAGAGAGGGGCTCTGTGACTGGATACTAGTATAGAGAGAGGGGCTCTGTGACTGGATACTAGTATAGAGAGAGGGGCTCTGTGACTGGATACTAGTATAGAGAGAGATGTTGTGAATGGATACTAGTATAGAGAGAGGAGCTTTGTGACTGGATACTAGTATAGAGAGAGAGGCCGTGAATGGATACTAGTATAGAGAGAGGGGCTCTGTGACTGGATACTAGTATAGAGAGAGAGGCCATGAATGGATACTAGTATAGAGAGAGAGGCTGTGAATGGATACTAGTATAGAGAAGGGCTTAGCATTGGGTTTCTGCTCAGCCAGTTATTAGAATAGCACTGGGGACGTTGCTCAGCTAGCCATTAGTATAGCCCTGGGGTTCTGCTCGGCTAGTCAATAGTTTGGCATTGGGGTTCTTCTTGGCTAGTCATTTGTATAGCACTGGGGTTCTGCATGGCTAGTCATTAGTTTAGCACTGGGGTTCTGCTCGGCTAGTCATTAGTTTAGCACTGGGGTTCTGCTCGGCTAGTCATTAGTTTAGCACTGGGGTTCTGCTCGGCTAGTAATTTGTATAGCACTGGGGTTCTGCTCGGCTAGTCATTAGTTTAGCACTGGGGTTCTGCTCTGCTAGTCATTAGTTTAGCACTGGGGTTCTGCTCGGCTAGTCATTAGTTTAGCACTGGGGTTCTGCTCGGCTAGTAATTTGTATAGCACTGGGGTTCTGCTCAGCTAGTCATTAGTTTAGCACTGGGGTTCTGCTCGGCTAGTAATTTGTATAGCACTGGGGTTCTGCTCGGCTAGTCATTAGTTTAGCACTGGGGTTCTGCTCGGCTAGTCATTAGTTTGGCACTGGGGTTCTGCTCGGCTAGTCATTAGTTTGGCACTGGGGTTCTGCTCGGCTAGTCATTAGTTTAGCACTGGGGTTCTGCTCGGCTAGTCATTAGTTTAGCACTGGGGTTCTGCTCGGCTAGTCATTAGTTTAGCACTGGGGTTCTGCTCGGCTAGTTATTAGTTTAGCACTGGGGTTCTGCTTGGCTAGTCATTAGTATATTAAGGAGAGTCTTTCCCCTGACTAGGGTCTAAATCCACATAAGAAGGATCTATCATAGGACATTGTGAGTGCAGCTGATGACATTCAGCCCGGGTTCACATATGTGCGGTGCGGTATATCGCATGTGATTCGCACAGGAAATGCAGAAAATCCCTGTGCAAATCACATGTGATTTGTGTGCAGTGCGATTGGAGCCAGACATTTTGTATGGCTCTATTCGCACCACATCCGCACCAAAACGTGCAGGACCCTTTTTTGGGTATTCACACCCATGCGATCCAATTCTGCACATCGGACCGCATTTTGCAGACCACTTTCTGGGTGTTGTTAACATACACACCCGCAGTGGTTCGCATAACCGGGGTGCGATTCTGATGCGGTGTGGAATTCGCACTGAAAACGCTGTGAATTCCGCACATCAGTGTCCGATTCGGTATAGAAAATATCGAATCCTTCTGATTGGAATCCGTTCGATTCAGTATAGAATATATAGCAATCTTCCAGAAAACTGCAAGATTTTTTGAATGGTACAACAAAGTCCGAAAATGAACCAGGCCAACATAACGAATTGGACGAAATGGAATTCTTCAATGAACATTCAAATGCAGCCAAAACGAAAGGAAACTGTCCGGAGTGCACATTTGTGGCTCAGTCTCCCGGATCAGAGTGCTGGGAGTTCACATGAAGGCTGTCGGTTCATGTATGTATGTGGGGTGATCGGGCCTGCAGTCCTATGTGTGTTGAGATCTGCTGTCATGTGCTGATTAGAGCTGCGCTCGCCTGGTTTCCTCCGGGAGGGAAGAGTCATGACCTGTCCCCGGAGGCAGAGGGGGATGGGTGACGCTTCCTGCAGATAGACGACCTTTCCCTAATCTCCTTCACCTCCTAGTCTGGGCGCTGTGTCCGGCAGGGACAGTGTTAAGTGTCCTCCGTGTCCCCATGGAGCGGAGCGGAAATTGCCGAGTGCCTGGCTGGGAAGGAGAGGCTTGTTGTGGTAAACAGCAGCAATAATGGGCTCCCTAGGGGATGGATGGCCCCAGGGCTGGAAGGAAGGAGAGCCCATGTATACTTGGTCTGCTCATTTCCGACCTTCAAAGTGCCCAATGCTAATGAGCCCTATTAGAGGCCCCCCACCCCCTGTTAGTTTTATCACCAGGCAGGGGACACTAATGAGCTTTGGATGGACTGTGATCACACACTATTGTATCTGGGGGCTGTGAATGCAGACACTGATCACTTCTATTAATTACTGACAATATGTCTGGACACTCACCATCACAGTACAGTCATGAGAAGAGCATGGGGGCTGGATCCATCTGCTGTCACTTCCCCCACTGTCCTGAGCACACTCTTGGCTTTAGGTCTTTCCCAGTCTACCTCCAGGAACAAATCTAGAGATAGGGTACAGGAAGAATTTACCTGCGCGTACTCTGCACGGACCTTTACCTGCGCGTACTCTGCACGGACCTTTACCTGCGCGTACTCAGCACGGACCTTTACCTGCGCGTACTCAGCACGGACCTTTACCTGCGCGTACTCTGCACGGACCTTTACCTGCGCGTACTCTGCACGGACCTTTACCTGCGCGTACTCTGCACGGACCTTTACCTGCGCGTACTCTGCACGGACCTTTACCTGCGCGTACTCTGCACGGACCTTTACCTGCGCGTACTCTGCACGGACCTTTACCTGCGCGTACTCTGCACGGACCTTTACCTGCGCGTACTCTGCACGGACCTTTACCTGCGCGTACTCTGCACGGACCTTTACCTGCGCGTACTCTGCACGGACCTTTACCTGCGCGTACTCTGCACGGACCTTTACCTGCGCGTACTCTGCACGGACCTTTACCTGCGCGTACTCTGCACGGACCTTTACCTGCGCGTACTCTGCACGGACCTTTACCTGCGCGTACTCTGCACGGACCTTTACCTGCGCGTACTCTGCACGGACCTTTACCTGCGCGTACTCTGCACGGACCTTTACCTGCGCGTACTCTGCACGGACCTTTACCTGCGCGTACTCTGCACGGACCTTTACCTGCGCGTACTCTGCACGGACCTTTACCTGCGCGTACTCTGCACGGACCTTTACCTGCGCGTACTCTGCACGGACCTTTACCTGCGCGTACTCTGCACGGACCTTTACCTGCGCGTACTCTGCACGGACCTTTACCTGCGCGTACTCTGCACGGACCTTTACCTGCGCGTACTCTGCACGGACCTTTACCTGCGCGTACTCTGCACGGACCTTTACCTGCGCGTACTCTGCACGGACCTTTGCCTGCGCGTACTCTGCACGGACCTTTGCCTGCGCGTACTCTGCACGGACCTTTGCCTGCGCGTACTCTGCACGGACCTTTGCCTGCGCGTACTCTGCACGGACCTTTGCCTGCGCGTACTCTGCACGGACCTTTGCGTGTCTGTACGCTGCACGGACCTTTGCGTGTCTGTACGCTGCACGGACCTTTGCGTGTCTGTACGCTGCACGGACCTTTGCGTGTCTGTACGCTGCACGGACCTTTGCGTGTCTGTACGCTGCACGGACCTTTGCGTGTCTGTACGCTGCACGGACCTTTGCGTGTCTGTACGCTGTACGGACCTTTACGTGTCTATACGCTGTACGGACCTTTACGTGTCTATACGCTGTACGGACCTTTACGTGTCTATACGCTGTACGGACCTTTACGTGTCTATACGCTGTACGGACCTTTACGTGTCAAATATGCTGTACGGACCTTTACGTGTCAAATATGCTGTACGGACCTTTGCGTGTCTATATGCTGTACGGACCTTTGCGTGTCTATATGCTGTACGGACCTTTGCGTGTCAAATATGCTGTACGGACCTTTGCGTGTCTATATGCTGTACGGACCTTTACGTGTCTATATGCTGTACGGACCTTTACGTGTCTATATGCTGTACGGACCTTTACGTGTCTATATGCTGTACGAACCTTGTGTGAGAAGACTCCCCGTACTATCTGTCAAATTTGAAAACAGCGCGACCATGTGGGGCTCCGCCCACATGGCCACATCATCCATTCACGGACTTCCCTGAATGGATGAACTGCAAGTCCTGACAGCCTTAGCAGCTGTCGGCTTGTAGTTATCAATGAACTACCGTACCACGGTACTGTGGAGCGCCGTGGTAGTTCATTGAAGCTTCCTGTCAGAATATCTGCTTGCTCATGCATCCCATTTGGCAAATATTCTGACAGGTCTGCAGGAGACCTGCATGGCATCAGCGATCTACTGATCACGGGTGCAATGCTTTCCAGGCTCCTTTAGACAAAAATAATAAATACACATTTTTTTAACTACAAACAAATGTGCATCTATTATTTTTTGTCTGAAAGGTGACCTTATCCTTTAAAGTGTAACTAAAGGACATTCACCCTCTTTATTTTTCCCGTTTACCATTATCATTGAAAAGGAAAGTAAAAGAAAATCCTAATATTGGGGTTGTCCCCATAAACGTAATAGAGGGGAAATCTTCAAAAGGGGACACTAGTTCTGGTAAACTGGGGTCCCCAAGCGATTTCCGTAATTTGCAACAATTTCTGCTCACATCCTGTTTTGGTAATGGGACAGGAATTGGAGGGAAATCTCCACAATGGGGCACAAATGGCGAAAAAAATCTGAGAGGGGTTCTAACCTCTTCCTGACAGGCCATTTTTTTGTGATACGGCGCTGTGTTACTTTAACTGACAATTGCGCAGTCATGCAATGCTGTCTATACATGAACTTTATGTCCTTTTTTCCCCACAAATAGAGCTTTCTTTGAGAGGTATTTGATGACCTCTACGTTTTTATTTTTTGCACTATAAACAAAAAAAGCTGACAGTTTTGAAAAAATATATATTTTTTACTTTTTGCCATAAAACATATCCAATGAAAAAATTTTAAAAAATCAAATTTTGGCATTAATTTGGGCCAAAATTTATGTCTTTGCTAAAAAAAATTCCAATACATATAAATTAATTGGTTTACGCGAAAGTTATAGCATCTGCAAAAGGTGGTATATATAATGGAATTTTTATTTTTATTTTTTTTATACTAGTGGCGGCGATCAGTGACTTATAGCGGGAGTACGGCGGGCATTCTGACATTGGGTGGGAACTGACGAACTGCCCTGACATCCCCAGTGACACTAATACAGTGATCACTGACACTATACTAATGACACTGGGCAGGAAGGAGTTAACATCTGGGGCGATCAAAGGGTTAATTGTGTGCTGTGTGTGTGTTTTACTATGTGTGCTGTCTTACTGCAGAGACATGTTGTTTTTTATTTGCTGTGCAGAGAAATACACAGCAGCATGTCTTTGCTGGCAGGAGAGAGACCTTCCCTGTCAGTCTTCCCCGACGATTGGCGGAGTGTCTCCAGCTGGGACCCGGTGATTGACATCCGTAGCCACCAATAGCAAGCAGTATATATACGGGATTTTGCATAGCTCTGCCGCCCTGTAGCAGTACTTCTACTATAGGGTGGCAAGCAGGGGTGGATATACCACAAGGCAAGCAAGGCATTTGCCTAGGGTGGCATTTTTCAGGGGGGGGCAGCACTGCCCCTCAGAAGAAGGGACAGAATAAGGGACACACGTGGCATGGGGACTTGGTGGGTTCTGAGAGAGCCTGCGGGATTCATGACGGTGTATGCACATCCAGACACTTGTTCCCAGGGATGTCCAGAGCTGTGAAGATGAGTGTCTTTCACTCTCTCGCCATGGGGGATGGTGGCTGGTGTATGGAGGGCAGTGGTAGTAGAAGGCTTTCTTTGGTGGGAGGCATGGGTGTTGTTGCTCAATGGCAGGCTCTCTTTGTGGGGGGCGCCAATTTTTGTGTTGCCTAGGGCAGCACAAAACCTAAATACACTGCTGGTGGCGAGCGCATGGTTAATCATAATTGCAGCTTAGTAAATTGGCGTATCTTTTCACTCGCAGTGCTTGGTCGGTTCATTTGAAATTTGGGTGCTGCTTGGCTAACCATGGCACACTGATGGGAGACGACAGCCAGGTAGCCTGGTGATCTGCTTTTTATTCAGTTATTAATTATTGATGCATTGGCATGTGACTACTTGTACACTGGCCTTTTCTATATTTTATTAGAGTGTATTGAAGCTGACATCCGGTGACAGCAGCTGTCCAGTGAGGCTGTGTTGAATAGCTGTGGATGAACCACCATGAACTTTGAGAGGCTTCCGAGGAAAGAAGAAAATGGCATTTATTGTCTCTCAGGACGCCACAAATCTTACTGATAGCCTGCTCACACACTTCCACTGCAGCACGTATGCCTTTGTGCGTAGTAACACACCAAACAGGCCCTTTTTAATGAATGTTTACACAAGCACATGTGCAATTTTTGCACACTACAACATCTGAACAAGCACACTTTTTACTATATCTGAACATTCAACCTTCTAAGTTAATCCTCCAATTTGTACAAAAACTAAGAAAAAAGAGCACACTAACATCCACTTGTTGAAAGGACAAGCATACAGGAAAATACGTGCAACAACATGTATTATGAACGTGTTTTACAGCATGTACATAGGTGGGAAGGGGGCCTAAAGCAAACCTTGTATGCGGATACAAAAGACACTCATTTAACCCAGTTATGTATGTATGAAATGCAGTATACAAGACACTGCGATCCTCTGACCTCTCCTGGCTAACATCGGAAGTGGGTGGGAAAGCCATGGAGACGTGCCAGGACAGGGAAATTAAGGTAAGAATGAAACAATTTTCAGTTTTCCTGCTCCTTTTATATCAGTATACATGTGGTTAATAAGTATCTAACAGGGGAGGGATATGCTGACTAGACATGTGCAATATGAAAAAAAATCGTTTTGTTTCGATTCATTATTTGACTAATTTATTTTTGTTAAATTAATTAAATTCCTTTAATTCATTTTTCAGAATTTGTTTCATTTATTTGAATTCAACCGAATTTGAAATTTCGAACAGATTTGAAAGTAATTCTAATGGATTAGAAAATAACTCCCACGGATGCTAAAACAATTCTAAGGGATTCGATAATAATTCTAACATTACAATCCATAACCACAATCTCGATGTGTTTTTGATGGTATATATGCTATATGAAGTGTTGCGAGACCATATTGGAAATTTTTATTTCAGCAAAATTTTCACAGTGCCTTTGCTGATCACTACTCATCTCACCATAGCACGGCTCACAGTATTTTAGTCTTTTCTATTCTATTCTATTATTTTATATTCTAATGTATTCTGTTCTAATTCAAATTCATTCTATTCAAAATTCGAATTTCAGAAGGCAGTTATATACTTTCTATTTTATTCTAATCTGTTGTTTTTCTATACTATTTTATTCTTTGATTCTCTCTTCTAATCTTTTCTATTCTTTGATTTTCTATTCTATTCTAATCTTTTCTATTCTATACTAATGGATTCTATTCTTTTTACTCCTTTGTTTTCTATTCTATTTTATTCAGTTTTATTCTATTATTTTTTACTGTATTCTGTTCTATTCTTTTATTTTCTATTCTGTTCTTTATTCCGCTATTCTTTTTTATTCTATTCTTTTATTTTCTATTCTATTCTTTTCAATTTTTTATTTTCTGTTCTATTTTATGTTCTTGTTTTCAAATTTGAATTGGTTTTCGAATTTGAATTTGTTTTCGTATGTGTTTTCCAATTTGAATCAATTCAAATTTTGGCTGAATTTAGTTTCGGTATTTCAGATTTGTTTAAATTCGTTACTATTGTAATTTCGATACATCCAAATAACTGAAAATTTGTCTGAATTTCGTTCCGGAACGAAACAAACTGCATATATTTATACTGGCAAATAATTATTTGTTATATATTGACAATCAGGAATTCATATGTGTGCTACCAGGAAAACTTGGTGCTCTTAGGGCTCATTGTCACGTTGGCTAGCCCTCTGCAAAGCGATCTGCTGTGCATCGCTTTTCAGAGGGAGTCTGACAATCAGTGAGAAGATGATATGTCACCTCCACACCACCTTTTTTAACCATGAAAAGCCTAGACTACATTGCACGCAATTTCAGGGCAATTACGTAGTGGCCCCAATAAATGGGTTGCCTTGGCAGCAGTACTGCCCACTGAATGCCATATGCAGTTTGATTTTTGCTACTTGGGTAAAACTCATGAATACACTTGAGATGTAAAATACGATTCAGGCTCCCTATTGTTTTCTAGGTTGTCCTAAGGGCTCGTTCACAGAAGCCTGCATGCTAAAACACATGCATGCTGGTGTACATTGGGAGGGGTAGTGTGATGCATTGTTACAACACATCCTTTTGTTTCTTTTTTTGAAGTGTCACAAAATGACACTTCATTCAAGTCAATGTGCACTGTAGCACAGTGACATGGGTGCCATACTTTGCACTGCATAGTTATGTTGCATGTTATGGTGTGAACGGGGCACATGGGAAACAGTTGTTTTTTATGTGCCCTTGTGATGAGCCTGCTCAGGCTCCAGTCCCCACACCCTAATGCCCCCTCCTCTGTGACAGCAGGGGGGGGTTCTTCTCTGCTCACCCACTGCCACATTTTGAAATAGCGTGGCTGTGTGGGGCACCGCCCTCATAGCTGCGTCATTCATTGAGAAAACTACAAGTCCCATCTGCCACCACGGCAGATGTTTTGTAGTTCTCAATGAACTGCGGGTGTGCCGATGATCACCCTTGTGGTCTACTGACATGTCTTCCAGCTTTCTGATAGAAAGCCTGTACAGAGGGAGGGGTAAGATAGCTGGAGGATCGGTCTGCAGGAGCCCGACATTGCACATGTGATCCACTGATCACGGGTGCAATGCTCTGCAGTTTTCTGTGCAAGATATAATTAATGCACATTTTTCCAAAGATGTGCATTTATGTTTTCTTGCAGAAAGGTGAACTTTCGGTCTGCAGGAGCCTGGCATTGCACGTGATCCACTGATCACGGGTGCAATGCTCTGCAGTTTCCTGTGCAAGAAATAATATTTGCACATTTTTCCAAAGATGTGCATTTATTATTTCTTGTAGAAAGGTGAACTTAGCCTTTAAAGTCCTGCTAAAAATAGTAGTCACCAATGTATATGATTGTATTTCGTGAAGACATGAACGGTGGCTAAATGGTTAACACTTCCACCTGGCAGTACTCTGGTCGTTGGTTCAAATCCCAGCCACAGCACCACCTGCATGAAGTCTGCATGTTCTCCCTGTGCCTGCGTGGGTTTCCTCCAGGTACTCTGGTTTCCTCCCACACTCCAAAGACATGCTGGTAGGTTAATTGGCTCCTGTCTAAATTGGCCCTACTATGTGTATGTATGAATGTAAGTTAGGGACCTTAGATTGTATGCTCCTTGAGGGTTAGGGACTGATGTGAGTGTAAAATATTTATGTAAAGCGCTGTGTAAATTGACGTCACTATATAAGTACCTGTAATAAATAAATAAAATAAAATGTATTGGTACTAAGTAATTGCCAGGGGGGCACTGCCCGAGGGCCCGGGGTCAGTAGGGGGCCCCGGGAAATACCCTTGTTACCTTTTGTATAGACTTTTTAGGGTGTGCTTTAACACAGGGGCACCATGATCCCCTATTGCCCGGGGGCCCCATGAGTTGTCAGTCCACCCCTGGTAATTGCCTTTATTGTTGCATTGTTTTTTTAAGAAAAGTAATGTTGTGCAGGAGAACACAGGGAGGAAGGCACACATAACGGGTGGTCAGCGCTGTATCTGCTCATAGTAGCTAGAGGAGAATATAACCCCACAGGCCTTCATCCATTCTGGGGTGAAGACCAGGCCATGCTGAGAGCTGTAAACAGGAAGTCAGCCTGGTCCTCTCCATGTGTTCTGCCTCACAGCGAGGAATTCCACACTTCCTTATAGTGGCAGGCCTTCCCCTATTGTAATACACATACAAGGACTGCACAGCAATGGGTGCCTTTGGGCAGAGAAGAGTTAACACTTCCTTGTTTACCTTGTAAATATTTACACATCAGCTACACTAGCACATTACACAGCCCTCAGTGCTGTTCATAGGCCTAGCTGCAGAAGATAACTAATCCGCCTGCTGCTAATACACCAACCTGTTCTATTGGCAGCCCTGACAATGCACAGATCGATGGTTATCCCTCGTTGTCTGATCATTGCTCTGGGAGGACATGTAGCATACTGCTAGACAGATGGCAGAGCCTGTCCCAGCTGTCTGCTTGTATTGTGAAAGAGGAAGCGCCACATCCGGGTACATTTCAATGAGAAATCCTATTCTTAGGGAGAGGAAACCACAAGTGGGGTTAATCACTGCACAAGAGTTCCTGTCTGACTTCCCAAAGCCACATTCAGGACTGTGTGCTTCCTATACCACACTGTATGCTGCGCCACAATAAGCAGGATGTGCAGGCCGTTGTATACACAATGTCACTACCACCTGTCCATATCATCTGACACTCTGGGAGCTTACAAGCTGTTGTGCTCATTCAGGTCATGATCCTGGTATTTATTGCTCGATCAACACACAGGGGAGGGTCATCCAGCAGTTATATTAGGGCACTGCTCTATAGATGAGGATGCCACTTAGGCCCAGTGTTTTGGAGTTTTTTGTGCTTTTTGTAACACACATCATAAAAGTCCAATAAGGCTGTACACATTGTTGCCCTGCATTGTTAAAAACAAAGCTTGTCCGATTTCAGATGTGTTTATATGGAAGTGCATGAAAACACACGTATTGTGCATTTTAATGCTTTTTATTTATATTCCGATATTTTTTATTGAAAAGAATAAAAAAAAATAATGGTATACCAAAACATAGATCACGTGTCCAATAAACATTCATCTCATGGAAATAATGCTTTTTTATAATATATTTTGAGCTAGTTGTGGGTGAACACATGGCAGCTTGTCCTCCAATGGTTACAAATATGTTCCCTGAATACTTTGCCATGTGCTAAGCCACAATTTGCCTGCCTGGTCACTACAGGAAAATGATCATCATTGGCTGAATCCAAAAATGCACAACTCAAGAAAATGCATGTAAATTGCACTTAGACGCATAAAAAGGAACATTAAAAAATGCAAGGAAAAATGCATGAGAGCTTAACTGGATAGCTGTGAACAGAATGGGCAGGAAAGTGGAATTGTAATATGGAAGTCTACAATGTTAAAGTCAATCTTCCCTCTTTTTCTAGTTTACGTAATATTGCTCCCTCCTTGGGACAGGACCTGTTGGGGGAGAGCGGTGTGGTAGAAGACAGTGCTGTATTCACTGGACTTGTACGTCAGTTATGCAGTATAGAAAGAAGACAAGAGGTAAGGAGCACATTAACTATACTTTTATGAAGGGAAGGTGAAGTTCCTTTTTAAAGTGTATCCAAAGCCAAAACTTCTGTTTGTTGTTTTGGATAGACTGCTTAAGGTGTAGAACCTGTATGTGTCCCCGTTAGGTAGAATTAATATCCATATTTGCCTTGGTGACCATTTTTACCTAGACTGAAGGTTACGAGATATCAGAAATCTTTAGACTTTTAAAGTAGCCATACACGGCTGAATTTTTAATCTATTCCCCATCTGTGCTAAGGCTGGCCATTGACGAGTCGAAACCTGAACGTTCTGTGATCACAAAAAGGAAATTGGCATATACGATTGTGCCATCATTTATTTCGTTTTTCAAAGCAAAACCCAGCATGTTGGATCAGGCACTTTCGATTGCGACAGAAAAATTACATGTCGCAGCTCTCACACTAATGATGTGAAAAATGAATGGCCAAGAATTTTTGGTTGTTTTTTTTCATCTATGGCCTGCTTAACAGTGTAGAAGGAAGAGTCTCCCCTGCTGGCAGCCACAGCACTCACGGGTGCCTGAATACTGTGGTGCTGACAAACAATGACTGCATCTGATAGGTCATCGATCAGCCAATAATGTTTTTCCCAGCTCAGTTGGTTTTTAAATTGTCAAGCCAGATGATGTTTGCAGGACCACCCACTGTTCATATTTCAGATGATTTAGCAGGAATCGTGAAATTCCAGTCATCTATGACCAGCCTTAAAGCGGAGCTCCACCCAAAAGGAGAAGTTCCGCTTTAAGGCTTTGTCCCCCACTCCCCGTTAAGGATTGGCACCTTTGAGGAGCGGGAGGGGGACCCCGAATTTGACAGGTACCCACTCCCACTTCCGCTGCAACTGCCTAGGTCAGGGGTAGGCAACCTGCAGCTCTCCAGCTGTTGCAGGACTACAAGTTCCATCATGCCTCTGCAAGTCATAGCTGTAACTGTCAGTTTTGTAATGTTGCAATGCCTCATGGGAAATGTAGTTAACAACAGTTAGAGCCGCAGGTTGCCTACCCCTGACCTAGGTGATTGAAAGCGGATGTTGTCCTACCCCCTCCCTCCCTCCCTGTAGCCTTCTGGGACATGTGACAGGTCCCAGAAGACTACGGGACCATTCACAAAGCGCAGCACTACTCGCACATGTGCAGTGGGCACCCGGCTGTGAAGCCGCAAGCTGTCACACTAAAGATGCCGGCGCCGAGGAGACAGGACAGTCGGTCAACCTGGCAGATGTGAAGACACCATGGGATCGAGGGACACATGAGTGTCCATTTTTTAACTACTTGCCTTCCAGAGGTTTTACCCCCCTTCCTGACCAAGCCATTTTTTGTGATATGGCACTGCGTTACTTTTCCTGACAATTGCGTGGTCATGCAACGCTGCACCCAAATGAACTTTGCATCCTTTTTTCCCACAAATGGAGCTTTCTTTCGGTGGTATTTGGTCACTTCTGCATTTTTTTTTTGTGCTATAAACAGAAAAAGACTGAAATTTAGAAAAAAAAAAATATATTTTCGACTTTTTGCTGTAAAACATATCCGGTAAAAACAAACTTAAAAAATAAAATTTCATCATAAATTTAGGCCAAAATATATTCTGCTACATGTCTTTGCTAAAAAAAAATAGCAATACGTGTAAATTAATTGGTTTACGTGAAAGTTATAGCATCTGCAAATGGCGGTATATGTACTGGAATTTTTTTTATATACTAGTAACGGTAGCGATCAGTGACTTATAGTGGGACTGTGGCGGGCATTCTGACACTGGGGGGGAACTGACTAACTGCCACTGACATCCTGTGGCTGGCATTCTGACACTGGGGGGGAACTGACTATCTGCTATTGACATCCCCAGTGACACTAATACAGTGATGTGTAATCTGCTATGCAGAGCAATACAAAGCAGCATGCTGGTGCTGACAGGCAAGAGATCTGTATTGTTTACATACAGACCTCTCCCCTGTCTGTTTACCTCGGCGATTGCCAGGTGCCGGCAGGGAATCGCCGGATGGAACCTGGTGATCGACAGCTGTAGCCGCCAATGGCAGCGTGGGTAGGGCGGCGCCCCCGCACCGGAAATACAAAATCACACATTTTATATATATACGTGATTTTGCACAGCCCTGCCACTCTGTAGCAGTAGTTCTGCTATAGGGCAGTCAGGCAGCGGTTAAAAGTCAGCAGCTACAGTTTTTTTAGCTCTTGACTTTTATTTTTTTTATTCCGACTGGATGGATATTTTTCATTGTTAGAGAGTTCAGTGTTCTTTTTCGACTGCGGTGATTCAAAGATGCAGGATGGAAAATTTTTCTTAACTGTATGAATTTCTAACACTGTATGTGGCTTTTGTTCAGTAAATTCCATTCATTCAAAAAAGGATTGTTAACCACTTCCAGTCCGGACACTTTCACCCCCTTCCTGACCAGGGCAATTTTCAGCTTTCAGCGCTATCGCACTTTGAATGACAATTGCACGGTCATGCAACACTGTACCCATATGAATTTTTTACCATTTTTTTGAGACAGATAAAACTTTATTTTGTTGGTATTTATTCACCGCTGGGATTTTTATTTTTTTTGCTATGTAAATGAAAATGTCCAAACATTTTGAAAAAAAGTGTTTTTCTTATAAAATTTTGCAAATAAATAATATTTCATCATAAATCTTGGCCCAAATTTATTCCGTTATCTTTTTAGTAAAAAAAAAATAAGCCAAATTAGTTTATAACCAAAAATTATAATTTTTAAACATTTTTTTTTACATTTTTAATTTTTTTTTTAATATTATTATTTATTTAAATTTTTTTTTACATACTGTCACCCTAGCAATACAGTGTCACCATGGTGACACTGTACTACTTTTGAGGGGTGATGAAGATTTTTTTTTTTTTACACTGATTGCTTTTACAGCCATATAGGATGTAAAAGCAATAATTTCTCTTTCTCTCTGTCTGCATTCTTGCAGCCATTGAGAACTACTGTGTGAGCTGTGATTGGTCACAGCTTGTCACATGGTACAAGGCTGTTGTGAATAGCCTTGTACCATGTGACCTCTGTGATCATTCACAGATTTCACACGTAGTAAGCAATGATGTCAGAAGTAACATCTTGCTTACTATTTTGAATGTGATCACTGATTGGCCAATCAGTGATCACATGATCGGAACCTCGTACAGAGGTCCTGTTCGATGATCGGTGCTTCACTGTGTCCGGAGGACACAGCGGGCACAGGATCGCAGTGCTACGCACTCCCGGGGACCACGCACAAGCAGGGGACGGGGAGGCTGTTTATAAACGGCCACCCGACCCTGCAGTGCCACCGTCCGGCCGTTTATATACCACGGCCGGTCGGGAAGTGGTTAAAAGCACACTACATTTTAAAGAACTTTCGATCGACATTTGTCAAGTCATTGAATTTGACAATTTTCCAGTGTATGGACAGCTTTAGCCACCAGAACAGAAATAGATTGGAAACCTTCCAATAGGGATAACTATTCAGAGGCATATGTATAAAAGAGTATTTCCTTACTTTGGAGACATTCCTCTCGTTTCCTGTTGTGTCTGTGGGACAGAAAGTAAAGGGAACACTCTACACAGATAGCCAAAAAAAATGGGGGTCCTAACCATTCACTACTATATGCATTAAAAAAAGTGTAGGCTTTAGATAAACAAAATAGAATGTTACAGAATAACCACTTGCCTTAGGTTGCATGATGATCTTGTCCTGTAGCATTTAATCCCGCTATGTAAAGGGGTTACTGAACAGTTCAAGTTTCCTTTTATAAGCTCATAGGAAGTAAACATTTTATAGTTTCTCTATGACATCTCCATAATACAGATTAATGAAAATTAAAAGCAAGCATACAAATAATTTTACAGTTTGTGCACATAATGGACCTGGAGGTAAGTGAAAGGGGTGCTCAGAAAATAAGGATTCTCATTTTTACAAGATGATGAAGTCAAGCCAGAGGAAGGAGAGTCTTTTTAAAGGACCATCAAATTTATTCTCTATTGTTCTACATTCGATACCTTTTTATCTGAAGTTGCTTAGCCTGTAATGGCAGAAGTATGTGAGCTGCAATTGCTATCATTCTAAAATGCTGGTTGCCTGGCTGTCATACCGATCTTTGGACTTCAGTGCTTTCTAACTGTAACACGTTTGAAGATCAGAAGTACTTCACATTCTGCATATTTATTCTGGGTCAGTGACATGAAAACCACTGAAGCCAGATGAGCAACATAAGTGCAACGCAATAATGGTAATCAACATACTTCTCCTATGACAAGCTTCCTTTAATGGGGTAGCAAAAATCTTTATGTAAGCTCTCTTAGTGGTAGAAGTTCCTTAAACTAGCACAAATAAATTAAAAAAAAAACTCCATATTGGTTATCAAAGCACAGTTAGAGCTATTTCTATTTATTTTTGCTTTATGCAGTATAATAGTAAGCTGAAATGACAACATATCTCTTCCTTTATAAATTATTCTTATTAAAAAATCCCATATTAATAAATACAGGTAACTAAGGACTGTCTTGAAGCAGTACTAGCACATCCACTAGGTGGAGTAATTCCTCACTGTCAGCTCTGCTAGGTTTCAGGAACAACATGTACAATATGATTTGACAAGTTGCATGCAATTCTCAGACAGATTGTAGGATGGGTGCCAAATCTCCACTAGGAAATTCTGAAGTTTTGGTTTTATTTTCACAAACAGAATCTTAAGAGAGGTGAAATTAAATTCCAAACATGAAAATACATGATCTGAATCATGATTTCTATTTTGCAGGAAACCTTTTTTTTTATTTTATATGATAGATCTATTCTTATTCTGATTGCTATTTCGGTAGTTTCCTATATGGATTTTCCAGTGACAGGCATAAACAACAGAATTGTAGATGGGTGTGGTGACCAGTGAGATCGTCTCCTGTTGTTGAATTACTATATGCAACTTACATTCATCAGTTAAGGCTTGTTCACACCATGTTTGTTGATCTACAGAGATCAATTTAGGTTCAGTGCAAGGACACATGGAAGATAATTGTTTTCTATGTGGCCAGTTCACACATTAACACTGCAATGCGGTACATTGTGGTGTGTTTCATAAAAATGTAACACACATGCATTTTTATGCAGTGCAACACACAGCACCACATATCACCATGACATGCATAAAGATGTTTGAAGTGTCGTTTTGTGAGGCTTCTATAGTTATAAAGTGAGCAGTGCAATGCATCGTATCACTGCATCTCACTGTCCCTATATAATGCACATCAATGCACACACATCATAGCATAATTGGCTGGTGTGAATAAGTCATTGCGGTTGATTTACTAAAACTGGGGAGTGCAAAATCTGTTGCAACTGTGCATGGTAGCCAATCGGCTTCTAACTTCAGTTTTTTCAATTAGTCTTTGAAAAAAAAAAACTGGAAGCTGATTGGTTTCTATGCAGAGCTGCACCAGATTTTGCCCTCTCAAGTTTAGCAAATCAACCCCTTAGCGACTCTCTCTTGACAGATTTTGCACTCTCCAGTTCTAGTAAATCAACCTCATTGCAGCAATGAAGGAGTTCCAGACAAAAGGATAAAAGACTAAATTAAATAATAAAAGTCCTGCACTACCTAAAACTGAGTGATTGTTCTATTCAATTAATGTGACATGAAATAAAGGTGAATTGGGTGTGTATCTCTTTAAATCTCTATTGCTGCTGCTAGCATCAAAATGTGTTCCCACATTAAATGAAGTGCAATACTGTGATAGGTGATGCTGAGCTGCTATTAGTGATAATTGAAACCCTTATTATGTAAAACAATTGTAAAGAACTAAATTGTCATATTTAAATAAATATATATAAACTTCTAGTGCATTCCAACATGTGCAAATATAAGCTCAATAAATGCATCAGTTCATAAAGTCCACATTGTGTGCGTGATTATCCAACACCAAAATTATACATGTGCTCTTTGTTAGCTTCGCACAATAAAGTGCCACCTCTGTGCTCACAGAACTGTCACCTCCAGATTTAGATCACAATGCGTATCTATGACATTCCATCCAGATTCCACCATCTTTGTGCCTCCTTCTCCTCCAGACCACTAGGGACTCTCCACTCTTCTTACTTGGAACCAATGAAAGAAAGGTATGGTGGCTTTAGGACTCTATGGACTCATGCTGGGGCCATCACCTCTATGCAGCCCATATTGAGGTGAGAGGCAGTCCAAGGGTCCAGCTCCTGAGGTGTTCACACAATTCTGTCTTCGATTCTGCCCCAGTTTAGGTGAAAGTATAGTGTATTTTAAGTGAGCACATATTTGTTTATCTTTAAGTCATTTTTTTTGTATGCCATTCAACTTTTTACAAGCTTGCTCTTGAATATTATTGTTAGGGTAGTCCCAAGGGAAGCCACCACACTTTGTTTGAGGTAAATGCCCAGGTGCTTACCCACAAAAAAATCCACACAAAGCATTTTTATTGTCTATGTTTCGAAACGTTGAAAATAAAAATGCTGCTGTTTGATCTTTCTCCGCTGCAAGATCTGCGAGTGCCCCTATACCTGTTTTGAATTTGTTGTTATGGTATTAAGTCTAACTGCACTGTTGGGATGAAACATAGATGTCCTTTTCAAAGTAACAAGTGGAGACTTCAGGGGCCCATTTGCACAGAACAAACAAATCCTAGCTGGGAGGCTGGCCACATAGTGAAGATCTTGCAGGAGCGGGGACAGGTAAGTGTTGACATTTGCTGGGGGGGTGGAGTAAGGACTCCATTGGGCACATTTATCTTTATTTCCTCTCAGGTGACAGATGCCAGAATAGAAAAGAAAAGAAGAAAAAACTGTGGATGGAAACAGCATTTAAGACCTGAAAGATGTTCTAACCTTTCTATGCTCTCTCCAAAAACAAAAGTTTTGGTGGGAGCTAGGCTTTTCCAGCTGTCAAGATAAGATGTTAGCCAAAAAAGATTAATATATTTGAATGCGTCTTTTACTTTTTTTACTTTAGTTTCCGTAGGTGAACAGAGGAGCAGGTGAGTTGAACACTCATTAGTAAGATTATTTACATTGTGCAGTCACAGGATAGTGACTCGGAATGTAATAAAACCACTTACAGCCAGACAACTAGCATATTTTAGAAGTCTATCGGTACTGGCCACCCCCATACAGTTAGATCCATATATATTTGGACACAGGCACAATTTTAGTTTTTTTCAGGTATTTACCAAAACATATTCAAGCTATAGTTATATAATGGATGTTGGCTGAAAGTGCACACTCTCGGGTAGGAAGGGTTTAGTAATTACAGCTCTTAAGAGTAGCCATCCCCCCTTTTTCAAGGGACCAAAAGTAATTGGGCAGTTGAATCAAAAGCTGTTTCATAGCCAGGTGTGGGCTACTCCTTCATTATTTCTTCACCAATTAAGCAGGTAAATGGTCTGGAGTTGATTCTAATTGTGGCATTTGCATTTGGAATCTATTGCTGTGAACCTACATCATGCGTTCAAAGGAGCTGTCTGTGCAAGTGAAACAGGCCATTGCAAGGCTTTAAAAATGAAACAAATCCATCAGAGAGATAGCAGTAACATTAGGAGTGGCCAAATTAACAGTTTGGTACATTCTAAGGAAAGAAGAATGCACTGGTGAGCTCAGCAACACAAAAAGGCATAGATGTGCACGGAAGACAACAGTGGTGGATGATTGCAGGATCCTCTCTATGGTAAAGAAAAACCCATTCACAACATCCAGACAAGTGAAGGACACTCTCCAGGAGGTGGGCGTATCATTGTCAAAGTCTACAATCAATAGAAGACTTCACGAGAGCAAATACAGAGGGATCACCACAAGGTATAAACCATTCATAAGCCTGAAGAATAGAAAAGCCAGATTAGACTTTGCCAAAAATCATGTAAAAAGAGTCAGATCAGTTCTGGAAAAGCATTCTTTGGATGGATGAAACTAAGATTAATCTGTACCAGAATGATGGGAAGAAAAAAGTATAGAGAAGGCTTGGAACAGCTCATGACCCAAAGCACACCACGTCATCTGTAAAACATGGTGGAGGCAGTGTGATGGCATGGGCATGCATGGCATCCAGTGGCACTAGGTCATTGGTGTTTATTGATGATGTGACAGAAGCAGCCAGATCAATTCTGCAGTGTTTACAGATATACAGTTAGCCCAGATTCAGCCAAAAGCAGCAAAGTTCACAGTACAGATGGACAATGATCCAAAACAAAAAATAAACATGCGTATAGCGAGTGCTCAAAATATTTAAGAAAAATCAGATATTAAATATTTTAAATATATGAGTATCCAGCAGCAATTGCACCAACATAGGATATCCCAAAACCTAGTATAAGCAAATATAGACAGGTGCAGCGCTAAAAAACATAAAATGACTCCACATTTATATGTATGCAGTGCTGTGGCACCAATCAAACATATAGATATACAGTCTAATTATGTGTGAGAAAACGTGAAGGCTTGACTCGGAAAGGTCAGCAAAAACAGATAGTGAAATGCAACTTCATCACTAATAGTATAAGTCCTTGTGTCTATCTATAAATGATCCAAAACACACTGCAAAAGCAACCCAGGAGATTTTGAAGGAAAAGAAGTGGAATATTCTGCAATGGCCGAGTCAATCACCTGATCTTAACCCAATTGAGCATGCATTTCACTTGCTGAAGGCAAAACTAAAGGCAGAAAGACCCACAAACAAAGAACAACTGAAGACAGCTGCAGTTAGAGCCAATTACATTTGAGCCCCTGAAAATGGAGGGACTGTGTATAAAAATTCGTGCAGTTCCTAAAATTTGTACTTGATATTTATGTTCAACCCCTTGAATTAAAGCTGAATGTCTGCACTTCAAATTTATTTGGATTGTTTTTTTTTTAATTTATTCTGATGGCATACAGAGCCAAAAGAATGAAAATTGTGCCTGTGTCCAAATATATATGGACCTAACTGTATTTCTTTCAGTAGAGTTTTCCTTAGAAATAATAAAGTCATGTTTTGCAGTATTATGGTCAGCACTATAAAAATAAAATAACATGGCCTAGTTATGTCAGTGATGTCACAAGAATCCCCATCCCTTTGTGTATGTCAGCTTAGGGGCAGGGAATCCCCCACTCTCACAGCCTAGTGACCTAGGAATGACAGCTGACTTCTGAGTTCCAACATAAATCTTGTTTAGAACAAACAAAAGTACATACAGAGAGAGTCTGAAATGAATCAGCTTCTGCCTTTTAAAAATTTTTTAGAAACATTCTATAAAAAATAACATTTACACAGAATCTTTATAGTTGTCCTTTAAGATGGGGCACTATAATTACTCTTTACGCTACACCTATTCATAAGCAGTGAGTATCTCTGTCCTTGTTAAAGGTCATAACCCCATAAGGTTGGGATACCTCCAAAGCCCCCCTTAGAAATAAGCATGCTCTGACAACGAATTACTTATCCACCACCACAAGTCTGTAGTTATGTATTTGTAGGAGAGAAGTTTGCCACAACATAGAATGTGTATGTATATATTTGGTATATTCCAAAACCATGCAGGAAGGTTATTTGGCTCCTGTCCAAGTTGGCCTTGGTATGTGCATGTATGCATGTGAGATAGGGACCTTCGACTGTAAGCTCCTTGAGGGCAGGGACTGATGTGAACGTACAGTATGTAAAGAGCTGCGTAAAATGTCAGAGCTATATAAATACCTGCAATAAAATTAATAATAAGATAAATGTATGATCTTTATATGCTAAAGAGATATATAAGGTTTGCCCTTCAGAACCTTTCACTTTAAATAATAGCTGCTGTTACAAACATTTCTGCATCGGGTGCATATATATATATATATATATACAAAGAGCTAAAACTGAAAAGTTAGTTGTCTGGCTTGCTGATAGAATATAAGAATGAATAGCTGTATGCTGGAAATTGCCCAAGAGGAAGTAGTAGTAACCCATTTCATATTCCTGCTTTTATCTCCTGCTATAAATACCTTTACGTTATCTAATATATTAAATCACCCATACAGCTATAACTGAGTTTCCAACCATTTCCTGAGCCACCAGGGCTCTCCTAGATAGATTGCTCATTGGTAAAGGATTTGAAATCTCCATAAAGTGTTAAGCAGTAATGCAGCATAATACAATAAAAAGTGTTTTATTGCAAAACTGTAAATATAGGCTGTAAAAATGTCCAGCAAATATATATCCTTCCCTGAACAGTGGCATAAATAATGTGTAGGAGAGAGAGGTTCCTCCAAGATAAGCCAATGCTCAGGATGTCTTCCTCCTCTAGAGTGAAGTAATCTGTACGCTCTATTCTCCCTTCCTGACACTGAACTGGCAGTAATATAATACCTGGTTTGTACCAGCCTACTTGTAAATCCAGTTTGTCCTATTTAAGAGCCAATGTTTTCCTCTTGCTTTATTTTATGTTATTTATTTATTTTTGCATTCTCTTAAAATATAATCTTTTATTTTCTACATCAAAATGAAACATAAACCCACAATAGGAAAAATAACGACTTATAAAAATATATTTAATATATTTTGGGTATATTGCTGTCATGAAAAAATGTAATCGGGAACTTTTAATGGCAGACAGGAAGAATTGTTATGATACAGGATTTATATAGTGCCAACAATTTGCGCAGCGCTTTACAATATAAAGGGGACTGTACAATTACAATACAGTTCAGTATAGAAGGAATAGTAGGGCCCTGCTCATGCAACTTACAAACTAAAGGGGGGGAGGGGGGGAGTCCATGTGTCTATGGCTACACGCTGTTTTCTTTAGTTGAGAAAATGGGCTGCACAGTGGCTAAATGGTTAGCACTTCTGCCTGGCAGCACTAGGGTCGTTGGTTCGAATCCCAACCTCAGCACCACCTGCCTGGAGTTTGTATGTTCTCCCTGTGCCTTTGTGGGTTTCCTCCGGTTTCCTCTCACACTCCAAAGACATGCTGGTAGGTTAATTGGCTCCTGTCTAAATTGGCCCTAGTATGTGTATGTATGAATGTGAATTAGGGACCTTAGATTGTACGCCCCTTGAGGGTTAGGGACTGATGTGAATGTACAATATATATTTATTTATTTTATTGTATTTATTACAGGTATTTATATAGCACCATCAATTTACGCAGCGCTTTACACACACACATATATATATATAGCGCTTCATAAGTTCATGGCACTATATAAGTACCTGTAATTAATAAATATATGTAATCTCCTGTATTTGGCATTAATGTATAACTTGACAGTGTGGGTTTTTATTACAAGAGCCTTCAGTTGCTTACCTTACCTAAGTCAACAGCCTAGCTGGAATTGGTGAAGCGTGGACATGTGTGATTTTAGGACGCCCTCTGGGCATTTTATTGTGCTTATTTAAAGGAAATAAATAAATATAGTGTATTTTCAATCTCATATTTTGAACTGTTGATGCAGATCTTACTCTAAAGATGAATTCCAGGCCGATATAAACAGCAAACATTATTTTCAGCTTTGAATTTATTAATACATCCTTAAACTATTTTTATGTAATGAAAACAGTGTAAGCATCTGATTTATTTTCTTGCCTCCTGCATTCCCCTTTTACAGCAAAGCTCAGACTGGGAGAGCAGTAGCACAAGAAGCCAATCTGTTGTGCTCTGATAGAAGGAGAGAGCAGAGTGATAGAAAAATAATCTCATCAATTTGCTGTTTCTCTTTGCAGAAGGAATAAGATCTAGTTATACTACTTCATTGCAGTAGTGAAGGTCTCCTCCCCTGCCAGATAGAGCTGTGCATAGACAAAATTAAAAATCATTTGACAGGTAAAACATCTTCCATATATGCATTTTTATCTGTGAATTCAGCAGTTTGTATGGAGTTCAGATTTAAAATAAATATTTTAAAGGATGTGCTTTCAAATATTTGATATTATATTAACCTCTTGCCCTCCTGAGGATTTACCCCCCCCCCCCCCCTTCGAGACCAAGCCATTTTTTGCGTTACAGCACTGCGTTACTTTAACTGACAATTGCGTGGTCATGCAATGCTCCACACAAATTAAGTTTAGGTCCTTTTTTTCCCACAAATTGAGCTTTCTTTTGGTGGTATTTGATCGCCTGTGCATTTTTTTTTTGTGCTATAAAAAAAAGATTGACAAAACAATATTTTTTACTTTTTGCTAATAAACATGTCCAGTAAAAAAATTTAAAAATGTATTCTGCTACATGTCTTTGCTAAAACAAATCCCAATACCTGTAAATTAAATGGTTTATGTGAAAGTTTTAGCGTTTACAAATGGTGGTATAGATACTGGAATTTTTATTTATTTATTTATTTTTTTTACCAGTAATGGTGGTGATCAGCTACTTATAGCGGGACTGCGGCGGCATTCTGACACTGGAAGGAACTGACTTGGTGTCACTGACATCCCCAGTGACACCAATACAGTGATTAGTGCTGAAAAAAACCCACTGACACTGTACTAAGGGCACTGGGCAGGAAGGGGTTAACATGAGGGGCAATCAAAGGGTTAACTGTGTGCTGTGTGCCGGTTTCCTTGTGTCTGTGTGTCCATGCTTCACTGTAATCACACTGCTTTGCATGGCTGTGCCGTGCTCAGTCATGCAAAGCAGTGTGCACGAGCTGACAGGGAGGAGAACTGTATTGTTTTACTGTATTGTATATGTGATTCTGCGCACATGTGCCGCCCTGTAGCAGTATATCTGCCATAGGGCGATTGGGAAGCGGTTAAATTTAGGATTTGTTTTTGTTTTTTGCTTTTTGCTTTTTTTAGAATAGCCACTAGAGGAAGCACTCAGTGCATATAGAGTTGCAAACTGCTAAAAACATATATATATATATATATATATATATATATATTTTTTTTTTTTTTTTTTTCTTTTTAACATATTAACAAACATAAATAAGATCATTTACATCAAGCTGTTCTTGGTTGATAACCCAGAAAGTATGGAAGCCAGGGAACTAATATCTTCAGAAGGTCAATAGTAAAATATGGTTATCTAAATATATCAAAAGATAAGTTCACCTTTCAGAAAAAAATAATAAATGCACATATTTCTGCAGAAAAAGAATGTGCATTTTTCTTTTTTTTTTCTTACAGGAGCCTTTAAAACATTACAGCCACAATTGGCAGAGGCTCTGTAGACACATACTCCAGCTTTCTGCCTGTACCGGTGTACGGGCTTTCTGTTAGAAAGCTGAAGGAAGTGTCAGTGGATTAGAGGAGCGCTCATTAGCACCCATGGAGTACATTGATAACTACAAGTCCATCTGCTGCAGTGGCAGACGGGGATTGTAGTATCTTCATTCACAGATTCCTGTGAATGAGTGATGTGGCTGCAGGGGGCTCTGTTTGCACAGCTGCACTGATTTTAAATGACAGCGAATGCGGGAAAGAAGAACCCCCGTCTGCTGTCTTGGAAAAGAGGGGCTCAGGGGATGGGGGTTACTGGGACACCCTAAATACAGGTTCCAAAGATGAACTTAACCTTTAAAGTGGTATTAAACCCAAACGCAAACATTTATTACATTGAAGCTTACCAATTCTTAGATGTGATGGCTGTGTTTGTTTTCTTTTTTAAGCTTTTTTTCTTCTATTTTCTTCAGGTGATCTGGCCAGTAAGTTTGCTTTAAAAAAACAAAAAAAACAAGCTCTTCAGCAGAATGTTTCAGTTACAGAGATGAGACAAACCATTCAACACTAGCAGGGATGCTTACAATGATCAGCTTTTATTTATGTAAAACCTTTATCCCATAAGGAAAACACTGCTTGCTGTGACTGCTTATAATTTATTAGTGTATTTAAATCTGCTAGTACATCTAACACCCCCTACCCCCGATTTACAATGCTACCATCCAAAGGTGCCCCTGTTTTCCTCTTTATCCAGAGTGGGGGCACAGGAGGTGTGTTACTGGCCAAATCACCAGGTGAAAACAAAAGGAGAAAAGCCTAAAAAAGAAAAGGAATGCAGGCACCACATCTAATGATTGGTAAGCTGCATTGTATCATATTTTTGGTTTTGGGTTTAATACCGCTTTAAGCTGAAATTTTTTATATGCAAAAAAACCATACAAACCTGTGAAAAATACTGATATGATCTCCTTAGGATACCAAAAACATAATACTTTTCCTTTAATAGAGCAGTGCAGAGAGCCATGGTATTGTACAGTAACAGTACAATAAGTAAAGCTGGCCATAGATGGAATGAAATTCGTCAGGGGCTGACCGAATTTTGATCTATGTGTGGCTTTACCTGTTCAACAGATGTCGATTGTGAATGTTGGAAAACTTTTCTCAATCAGCGTCTGCAGCCGTTGATAAGGGTATTCTGACAGCAGCGAGTCCCTGCTGACAGAACACAGTGTCCCAGTGGGAAGGATTCCTCCATCAACCTCGCTTGTGGATGGAGCAATCCTGTAGTTTTTTTTTCCGTTCAACCCACTGTGATTAGCTGTGTTCAGTCTGCTCTCTGGCCAGTATAACAGTTTTGTCCTGTAGCCTCCCTAACGGTCTGATTATGTCAGTATTTCTGTGCTCAACGCGGTTCATTTTTTGCATGGAAATATGTATTTTTTTATTGTAGGCTGTAATTTTTAGGAATAGCTCACTGAAATCTGTCCGAACAAGAGTCTAGTAAACATCCCGGGTATGATAAAATTTGAAACACGAAATCATAAATTATAATTTAATAAATAATCATAAAAAATAATAATATAATAATAATACATTTAATTCAATAATATAATCAAACCAAAAACAGTGAAATTTGAAATAGAGCGCCAAGTTCACACATCACTGAGCAAAGTCGCAAAATCGTTTTCAGTGTCTGATCACGAATTTCCCCACGAATCATTATCACTCAATTCTGCAAGTGGTTCTGATTTACTATCGCTGTTCTCTAGCTGGTCTAAAACTGCTTTTGACCTAAAGGGACGCTTTTTGGACCCCATGGACTTTTCTCAGTTTCCAGGCAGAAAGAACAGTAAAAATGCAGGCAGGGCACAGGAGAAAGCACTAGGGACAAAATGTATCTGAAATGGTTTGATACAGTAATGTTTTACTATATGATTTTAGTGAATTTAGTGAATGTCACTTTTATAATTTTTAAATTTCCCGCCGTTCCGTCCCCGTACGTCCTGACGTCGCAGGGAACGGAACCCGGAAGACAGATGTCGGCATAGGCCGGAGGACATTGCCAGGGACACTGCAGGGGGGACATCGCGGGAGCGAAGGACAAGGTAAGTGAAGAAGAGATCCCGGAGTCACGCTGCATGGTATTCCCGAGTATATCTCGGGGTTACCGCCTGTGGTGCTGAAACTTTACCCCGAGCTACACTCAGGAATACCTCCAGGGGGGTTAATAAGGGGAAGTACAGTGGAGGATGATTGCTGATTAGTTGCTATTACTTGTAGAATATACTGCTAAGAGAAGGTGTACAGAGTTAGGGTAGAAATGGGAATGAAGTGTAGGTTTAAAATTCCCTCCAATGTTTCCATAAACATACACAATGGCTTCAGTTGAATGTGCAATGTTTTTAGTAGCACACTTGTAGTTCTAAAATTATCTGGGGGAAACCTTGTCATCCGGAAAAATCCTTTCCAAGCAGTCTCCCTGCAATACAGGTGTACCTCGGTTTACGAACGCCTCGGTTAACATAATTTTCGGTTTACGAATAAAAATCCATTGAAAATAATGCCTCGGTTTACAAATTTTTTTCCCAATACGAACAGATTAATTGGTTTTCAATGCATTTACAATTTTTTTTAAAATCATGTCCCTGTACAGTACTATGCCTTTAAAATGCACTTTAGAAAGAGTTTTGAACAGATAAGACTTTTTTTTTTTACTTTTTTCTGACCTCCGGAACGGATTAATTGGTTTTCAATGCATTTACGATTTTTTTTAATCATGTCCCTTTATGCCTTTAAAGTACACTTTATAAAGAGTTTTGAACAGATAAAACTTTTTTGACTTTTTTCTGACCTCCGGAATGGTTTTATTTGTTTTCAATGCATTTACAAATTAATTTTTAATCATGTCCCTGTACAGTATTTATGCCTTTAAAGTGCACTTTATAAAGACTTTTGAACAGATAAAAGACTTTTTTGTTTACATTTTTCTGACCTCTGGAATGGATTAATTGGTTTTCAATGCATTCCTATGGGAAACCGCATTTACGAATTTTTCGCAATACGAAAAGTCCTGCAGAACAAGTTAAATTCGAAAACTGAAGTATGCCTGTAAGTCTATGGATATACAGTTATTTTGCTGTCATTATTCGCTATAACAGGCATGCATCATAAAGGACAAGACCTAACTAGTGCTGGGACTTTTAAAATAAAGAAAGCACTATTAAAGTTCTCAACTGTCTAGCACCTGGAACTGAATCCCTCTGTCCTTTTCTTATCCACAGCTGTCCCTCTTTTATGTGTAATGTAGAGATCTGTACCACTGTAAGGTACTGGTTGGCAGAATTGTGGACAGCGTATATTTGTCAATTAGGTTTCACCTATATGTGGTGAAGGGCTCCAAGATTTGAGTTTGCTATAAAGGAGACAAACTTTTTTTTCAGATCTTCGTAAGTCTGTTCTGGGTCCTGGAGCTCAGAGGCTTTGTAGAGCTTTAGGTAGGATAAAGTCTTCATTCCTGTTGGCTAGACCTCATTATTAGTCTCAGCTGTTCACAGGTTTTTCTTTATGTGAGCTGACTGATGCTCAGCATTCTCTTGTTCTCTCTGCTCTGAGAGTCTGCTGCTGGTTGAAAAGGCTGCTGACAGAACACCAAAAAGGTAAAAGACCTGTATGTTTTGGGAACCAAATAGGAGACACCTTGTTATTCAGAAAGAGACTTCTGTTTAGTTAGTGGCTTGGACTAGCAGATGTTTTATCTGTATTATTCTATAACTTGCTGTACAAAGCCCTCCTGCATTAAAACTGCATTCGTTTACTGCCTTGCTTTATAAACGTGCAGGACAAACCTGCTTGGACTGTTCCTGGACATCCCTGTCTCAAGCATAGTTTCCCACTGCCACTAACAATTGAGCCTGCCCCCCTTATACCACCAAAGAAGTTTTTATATAGCTCTAGACATTATCACCCTAGAGCAGTGATCTCCAAAACTGGGGGCCAGATGCGTCCTTTTGCTTGCTTTTATCCAGCCCTTGGGGCACTATTTAATCTACTGGTACCAACAATGGAGCACAATTCCCCCCATTGAAACCAATGAAGGGGCACTTTTTCTCCCAATGACACCAATCATGGGGCCCAATACCGCCAATGACACCAATGATGGGACACAATTTCTCCCAATGACTCCAATGATGGGACTCAATTTTTAACCACTTCCCGTCCGACCCATGTATATAAACGGCCAGACTGGAGCAGTGCAGGGGTGGGTGGCCATTAATAAACGGCCTCCCCGCCCCCTGCTTGTGCGCACTCCCCGGGAGCGCGCAGCACCGCAATCCTGTGCCCGCTGTGTCCTCCGGACACAGTGAAACACCGATCATCGAACAGGACCTCTGTACGAGGTCCCGATCATGTGATCACTGATTGGCCAATCAGTGATCACATGCAAAGTAGTAATCAAGATGTCACTTCTGACATCATTGCTTACTACGTGTGAAATCTGTGAATGATCACAGAGGTCACATGGTACTATTCACAACAGCCTTGTACCATGTGACAAGCTGTGACCAATCACAGCTCTCACAGTATTTCTCAATGGCTGCAAGAATGCAGCCAGAGAGAAGGAGAAATGATTGCTTTTACAGCCTTTACTGTATGGGTGTAAACGCAATCAGTGTAAAAAAAAATAAATCTTCATAGCCCCCCACAAGTAGTAGTGGTGACACTGTACTGCTAGGGTGACAGTATGTAAATTAAATAAATAATAATATAAGAAAAAAAAATAATAGAAAAATTATAATTTTTGCTTATAAACTAATTTGTTTTTTTTTTTTTTTGCTAAAAAAATAACTGCACAGATTTTGGCCAAGATTTATGAAGAAAGATTATTTGCAAAATTTTAAGAGAAAACATTTTTTTTTTTTAATTTTTGGACTTTTTCATTTATATAGCAAAAAAAAAAATTAAAATTTTTTTGCTATATAAATGCCATAAATACCACCAAAATAAAGTTTTATCTGTCTCAAAAAAATGCTAACAAATTCATATAGGTACAGTGCTGCATGACTGCGCAATTGTCATTCAAAGTGTGATAGCGCTGAAAGCTGAATATTGGCCTGGACAGGAAGGGTGTAAAAGTGTCCGGACTTGAAGTGATTAATCACACCAACAATGGGATACAATTCATCCCAATGACACCAGCAGTAGGGCCCAATGACATTAATAATGGGAAACAATTCCTCCCAATGCCACCAACGATGGGACGCAATTCCTCCCACTGACATTAAAGATGGGGCATTGTTTTTTCCTACTGACATACTGACCTTTTTTACTTCCAATGATCAGAGTCTGGCCCCCCAAAATCTAAAAAACAGTAAACTGGTCCTTTGTTTAGAACGTTTGGAGACCCCTGGCCTTAGACTATGTATAACATACTTTCAGATGCTAGTCCAAAGAGAAAATGGTGAAAAAAAAGGATCTATACTTTTTGTATATATTCTCTACCTGTGTAATCATTGATTCATGTTGTTTAAATAAAAAATATTGAAAGAGTAAACTAGTAAAAAGGCTGGTGTTATTTGTATGGTTTTTTAATCGTTTTAGACAGTTGTAATAACATAAAAAAGTGACTTTTGCTCATGTAGTCATCACGGCCTACATGACCAGAGGAATGCCAAAGACATCGCTTTCACCTAAATATTCTAGCACCAAAGATATCTTATCCATCTGGCAAAGTTAGGAGATATGCACAATAGTTCTCTTTACTGCGGACGATACAAGTCATGATCAACAAAAAGAACCTTCAAAGTGATTCAGTAGCGCAATAAAATATATATGTGCAAAAAAAATAAATAAATGATCATTAAAAATATGTGAAAAACTAAAAGTCCATAAAAAATCTTTTCCACCAAATTAATCTTCCAATTTCCAAATGATCACCACGTGCAATAAAGATGGCGTTCCCCCTTTTGGGTGTGCACTCATCAGATAGCCATGCCTCCCCATCTTTATTGCACGTGCTGATCTTTTGAGAATTGGAAGATTCATTTGGTGGAAAAGATTTTTTATGAACTTTTAGTTTTTCACATATTTTTAGTGATCACTTATTTATTTATTTGCACATATATATTTCATTGCGTTACTGAATCACTTTGAAGGTTCTTTTTGTTGATAATATTTATTTGTATAGAAGTGACAGCATTTATTATAATTTATTATAATTATTTTTGATTTAGATTTCATCACGCATCTAGCGCAAAAGTTTTTTGGTTTTAGATACAAGTCATGGTCTGAGTTTTTTGTGCTTGGATATTCATCTCTACCATTATTAATAGGCATTTTGATATGAAATTATTTATTCCACTCTATGTGTCCTGCTGTCTACTTTGCTTTTGAGTAATATCCTGTGAATGCACTGTGGAAGTATTCTAAAATTGTGTTCTTTGTGGAATAACAATAGGTGCTTAGCACTCAATAAGAGGAGCGTGACGATCAGGAAGTAGCTGCACAAGGCAGGCGTATCAAATTCCAACTTCTAACAAACACAAACGAGTACAAAGGAAGAAAGCAATATTTTATGGAGAGCACCACCTGAATGATTATATTCAAAGAAGTACTGGTCATTTCTTTTCTAGCAGTGGTGCACGGAGGAACTACACTCCGGGAGTCACTATTACATACACAAAAGAATTAAAACTATTTCAGCATTTGTTTACAAAGGTGCCTTTAGTTTACCGAGGTTAGTACAAATGAGCAAAGTATCACACCACAGCAAGTCATATTACAAAACATTAATGCTGGAAATTGTAGGTATGATTTTTTAGTAGATGTTTATGATTGTATTAAAAAAAATTACTTTTTTTCAATTATTATTATACAAGATTTATATAGCGCCATCAGTTTGCTCAGTGCTTTACAATATTTTAAAGATAACATTATGTACAATCCATTGAAGAAAATGTTCACTTTGTTAGTAAAACATCTGACTTTCAAGAGGCGGAGAACAAATAATTTAGTTAAATTAGTGCAGTTCACATATATGAGGATTGGATACAGTTTGAACCGCATTCATTCCGCATGACATGTAAAATAACATTTTCTAAAATATTAGTGCAGCGCTAAAAAATGCATGTCATAAATTCCATAAACGCATGTGACTTAAATGCATATGTGAGTAAAGTGCTGAAAGTGCAATATTAATATAACTAGTATATATTCAAATGAATTAAAAGCAGCTAACACTCAGGGTATAGATAACAGTTCCAGAATCACAATTTCTAAAATATTAGTGCAGCGCTAAAAAATGCATGTCATAAATTCCATAAATGCATGTGACTTAAATGCATATGTGAGCAAAGTGCCTAAAGATACAATATTAATATAACTAGTTTAAGATGACATAAAATGCAATATAATAAGTTCATCAGAGCATTTATGAATTTAAAATGTCTCTTGTGCAAAGATATCAGCTAAAGAAATGCTTATGATTGGCACGTGAAGTTATCTGTGAAGAGTAACTGTGGAAAAGCTTGTAAAAGGAAAGCCATCCTTGGTATGGATGTACACTCACCAGACCATAAATTATAATGCGCATTGATTATAATACATTGCATATCTGGGGGTGCAGCGGTATGCTGACAGCTAGGGGGTCATCCGTCCATCCATCAGGGTGAGTGCCTGGTGGTCCTGGGGATAATTAGCTCAGCCACAGGAGCCAGAAAGGTGCTTATAGTGTAGTATTTTATATAAGGTAATAATAGCAAGTAACATAAAAACGTATCCACGTGGAGTAATAAAATAAATAAATAAATGAATAAAGTACCAAAATGGCCACCGCTCATTAGTAGCGGCGGCTAGAGGTCAGCAGTAGGGCTCCACCCAACGCGTTTCGTGTAATAACACATCCTCAGGGGTACACCCAATGGGTGCTCTGCACTAATATTTTAGAAATTGTGATTCTGGGACTGTTACCTATACCCTGAGTGCTAGCTGCTTTTAATTCATTTGAATATATACTAGTTATATTAATATTGCACTTTCAGCACTTTACTCAAATATGCGTTTAAGTCACATGCGTTTATGGAATTTATGACATGCATTTTTTTAGCGCTGCACTAATATTTTAGAAATTGTGATTCTGGGACTGTTACCTATACCCTGAGTGCCAGCTGCTTTTAATTCATTTGAATATATATCATTTTAATATCATATACTGCATTTAACACTCGCTCTATTATCTTTTCTACATACTGGAAAATAACATTGCTTCCTATGGTGCTTGTTCACATATGTCCAGTGCACTGGCGGTGCGGATTCAGTGCGGTTTTAAAAGAGAGACAGTGCCTGTTCACATACATATGCGGATTAGATGCTGTTTAAACCGCATCCAATCCACGTGACATGTGAAATAACATTGCTTAATATGGTGCCTGTTCACATACTGTATCTTATAGGTAAAGTATAGTTCATTTCTATTGGGCATGTTTTAGGTTATTTCAGCATACCCTTAAAGTTTAATTCCACCTTTGCAGTTAAATTTGAGAACCCCCACTGTATATTTACTGTATATATGTGTTCCCATTTACAAAGCATACCTAAAATGAAATAAAAAATATTTCTTACCTTTCTACCTTTTAAACAAGAATACACATAAAGCTTTTTGTATACCTACAGGCTCCCAATCCTTACTCTGAGACCAAGAGCTGTCAGTGATAGCCCAGTCTCTGTGCTTGGGGGTGCGTAATTGAGCATGCTTCCAGCACAAACACATGCCGCATATATGTAATGCCACAGAAGAAAGTCAGCTACCGTGAGACTGCATATACATTCATCGGCCACTTTATTAGGTACATCTGTTCAATTGCTTGGAAACACAAATTGCTAATCAGCCAATCACATGGCAGCAACTCAGTGCATTTAGGCATCTAGACGTGATGAAGTCAACTTGCTGAAGTTCAAACTGAGCATCAGAATGGGATAGAAAGGAGATTTAAGTGATTTTGAACATGGCATGTTTGTTGGTGCGGACAGGCTGGTCCAAGTATTTAAAAAACTGCTGATCTACTGGGATTTTCATGCACAACCATTTCTACAGAGAATGGCCCGAAAAAGAGAAAATATCCAGTGAGCAGCAGTTGTGCGGACAAAAAAACCTTGTTGAGGTCAAAAGAGAATGGGCACACTGGTTCAAGATAATAGAAAGGCAACGGTAACAAAATCTCTGGGGAATGTTTCTAACACCTTGTTGAATCTATGCCACAAAGAATTAAGGCAGTTCTGAAGACAAAAGTGGGTCCAACCCGGTACTAGCATGGTGTACCTAATAAAGTGGCCGGTGAGTGTGTGTGTTATGCCTTCATCAAGAGTGCTGTAGTTTGAGGGCCCCCTGCAAAACCCAGGAGGCACCCCTTGGATTGCTTTGGCACCCTGTCGAGAAAGGCTAATTTAGCTTGCAATGTGCAATGAGGGGACAGACTGAGGAAGAGTTTTTTTTAAGGGTGCATTAACATAGAATGTACCATCCAAGCCTTGAGATCTTTAACCTTTGGTTAGGATAGACAGTGTGCACATCTAATATACAACTGATAATGAGATCTGCCATCACAGTGCAGACAGGGTTAATTATGGTAAACATAACTCCCCAGCCCCCTCCTAATCATCATTTCTGGGGGATAATCAGATATTTTATTCAATAAAACATTTGCACTCAACCTTTTTAAAGCTGGCCATAGACAGATCAAACATTTTCCAGTTCATCAGGAACCAAACAAATTTTGTTCCTTCAATGGGTAGGCTGGTTGTACTGAAGTTGATCGACTTCATTACAACCAACCTGTTGTGTTTTTTTTTTTTTGTGCTATCACTGACGGCAGCTATAACCACCAGCATTAATCATTGTATTCTGACAGCAGGGAAACCTTCCTTTGTCAGAATACAATAGTGCAGCAGGAGGGATTACCCCATTAACACTGACTGTGTTGATGGGAAAATGGAGCAATTTTCTTTTGCTTCAGCCGTGGTTGAAGAAAAGAAAATTGCATAATCTATGGCCAGCCTAAATTGTGCCTTAAAATAAACTTGCCAGCACTCTAATGTTATAAAACATTAAAAAGAAAATGTACTGTATATCCTTAGCAGTTTTGTACATAGTGCAAAGATAATGCTGCTGTGATCGCTCCATCCTCTGTGGTTACATCACCTCAGCTCCACCCTCGGCTATTGAATTTAACAGGGTGTTTGTCCTGGAAATCCATCAGATAATTGAATGGGATGAATAAACTTTGTTTCATGAAGAAGCTTGTCTGACATTATTTTTGTTATTTAGTTTAATTAACTTTTTATTTGTATTATGAACATACTAAACATCATAGTAAAGCTACTTATCACAGCATGTCACTGCTTTAAAATGTAGCCAAATGTGTGTATGGGATAGGTGGAGGGGGTGGATAACGAATTATCAAATGACTATTTACAAGCCTTCCCTCTATGTTTTCTACAAATGCTCCATACTGGAAGTTGATAGCGGAAATACACAATGGCAGAAGACAGTAGATTGTAATGGAGCATATTTGTTGCTTTCCATGAACAATGTTTAAATTTAATTTTAAAAAATGACCAGGCACCTGATCATTTATAGTAGACAAAAAACTGCTGGAGTATGACCATCTTAAAGATGGTCATAGGCAGGGGCGGAGTGACCATTTGGAAACTCGGGCACTGCCCGAGGGACCGGGGTCAGTAGGGGGCCAATGAGATGTCCCTGGTACCTTTTTCATAGGCTTTTTTGAGTTTGGGCAAGGACACAGGGGCCCCATGATCCCCTATTGCCCGGGGGCCCCATGAGTTGTCAGTCCGCCCCTGGTCATAGGCTTCCAAGACTTTGATCAATAAATGTTAAGTTCAGTAACCTGTAGCAACCCATTAGAATCCATCTTATACTGGTCTGACTTCAGCAGAGTAAATTCTGACCACACTTTGGAATATGAGTTTTTTATTAAATGCAACCACAAATTTCAGCTAGATATATCTTAAGAATTGCAAACACCAATGTTATCTAAGGGGAACAGTAGTGTATTGACCACAAAAACTCAACTTGACCCTGAGATCTGTTGTCAGCGGATGTGTACCTGAGTCATTTACTAAAGTGAAAATAAATTGTCCCAGTTTTTGTGGAATGAGCTATTATTTTAGATGTGACAATGCCGTCTGCATTAAGATGCAAAATTTGGCTCCTTAATGATCAGGAAATGAATAATTTAAATTGGACACCTATTGTAAGCACGAGTCAAGCTAATGACCACCTCAAATGGGATTTATTTGTTATCTGTAGTATATATGCAAATTTTTAAGAATCAAAAATTCCATTCCTACTCCACCATCCTCTAACTAATCAATAGATTTTGCTGTAAAGAAATGCAATCAAAAATCCCATATTTTACCTGCAACTTTAGTCACATGACAGACCAAGGGCCAATTCTCCTTTCTCCTTGTCTGTAGCGGCAGCCCTTCATGCAGTGCGCACATCGCATTCTGATGATGGAGACACTGCCCATTGACTGTTAGAAGAGTCTGTCAAATCCCTCAGGGTCCTTGGAGATTTAGATATTTAAGTCCCAAATTTCACAGGACCGGCCTTAGTTATGATTTCATGATACTGCTGTTTTAGGTCTTAAAGCAGCAGTGTCATGACATCACAACTAGGACTGTGTTTATACTTTGTACTCCCGTAATATGGATATTTTATGTTAGCTCTCTCTTAAGCCCCGTACACATGATGAGAATATCAGATGCACGATCGTCTGTTTTGTTTTTTTTTTTGCATGCTAGTCTCCATATCAAAAATGAAGCAGTTACTAAAGTTACAAAAATTCTCATACAACAGGATAAATATTCAGAAGTGATGTAATGTACAGTGCCTTGAAAAAAGTATTCATACCCCTTGAAATTTTCCACATTTTGTCATGTTACATCCAAAAATGTAAATGTATTTTATTGGGATTTTATGTGATAGACCAATACAAAGTGGCACATAATTGTGAAGTTGAAGAAAAATTATAAATGGTTTTCAATCTTTTTTTCAAATAAATATGGAAAAAGTGTAGCGTGCATTTGTATTCAGCCCCCTTTACTCTGATACCCCTATCTAAAATCTAGTGGAACCAATTACCTTCAGAAGTCACTTAATTAGTAAATAGAGTCCACCTGTATGTAATTTAATCTCAGTATAAATACAGCTGTTCTGTGAAGCCCTCAGCAGGTTTTGTTAGAGAACATTAGTGAACAAACAGCATCATGAAGACCAAGGAACACAACATACAGGTCAGGGATCAAGTTATGGAGAAGTGTAAAGCAGGGTTAGGTTATAAAATAATATCCCAAGCTTTTAACATCTCACAGAGCATTGTTGTCCACCTAAACTGTTGTCCACCTAAATTGTTGTCCAAAGACATTGCTGTCCACCTAAACTGACAGACCGAGCAAGGAGAGCATTAATTAGAGAAGCAGCCAAGAGGCCCATGGTAACTCTGGAGGAGCTGCAGAGATTCACAGCTCAGGTGGGAGAATCTGTCCACAGGACAACTATTAGTTGTGCACTCCACAAATCTGGCCTTTATGGAAGAGTGGCAAGAAGAAAGTCATTGTTGAAAGAAAGCCATAAGAAGTCCCATTTGCAGTTTGCAAGATGCCATGTGGGGGACACAGCAAATGTGGAAGAAGGTGCTCTGGTCAGATGAAATCAAAATTGGACTTTTTGGACTAAAAGCAAAATGTTATGTGTGACGGAAATCAAACACTGCACATCACAACACACCATAGCCACCATGAACCATGGTGGTGTCAGCATCATGTTGTGGGGATGCTTTTCTTCAGCAGGGAGAGGGAAGCTGGTCAGAGTTAATGGGAAGATGGATGGAGCCAAATACAGGGCAATCTTAGAAGAAAACCTATTAAAGTCTGCAAAAGACTTGAGACTGGGGCGGAGATTCACCTTCCAGCAGGACAATGACCCTAAACATACAGCCAGAGCTACAATGGAATGGTTTAGATCAAAGCATATTTATGTGTTAGAATGGCCCAGTTAATGTCCAGACCGAAATCCAATTGAGAATCTGTGGCAAGACTTGAAAATTGCTGTTCACAGACGCTCTCCCATCCAATCTGACAGAGCCTGAGCTATTTTGCAAAGAAGAATGGGCAAACATTTCACTCTCTAGATGTGCAAAGTTGGTAGAGACCCCAAAAGACTTGCAACTGTAATTACAACAAAAGGCGGTTCTACAAAGTATTGACTCAGGTGGGCTGAATACAAATGCACGCCACACTTTTCACATATTTATTTGTAAAATATGTTGAAAACTATTTATCATTTTCCTTCCACTTCACAATTTTGCCACTTTGTGTTGATCTATCACATAAAATCCCAATGAAATACATTTACGTTTTTGGTTGTAACATGACAAAATGTGGAAAATTTCAAGTGGTATGAATACTTTTTCAAGGCACTGTATTGTATTGAATTTGTATTGTATTTTCAGACGAAAACTGCACTGATTAAACGAAAATCGTACAATCTGGTATCGTACGAGAAACGTTTTTGTGCTTGTCCCTTCAAATAATTTTGGACAAAATGTGTACTAACGATCAGATTATCGTACGATTCGCTTCAAAAGCGGCATTATTTGTACAGTTTTTAGATCATGTGTATTAAGCTTTACTTACTGTATCTGCATTACCTTATCTGGACCTCATCACTCTGCACTTCATGCTGTGTATTATGTATTGCAGACTGCTACACAATGTAGTCTGTGTTTGTACATACAGCAGACACTACTCTCTGTAGGTTTTGCTTTACATGACATTTTCTGGACCACCTGTGTTTTCTATGCTGTGTTGTGTGCTACATACTCTGGACTAGCAATTCTCAACCTAGGTTCCTCTAGTGGTTTCCAGGAATCAGCTGTGGCTGATTGACCTCACATTTGATTGGTCCTGGGGCTAATGCTAACTGGGGCTAACTTAGCAAAGCCAGCAGCATGACACTAATTATCTTTTTAGTTGTCTGTAAGGGTTGCACTCTTCCTACTGGCCACCAATGTAGGGGGCATTTTTTTCCTAGTGACCACCAATGTAAGGGGCATTTTTCCCATAGACCCCGATGGACAGACTTGGGTACAATCAGCCTGCCCATAGATAGTTTGAATCTCAGGCCAGTCCTTGTTGAACCAGCCATTATTCGAACCTTCTATTGCGGGCTTTACAGTACGGATTATAGAATTTCCAACAATAAAACATAATGCTTATATAGCAAATAATTGAAAACCTCTCAAAAAGTGCCACACTTCATCCACCTATATACCAATCAATCCTACCGTTCAATCTCAATTTCCAAAATTGTACATTTGAATCATGTGATTCTAAAATAACTTCAAATAATTATCCATAAATGTGCAAACTAAAAGGTCCATAAACAGTCCAGAAAATCCAAACAATCACTTGAAAGCTTCTTTTCATAAGGAATGACCTTCAGTTGTGTTAACAATTATTCCAACACCTCATGTGCTTGAAACTAATGTCCACTAGATATGCTCTCACCTGGTTTATATGTCCAAACCGCTTCTATTAGGGCTGGTGCTATTATCCGGCTTGGATGGGTCTGCACTCCCAAATAATTCCACCTTTTCTCCTCCTCCTTATCGATCCTCCTCAGGCATTTATGCATAGGGGAAAAGATCACCAAAACATAGTGCTTATCCTTTTAAATAACTTATTAGCTTAAAATAATTTCCAATTTTACACTCACATTTATAAAGTGTCTGCGTGCACCACACCATAAATACCGTTGTGTACTGCAAAATGAACATCCATACATATATGTATATATATATGTAGCTAGCTATCATGTTAACGTGTCCAAACAAGGCCGAGTGTCGTGACATCAAAGCATGGAGGATGACACATGATCCTGGACCCAACAGTAAGTTGCTCAGCCCCGGGAGCCTCAGGACAGTGGGAAGGGTGTGTGGATGGTAGCCACTAGGATCACTAAGATGGTGCATCCACCGGAAGTCACGTGTCCCAGATCCGGTTCTTATGTCATACACCTGGCGAGAGATCGCCCAAACAAGGGCTGGTGAGGGCAAACTGGAAGGCTAGGGGAGCACTCTAACTGTGTCAAACCAAAGCAGAGAAGTTGGTCATCATAATACCATGTTTCAGGGACTTGCCCCTTCCTCAGACATGATCTTAGTCTGAGCAACCTATTGTTAAGTCCAGGATCATGTGTCATCCTCTAACTTCTGGGAATATGTGTTTCTCCTCTCAACTGGCTTGATGATGTATCAATTTGGGCACTCCTACATGTCATGATTTTTAACCCAACATTAAAGTGAATTTCTGGCTACCAGGTGTCTTTCATACAGGTAACAAGCTGAGATTAGAAGTCTCCTAAAGGGAGTCCTGCTAATCTCGTTACCTGTGTAAAAGACACCTGTCCACGGGAGCAGTCAAACAATCAGATTCCAAACTCTCCACCATGAGAAACACCAAAGAGCTGTCCAAGGATGTCAGGGACAAGATTGTAGACCTACACAAGGCCAAAATCCCTTCTGAGATGTGTGCAAACCTGGTGGCCAACTACAGGAAATGTCTGACCTCTGTGATTGCCAACAAGGGATTTGCCACCAAGTACTAAGTCATGTTTTGTAAAGGGGATCAAATACTTATTTCCCTCATGAACATGCAAATCAGTGCATAATTTGTTAGACATGCATTTCTTTTGAATTTTTTGTTGCTGTTCTGTCTCTCAGTGTTACAATACACCTACCATTCGATTTTTAGACTGATCATTTCTTTGTGAGTGGGCAAACATTCAAAATCAGCAGGGGATCAAATACTTATTTCCTTCACTGTACCACCATTTGTATATGCTATAACATTCACGTAAACCAATTAATTTACATGTATTGGGATTTTTTTTTAGCAAAGACATGTAGCAGAATACATTTTGACTTAAATTTATGAAGACATTTTATTTTTTACATTTTTTACTGGATATGTTTTATAGCAAAAAGTCAAAAATATTGGGGTTTTTTTCAAAATTGTTGTTTTTTTTTGTTTATAGCGCAAAAAAAAAACCCCCAGAGGTGATCAAATAGCACCGCAAAGAAAGCTCTATTTGTGAGAAAAAAAGGACATAAATTTAATTTAACAGCGTTACATGACCACGCAATTGTCAGTTAAAGTAACGCAGCGCTGTATCGTAAAAAATGGCCTGGTAAGGAAGGGGGGTAAATCATCTGGAGGGCAAGTGGTTAAAAATTAAATAAGTAGTGTTTTTTTGTTTGTGCCGCTCAAATGCAGTGTAGTTCCACTTTCAGGAGTAAAGGGGTTGTAGGGGACATAGAGAAGAATGGGAATGTTCTCCATTGTTCATAAAATGTAAACCTCCTTTCTCTCATTAGGTGGTCTGTATGGGTAAAGGAAGTTCTGCACATAAAGCTGACAGCATGCGTCTTCCAATAGCACATCCTGACATTGGTTTTACTAGTAGTTTTGCATCGCATGTGTAGAAGGTCACCATAATTCAAATGTGCCTAAGCCAGTTTGATGTGTAAGCAGAGTATAAATATGGTATAGCCCTAAGGGATGAAAGAGTGTTGATTCACTCATATCGAGCATAAATCATTGGATTAGCATACAGTTTACTCCTGGGTTTAATAGCTTGTGGGTTGCAGGGAACATTTTTTAGCAGCTGTGGGTGTCTATAGGCATCTTTAGGTTATTCCTATTATTCCTTCAATATGCTTTTACTTGTAATTATTGTTTTGTGCTGTTATTTTGTGCTGTGTTAGGTGTTCGGAAGAGTCTTCTTCTTCTTGATTAGGAATGTGCTGTAATTTCCTTTAGTACTATGGGCCAGACAGTTTTTGTTCCTCTTTGAAGGCATGGCTGCTTATTGACTACACCCTTACATGTAACTCTCAACCTTGTGTTAGGAGCAGAGACAATGGGAACAACATTGGAACTGCTTCCATAATAACCAATCAGAGCCTTGGCTTTTTAGGACCATGAAAACCTTTTTCAATGAGCAAAGCACTATACCTAGAGTTTTTACTTTAACTTGGCCCATATACAGGTAGGTTGTCCACAGCACCCATACTTCTGTTACATCAGGTTATAGTTACAGTACCTTGAAAAAGTATTCATACCACTTGAAATTTTCCACATTTTGTCATGTTACAACAAAAAATGTAAATGTATTTTATTGGCATTTTATGTGATAGACCAACACAAAGTGGCACATAATGGTGAAGTGGAAGGAAAATGATAAATGGTTTTCAAAATTTTTTACAAATAAATATCTGAAAAGTGTGACGTGTATTTGTATTCAGCCCCCCCCCCCCCCCCCGAGTCAATACTTTGTAGAACCACCTTTCGCTGCAATTCCAGCTGCAAGTCTTTTTGGGGATGTCTTTACCAGCTTTGCACATCTAGAGAGTGACATTTTTGCCCATTCTTCTTTGCATAATAGTTCAAGCTCTGTCGGATTGGATGGAGAGCGTCTGTGAGCAGCAATTTCAAGTCTTGTCACAGATTCGCAATTGGATGTAGGCTTGGAATTTGACTGGGCCATTCTAGCACATGAATATGCTTTGATCTAAACCATTCCATTGTAGCTCTGGCTGTATGTTTAGGGTCGTTGTCCTGCTGGAAGGCGAACCTCCGCCCCAGTCTCAAGTCTTTTGCAGATTCTAACACGTTTTTTTCAAAGATTGCCCTGTATTTGGCTCCATCCATCTTCCCATCAACTCTGACCAGCTTCCCTGTCCCTGCCGAAGAAAAGCATCCCCACAACATAATGCTGACACACCATGGTTCACGGTGGCTATGGTATGTTCAGTGTGATGTGCAGTGTTTGATTTCCGCCACACATAACATTTTGCTTTTAGTCCAAAAAGTCCAATTTGGTTTCATCTGACCAGAGCACCTTCTTCCACATGTTTGCTGTGTCCCCCACAAAGCATCTTGCAAACAGGACTTCTTGTGGCTTTCTTTCAACAATGGCTTCCTTCTTGCCACTCTTCCATAAAGGCCAGATTTGTGGAGTGCACAACTAATAGTTATCCTGTGGACAGATTCTCCTACCTGAACTATGGATCTCTGCAGCTCCTCCAGAGTTACCATGGGTCTCTTGGCTGCTTCTCTGATTAATGCTCTCCTTGCCCGCCCTGTCAATTTAGATGGACGGCCATGTCTTGTTAGGTTTGCAGTTGTGCCATACTCTTTCCATTTTCGAATGATGGATTGAACAGTGCTCCGTAAGATGTTAAAAGCTTGAGATATTTTTTTATAACCTAACCCTGCTATAAATTTCTCCAAAACTTTATCCTTGACCTGTCTGGTGTGTTCCTTGGCCTTCATGGCTTCACTAATGTTCTCTAACAAACTTCTGAGGGCTTCACAGAACAGCTGTATTTATACTGAGAATAAATTACACACAGGTGGACTCTATTTACTAATTAGGTGACTTCTGGTTTAACTAGATATTAGTTAGGGGTATCAGAGTAAAGGGGGCTGAATACAAATACACGCCACACTTTTCAGATATTTATTTGTAAAAAATTTTGAAAACCATTTATCATTTTCCTTCCACTTCACAATTATGTGCCACTTTGTGTTGGTCTATCACATAAAATCCCAATAACATACATTTATGTTTTTGGTTGTAACATTACAAAATGTGGAAAATTTGAAGGGGTATGAATACTTTTTCAAGGCACTGTATATATTTATTACAGGCATTTATATAGAGCCCACAATTTGCAAAGCACTTTACATACATTGTACATTCACAAGAATCCCTGCCCTCAAGGAGCTTGTAATCTCAGGTCCCTACCTCAAATGCATGCATATAGAGACTAGGAGACAGAAGTGCTAACCACTAAGCTGCCCACATACATGTATTACATTTCTTAGATTGTAAGCTCCAAGGAGCAGGGCTCTCCTAACCCTCTTGTATTGAACTGTATTGTTGCTGTATTGTCTCCTGTTATATTGTAAAGTGCTGAGCAAACTGTTGGCGCTATATAAATCCTGTATAATAATAATAAAAGGGATATGTATAGTTGCTATGGACAATGCAAATATTTTATCAATGGTAGACCAAACTGCTCACAATTCATTGTACTCAGAACACCTCACTGTCACCATTATGAAATATGTCTGATATAGAAGGTTCTGAAGGTTAGAAAAGTTCATTAGAAGACAACTCAACATCTGGGATGCACCAAACAGAAGACTATGCATGGATGTTACCAGTTTGGTAAGTACTGTATATTCGAATACTCAAGTTCTGGTTTGTATTCAGTTAGCAGTTCAAATGAATCTGTTGCAGCTAGTAAAATGTGACAGACTTGACATATTATAGCCCCTCTTTTCAAACTGCTGGTCTGTTGAAGTGTAGTCAAATATATATCAAGATTATTGTGAAATTAGGTAAAACCCCAGACAGGTTAATGTTATTTTCTTACAGGGCAGATTTGTTATACTAGAATTACACAAAATGCTAGAATTACATGGAGTCGTGAAACACTGTGAGGAAAAAAAAGGTCAAGAGCAAAATTAGCTGTTTTTTCCCTAGCCCTTCCAATGAAAGCAGACCATGAACATAACGCTGAGGAGGTATAGAAGGTTCTTTCAGTGCCTTGTATTGAAAGGTTAAAAATGAATGAGTGACGGAAGTGAACCTGCAGTTTCCGTACACACACAAAAAGTAATGAGGCAGGTAGAAGGGAAGTGAGTGCTAGAGGTGTGCTTACAAAAGCACAGAAGGAAGCCTCTGTCTGGCCTCTCTGAATACTGTACTGTGCACTTAACTTTCCATATACTAACTAGGCTTAGGCAACCTGTGCCTCTCCAGCTGTTGTTCAGCCATAATTGCTATCAAGGTAAGACCTGTTATTTATAGTATCACATTTCTAAACACAATGTAAATCATTAATTGTGAACATTAGCCACCCAATAGAAAGTTCCAAATGCCATGCAACACATGCAGTCTGTAGACTTTGTCCTTGTGGCTGGAGTACAATGTTGACTTCAGTTATCTACTATGTACCTAGATGGACATATTCCTCATGGGATTCAGTACATCTAATTTTACAGATAAAGAATAGTCTACAAAGATCCAGAGCTTACAGGCCTTAGACGCTCCATTATCTAATAAATATGATAAGCCAAACCCAGATTGTGTCTTCTCCTACACTGTGGTATACATACTTCTATATATGGGTCAGTCACCCATGCATTAAGAATTCACAGTTGTACCATTACTTGCTTCCAAGGATTGGAAAACTGTTGTGTCTGTGGAAAAAAAAAGGTACTGGGCAAACTGGGCAGCACAGTGGCTAAATGATTAGCACTTCTGCCTGGCAGTATCAGGGTCATTGGTTCAAATCCCAACCATGGCATCACCTGCCTGGAGTTTGCATGTTCTCCCTGTGCCTGCATGGGTTTCCTCTGGGTACTCCGCTTTCCTCCCACACTCCAAAGACATGCTGGTATGCTAATTGGCTCCTGTCTAAATTGGCCCTAGTATGTGTATGTATGAATGGGAGTTAGGGGCCTTAGATTGTACACCCCTTGAGGGTTAGGGACTGATGTGAATATACAATATATATGTAAAGCAAATTGATGACGCTATATAAGTACCTGTAATAAATAATAACTAGGGTGTCAACAGGACATGTCACTTTCCATGTGTTCATTTCTCAAGGTCCAATGTTGATGGGGAATCAGAAGTCACAGCAGGATACATTGATACACAGAATACTAAATTATCTGCCAAAACTGCAGCCTCTGCTATGGTAGAACTGTTACTCCATTCATTTCACATTGTTGTGACAACAAGGCATCTCTTCCATAGATACAATGCAATAACTATTGTCACCCTAGGACAGGAAGTATATTTCTGTCAGGATCACTAGGTGAAAACAACGGAAATATTCTAAAAAAAAAAAAAGAATTTAAGGCAACCACCATTTTACTGGTAAACATATCTGGACTGGTAAACTGCAATAAGTAGGATATAGATATTAAGGTTAAGATACACTTTAAAGTGGCTATAAAGTGGAACCATGTTTTTTACCCTAATGCATTCCTTGCATAAAAAGTTAAGTTCACCTTTGGAACATGTTACATGTTCCATCCGTGTTTTAGGGTGAAGTATGTAACATGTTCCCACAGCTGCAGCCGCTCCCCTCTCTCCCTGTGACATCCGTACTAGCTGTCACTTTTTGAAAACAGCGCTGTCGTGCAGAGCTCTGCCCACATGACACTGTCATTCATTCACAGAGTACTGTAAATGCATGAACTACAAATTCCAACAGCCTTTGCAGCTGTCGGCTTGTTGTTCTCAATGAACTACCACGGCGCTGTTGAGTTTTGTGGTAGGTCATTGATTCTTCCTGTCACAGTGTATCTGCTTGCCCGTACGAGGTGCGAGCACACATATACATCAACAAGTTTGCAGGAGTCCTGCATGGCACCAGCGTTCTGCTGATCTGCTGACAAAAAACTAGTAAATACACTTTTATTTAAGTGCAAAAGGATGCGTTTTTTTTTTTTTTAACTTATCCTTCAGGGTCCTTTCATATGGTAACTAACTATCTGACTGTTTAGCTATCAATCAAAACTGGGGGCGGGGCGGGGCCGAGTCCCGCTGTCTGTTTCTATAGATGCAGACAACAGGGCTCAGAAGCGAGCATGCACAAGTGCCCCCATAGGAAGCAGCATTGGACAGAGAGGATGAGCCAGGAGCGCCAGCAGGGGGCCTGAGAAGAGGAGATTTGGGGCCACTCTGTGCATCCATATTTTAAAAAAAAAAAGATGTTTACAAGCACTTTAAGCACAGAGGACTGCAATTACAGATTTTGATTAAAAATAATAATAAACAGAAAGCGCCAATCATCAAAATAATTCTATAAAAAGCTGCAAACTTCTAACCCAAAAATATTGGTGAAAAAGTAAAAAACAACAAAATCAGAATGCGCTTATATCATATATCGTGCAAAACTGTGCAAAGATTATAAATATATATTGTAAAAAAGAAACCCCAGTGAGTCTCAACATAAATTGTTCATATACAAAAGTCCAAAATCCCAAATTATTTCTTCTTAAATCAAATAAATCCACCGTGCTCAATCCACCACCAGATGAATGAAATAAACTCACCAGAGCTAGATGCTGATCAAATTATAAATCAGCACAAGCGTATTTGCTCTGGGAGCGATGAGAAAATCCAAGGCAACACCCTCCTGTAATTAGAAATCCAGGCACCAGGAGCAATACTCCGCAACCACTCTACGATATGGCCAGGACTTTTTATACAGCGGTCATCCTCCAAACACATGATAGTATCACTCCAAAATAAAGAAAAGGCATGATGGTGCAGTACGTAAAAACTATATATGTTTATTTAAAATTCATATTACTCACAAAGCAAGTGTCCACCTGACACTGGTATAACAAGCGATAGAGATGCACAAAAGCATATAACGAACGAACGAACTCCGTTCACTGCGGACACCTCGCCGACAGTTGCCGGGAACGTCCTGACGTCATCCAATAGGCTCCTCCCTACGCGTTTCGTCACACTGACGTCCTCACGGAGCGGCCGCTCCGTGAGGACGTCAGTGTGACGAAACGCGTAGGGCGGAGCCTATTGGATGACGTCAGGACGTTCCCGGCAACTGTCGGCGAGGTGTCCGCAGTGAACGGAGTTCGTTCGTTCGTTATATGCTTTTGTGCATCTCTATCGCTTGTTATACCAGTGTCAGGTGGACACTTGCTTTGTGAGTAATATGAATTTTAAATAAACATATATAGTTTTTACGTACTGCACCATCATGCCTTTTCTTTATTTTGGAGTGATACTATCATGTGTTTGGAGGATGACCGCTGTATAAAAAGTCCTGGCCATATCGTAGAGTGGTTGCGGAGTATTGCTCCTGGTGCCTGGATTTCTAATTACAGGAGGGTGTTGCCTTGGATTTTCTCATCGCTCCCAGAGCAAATACGCTTGTGCTGATTTATAATTTGATCAGCATCTAGCTCTGGTGAGTTTATTTCATTCATCTGGTGGTGGATTGAGCACGGTGGATTTATTTGATTTAAGAAGAAATAATTTGGGATTTTGGACTTTTGTATATGAACAATTTATGTTGAGACTCACTGGGGTTTCTTTTTTACAATATATATTTATAATCTTTGCACAGTTTTGCACGATATATGATATAAGCGCATTCTGATTTTGTTGTTTTTTACAGATTTTGATTGCATTGCCACCTATTGGTAAAAATACAATAGTTCTTTATTGGAACCATTGTATGAGGGCCCAGACAGATTGGTCAGGATCCAATGTGGCAAATTATATAATCAACAGAACAAGTTCTACTGTTTAGTTTGAAGGTTCCAGAAAATAGCTTTTATTACAAAGAAGGTACATGTTATGTACCTATTAATGACATTTATTTTGGCTCAGCTGACTACTGTATGTTGGGTGACATGGTATGGAAATGTTACGTCATTCACCACCTTCTCTTGTTTTATCTAATGCTAACTCAGTACTACCTTCTATGCTCCCAATATGTGTTGACATGTCTGTAAATCTGCAGTATTATTAGCATTATACCTGTTTGCATGACCGGAAGCAATAAAAAGTTACAACTACTATCACACAAATAGGCATGAATTTGTTACAATAAAACTGTTTGAATGGGTCTAAAATATATACAGTATAATATATACTGAGCTTGAGTACCATTGTTTACTTTTCTCTTTCATCATATAAATGAAATAAAGTCTAATGTATTCGCAGACCATTTTTCCAGCTGTCACCAGCCACAACTAGCCCAAGGATGAGTCATGCACAGTAGACAGTCAAAATTTTGGTTGTAGCCAAATTCTAATAATAATACAGGCTACTTAAAATCATACGACAAACTTCTCTTAAATATAGCTTTCAAAGTGTTATATCTGTTCGATAAGTCCAAAAAAATACCTGTTCACCTTGCCAGACGTCCTGTTTATGTCCTGTGCTTTTTTGCCTGTGCTGTTATCAGTTTTTTTCCGGGTACAGTATCTCCGAAGGCTACAAACTGCTTTCATCTATGTTATGGAAATGAGGAGACAGGGAGGTCTCTGTAGTTTTATCCTATTGCCAACACTGCTTTTTTCATATACAGTATACAGTGATTGTTGTCACCCTAAGACTAGAAGAATGTTACTGGCAGAATCACCAGGTAAATAAAACTTGAATAAAGAAAACCAATGCAGCCACCACATCTAAGGACTGGTAAATTGCAATATATTACATTTTTGTTCTTGGGTTTAGATATACTTTACTGCTATTTAAAAACTAATAGTTATGAAGACAATGATGACATTTTGTTTACAATGTAGAACCCAACACAATTCTGAAACCTTGTCAAGACATCTTCAGAGACAAAAATAAAGGTAAGAGTGAATGGATGGACGGACAGATGTAGAGATGCAGCAGAGGTCGGGGCTGACCAGGGGTGGACTCACAACTCATGGGCCCCCCCGGGCAATAGAGGATCATGGGGCCCCTGTGTCCTCGCCCACACTCAAACCACACCCAAAAAAGCCTATGAAAGGTACCAGGGGCATCTCATGGGGCCCCTTACTGACCCTGGGCCCTTGGGAAGTGCCCGAGTTTCCAAATGGTCAGCCCCCCCCCTGGGGCTGACAGCTTGTAACCTAGAAGCCAACACAGTCCAGTGGCCCATGGTAGAACACTACCAGCTCTATGTTTAAAAAAACACCAGATTATTGAAAAAATTGTGTAGCAATTGATGATGGTTCACCAACTTTATGCCAATGACTGCTGCACCAAAATTAAGGAAAATACAAACGTGATCATATACTTCTTCAGATATACTGTCAAGTTTTCAACCTTTTAGACTCCATTCACACTTAGGTGTTTCAAATCATGGGCAGATTTGATTCTGCCTTCGATTTTAAAACACATTCACGTGTTTAGGTGCTATTCCTTTCCAAGGCACCTGAAAACGCAGCATGTTTTTGCTGTGATCGTGGCAGGAAAAAGTTGCCATTGAAATAAATGGCACCTGAACACATGAATGCGCATTTTCACCGCACGTTTTCAAATCATGGTCAGAATCGCAGCGATTTGAAATACCTAAGTATGAGTGGATCTTTTTTGATCTTTATCATTTGTTCTCCATAATTATAGCCTTAGCATCTTAAAAACAAAGCATCTAGATGCATTCATATCAGTATCCACATTAAAAGAAAATTACAGTATGATGTCTTTACCCCAATATGAGTGAATATTGTCAGAGGCCAGTTAATCTACCTCTCACCCCTTGTGAGAACAATAAACTTAAAATTTTTTTTTAAAAAAGTTAAAACAAAATAAAAATAAAATGTATTCAATTTTTTTTTTACCATAACCTCTTTCCCGGCACACACTTTCAAACGCAAACACACGCCTAAGGTCTACATGTGTATGTAAACTGCGGTCGCACCACATATGTGAAATATCGCCACAAACGTCAGAGAGGGAGCAATAGTTCTAGCAAAAGAGCTCCTGGTTACTTCTAAACTGATGTGCTATAAAGTCTTTTAAGGTGTCACCTGTGAAGAAATTTTGGCACCGTAGTTTTTTGTGATGTCACAGGAACACACAATTTTAAGAATTGACATGTTTGGTATCTATTTACTTGACGTAACTTAATCTTTTATATTTTACCAAAAAATTGGATATTATATTGTGTGTGTTTGCACTAAAATTCATTTTATTATATTTTTTCCTGAAAATTGGCGTTTGATAAACAGTTGGACAAATATTGTGTGAACATTTATTCTACAGTGCCCTCTGCTTTCAGAAAATATATAATGTTCTGGGCGTTTAAGTAATTTTATGGCCAAAAATGAAGAGTGGAAGCCTACCCTAGTGAACTGACAGTGCATTCCTTGTATGTTCCCAGAGGATCCACTACAATGCTAATGATATTAATGCCTGTCCTTTCTATCTGTTTAAAGTTAAAGTCTAGTTGAAACTTTTTTTTTACATTTTGAATAGACTGGGAAAGGTTATAACTAGGGTTTCATTGATACTGGTATAGGTGCCAATACTAAGCATTTGTACGAGTATCGGTACTCCTGCAAATGCTCCGATACCTGAAACCGATACCTCAGTTTTTTCAGCTGTCACCAGCATTCCCCACTGACAGCTGAAATGTAAATAAAGAAAAAGAGCTAGTAATTACTGGTTGTTGAGAAGTGGGGCCACTGCATCCTTAACAACTGATGGCTTATTCAGCTGTCAGTGGGGTTCCCCTGCTGACAACTTAAAGCGGAGCTCCACCCAAAAGGGGAAGTTCCACTTTAAAGACTGGTCCCTTGCTCCCCATTAAGGATTGGCACCTTTGGGGAGTGGGGGGGAGCAGGTACCCACTCCCACTGCGATTGCCTAGGCCAGTGATGGCGAACCTTTTTGAGCCCGAGTGCCCAAACTGCAACCCAAAACCAACTTATTTCTTTCAAAGTGCCAACACTGCAATGAAACCTGAATATCGAGCTTTTGGTTTAGAAAAAACAACTCGTACAGTAGTGCAAACTAATTAACAGTACAGGGATGACCAGAGACTGCGGACACAGTACAGGGATGACCAGAGACTGCGGACACAGTACAGGGATGACCAGAGACTGCGGACACAGTACAGGAGATGACCAGAGACTGCGGACAGTACAGGGGATGACCAGAGACTGTGGACAGTACAGGGATGACCAGAGACTGTGGACAGTACAGGGATGACCAGAGACTGCGGACACAGTACAGGGATGACCAGAGACTGCAGCCACAGTACAGGGATGACCAGAGACTGCGGACAGTACAGGGATGACCAGAGACTGCGGACACAGTACAGGGATGACCAGAGACTGCGGACACAGTACAGGAGATGACCAGAGACTGCGGACAGTACAGGGATGACCAGAGACTGCGGACACAGTACAGGAGATGACCAGAGACTGCGGACACAGTACAGGGATGACCAGAGACTGCGGACACAGTACAGGGATGACCAGAGACTGCGGACACAGTACAGGGATGACCAGAGACTGCGGACAGTACAGGAGATGACCAGAGACTGCGGACACAGTACAGGAGATGACCAGAGACTGCGGACACAGTACAGGAGATGACCAGAGACTGCGAACAGTACAGGAGATGACCAGAGACTACGGACAGTACAGGGATGACCAGAGACTGCGGACATAGTACAGGGATGACCAGAGACTGCGGACACAGTACAGGGATGACCAGAGACTGCAGACACAGTACAGGGATGACCAGAGACTGCGGACACAGTACAGGGATGACCAGAGACTGCGGACACAGTACAGGGATGACCAGAGACTGCGGACACAGTACAGGGATGACCAGAGACTGCGGACACAGTACAGGAGATGACCAGAGACTGCGGACAGTACAGGGATGACCAGAGACTGCGGACACAGTACAGGAGATGACCAGAGACTGCGGACACAGTACAGGGATGACCAGAGACTGCGGACACAGTACAGGGATGACCAGAGACTGCGGACAGTACAGGGATGACCAGAGACTGCGGACAGTACAGGGATGACCAGAGACTGCGGACAGTACAGGAGATGACCAGAGACTGCGGACACAGTACAGGGATGACCAGAGACTGCGGACAGCACAGGGATGACCAGAGACCGGACAGCACAGGGATGACCAGAGACTGCAGACACAGTACAGGGATGACCAGAGACTGCGGACACAGTACAGGGATGACCAGAGACTGCGGACACAGTACAGGGATGACCAGAGACTGCGGACACAGTACAGGAGATGACCAGAGACTGCGGACAGTACAGGGATGACCAGAGACTGCGGACACAGTACAGGAGATGACCAGAGACTGCGGACATAGTACAGGGATGACCAGAGACTGCGGACACAGTACAGGGATGACCAGAGACTGCGGACACAGTACAGGGATGACCAGAGACTGCGGACAGTACAGGGATGACCAGAGACTGCGGACAGTACAGGGATGACCAGAGACTGCGGACACAGTACAGGGATGACCAGAGACTGCAGACACAGTACAAGGATGACCAGAGACTGCGGACAGTACAGGAGATGACCAGAGACTGCGGACAGTACAGGAGATGACCAGAGACTGCAGACACAGTACAGGGATGACCAGAGACTGCGGACAGTACAGGAGATGACCAGAGACTGCGGACAGTACAGGAGATGACCAGAGACTGCGGACACAGTACAGGGATGACCAGAGACTGCGGACAGTACAGGGATGACCAGAGACTGCGGACAGTACAGGGATGACCAGAGACTGCGGACACAGTACAGGGATGACCAGAGACTGCAGACACAGTACAAGGATGACCAGAGACTGCGGACAGTACAGGAGATGACCAGAGACTGCGGACAGTACAGGAGATGACCAGAGACTGCAGACACAGTACAGGGATGACCAGAGACTGCGGACAGTACAGGAGATGACCAGAGACTGCGGACAGTACAGGAGATGACCAGAGACTGCGGACACAGTACAGGAGATGACCAGAGACTGCGGACACAGTACAGGACATGACCAGAGACTGCGAACAGTACAGGAGATGACCAGAGACTGCGGACAGTACAGGAGATGACCAGAGACTGCGGACACAGTACAGGGATGACCAGAGACTGCGGACAGCACAGGGATGACCAGAGACCGGACAGCACAGGGATGACCAGAGACTGCGGACAGCACAGGGATGACCAGAGACTGCGGACAGCACAGAGATGACCAGAGACTGCGGACAGCACAGGGATGACCAGAGACTGCGGACAGCACAGGGATGACCAGAGACTGCGGACAGCACAGGGATGACCAGAGACTGCGGACAGCACAGGGATGACCAGAGACTGCGGACAGCACAGGGATGACCAGAGACTGCGGACAGCACAGGGATGACCAGAGACTGCGGACAGTACAGAGATGACTGCTGACCTTTGGGGAGGGAGGGGGAGCGGGTACCTGAATTTGACAGGTACCCGCTCTTACTTCCGCAGAGTTTTTTTTTTATCTTACCTGTTCCTTTATCCAGCCGCGCGCTGTCTTCCCGGCTTCTGTAGTGTGGGCGCTCGTCGGACAGCCGGATGCCCAGTGCGCATGCGCGAGAAGCGCTGCGCTTTGTGATTGGTCCGGCGGCTTCTGGGATCTGTCATGTGTCCCAGGTACCGCCTTACCATTCACAAAGAGCACTGCTTCTTGTGCATGCGCACTTGGGACCCGGCTGTCACGCACACTACAGCCGGGAAGACAGCGTGCCGCTGGATTCTCCTGGCGTGCCCACAGATAAGGCTCGGCGTGCCGGCTGTGGCACGCGTGCCACGGGTTCGCCATCACTGGCCTAGGCGATTGGAAGTGGAAGTTATCCTCCTACCCTCCCTCCCCGTAGTTTTATGGGACATGTGACAGGTCCCAGAAGACTACGAGGCCATTCAGGAAGCACAGCGCTACTCACTCATGTGCAGTGGGCACCCAGCTGTGAAGCCTCAAGCTGTCACAGCAGGGTGCCCACACTGAAGATGCTGGAGCCTGGAACACCAGACAGCTGGTGAAACGAGCTGCTGGAAGGACACCGCGGGATCGTGGGACAGGTAAGTGGCTGTTTTTTAAAAGTCAGCAGCTACAGGTTTTGTAGCTGCTGACTTTTATTTTTTCACAGCGTGAATGGAACTCCACTTTAAGTGTAAACAAGTACAGGCAATTGGAGCTGTAAAAAAAAAAGCACCCTGAAAATGTTTATCAACAACACTGGTTAGCTGCTAGAGCAGAAAGATAAAAAGAAACATTGTTACATTTTGCATCTTTCTATTTATTCATCTACAGATCAACTTTGATCTGCAGATGAAGTCAGTTAAAGCAGTGGTAAACTCGAAAGAAAATAAAAAATTTTTCCCCTTAATGTGCTAGTATGCATTGCATACTAGCTCATTATTTGATACTTACCTTTAAATGAAGCCCTCCAGAGGGGCGCTGTCAACGCTGACAGGACTTCCATCTTCACCCGGTCTTCCTTCTGGTTTCAAGGGGTTCCTTTGGATTGGCCTAGCCACGATGACGTCACTCCCGCACACACGTGCAAAAGTCACTGTTTACAGCACAGTGCTCTGAAGGAACGACATGAGTATGATGCTCCTTCAGAGCGCATGCGCCGTTGACGTCACCAGCAGCTTTACAAGTAAATATCTCCTAAATGGTGCACATTTAGGAAATATTTACAGTACCTACAGGTAAGCCTTATTATAGACTTACCTGTAGGTAAAACATAACCAAAAGCCTTTACTACCATTTTAAAAGTAACCTGTCAAGTACAAAAAAAGGTGTTTTTCTCTGTTTAACCTCTTATTAACCCTTAATTTACTCTAATTAGCCCTAATTAACTCTTTATTCTCCTCCATTTAATTATTATTTTCCTGCTGATTTTTTTGTTGCTCATTCCTATTTTATACACTATTAATAATTAAAACTTTTTGGGGGGATTTTGTTTGCATTGTTTGTTAATATTTTTACACCTTTATTTAAACAAAATACATTTATTTCGTTAGTAAATAACTTTTCAATGCTTTGTACCAGAATCATAATTTTAGTGTCATTGTAAACAGGACAAATTACATAAATAAATGCACTCTTTTTAAGTGCAGTAACACTTTTTATTTTTAAACTAACACTGCTCAAAAAAGAAAAAGTACGTTTTTTTTGTAGTTTTGTTACATTTAATTGTCTAAGGATTTTGAAAGACAATATTCAGGAAAAGAAAACCTTGTTTGTCTTTATGTATTACGTTGTTATCTTAAGTCAGGGGTCCTCAAACTACGGCTGGATACAACCCACCAAAGCCATTTATCCGGAAAAAAAAAATTAGAACCCCCCCACCAAAAAAAAATAGCTAGGCTGCTCACTGGGTCCTCGGCCTCAAGGACCCAGCGAGCGGCAGCTTGGAAGCCCCTGATTTCCACCGGTGGAGCCAGAGGAGCAAAAGGAGAGGAGGAGAGCACACCAGGCACCAGGTACAGTGCATTGCAGTGTCCAGTGTGTCAGTGTACAGTGCATTGAGGTGTTCAGTGTGTCAGTGTACAGTGCATTGCGGTGTCCAGTGAATTACAGAGTACAGTGCACTGTGGTGTCCTCTTTCTAGCAGAAGCCTGAAGGTTAAGTGTCAATATTGATGTGTATTTGTCTCCCAAAGCATTATGCTGCCACCACCATGCTTCACTGTGGGTATGGTGTTCTTTTGGTGATGCGTAGTGTTGTTTTTGTGCCAAACATATATTTTGGAATTATGGCCAAAAGGTTCAACCTTGGTTTCATCAGACCATAGCAAATTTTTTTCCCATCCTACACCCCCACTGGGAATCGGGAAGGGGACTTGGGGAATATTTTGTGTGGAAATTATTGTTATGCAATGTGTTGACATAAAATGGTTTTGTATTGATAAACAATTTAATAAAGATATAATAAAAAAAGACCATAACACATTTTCACACATGCTTTTGGGAGACTTCGGATGTTTTTTGCAAAATTTAGCCAGGCTTGGATATTTTTCTTTGGAATAAAAGGCTTCCATCTTCCCACTCTACCCCATCGCCCAGACATAATGTATGAAGAATACGGGAGATTGTTGTCCCATGTACCACACACCCAGTACATGCCAGATATTCCTGCAGCTCCTTTAATGTTGCTGTAGGCCTCTTGACAGCCTCCCAGACCAGTTTTTTTCTCGCTTTTTCATCAATTTTGGAGGGACGTCCAGTTCTTGGTAATGTCACTGTTGCACCATTTTTTCTCCACTTGATGATGACTGTCTTCACTGTGTTCCATTGTAAATCTAATGCCTTGGAAATTCTTTTGTACTCTTCTCCTGACTGATACTTTTTAACAATGAGATCCCTCTGATACTTTGGAAACTCTCTGTGGACCATGGCTTTTGCTGTAGGATGCGACTAAGAAAATGTCAGGAAAGACCTACTTCAACAGCTGAACGTCATTTTGGGGTTAATCAGAGGCACTTTAAATGATGGCAGGTGTGTACTGACTGCTATTTAACATGATTTTGAATGCGATTGCTTAATTCTGAATACAGCTACACCCCCAGTTATAAGAGGGTGTGCACCAGGCCCAGACTGGCCATAGGGCACAGCGGGGCATTTGCTCAGTGGGGCAGGGCTGTCTGGATAGGAGCGGCCAGGTGGCACATAGAGGAACCGGTCCGTGCATTTCTTGGTTCCTCTATGTGCCGCCCGACCACCCCTCCTATCCATCTCATGCTGCCCTGAGCTCCTGTATGCTCCCATGGCCACCCCCTCATCTCCTGCAGCGCTGCCACCAGGTTCCTCCCTCCCTACAGCTGCTGTGGGGGATCCCTCTTTCTTTCTCTCCTTCTTTTCTTCACTCTTTCTTTCTTTCCTTCCCTCTTTCTTTCTCTCCTTCTTTCTTTCCCTACTTCTTTCTTTCCCTCCTTCCTTCTTTCCCTTTTTCCCCTCCTACCCTCTTTCACTCCTTCTCTTTCCTTCCTTCCTTCTTTCTTTCCATCTTTTCCTCCTTCCTTCCTTCTTTCATTATTTCCCTTTCTTTCCCTCCTTCCTTCTTTCTTTCTCTAGTTATTTCCCTCTTTGTTTCCCTCCTGCCTCCTTTCCAACCTTCCTTCTTTTCCTCTTTCTTTCCCTCCTTTCTTTCTCTCCTTCCATCTTTCCCTCAGTCCTTCCTTTTTTTTTCTTCCTTCCTTCTTTCCCTCCTTCCTTCCCTTCTTTCTTTCACTCCTATAAAAAAATAATGAAATATAAAATTGTAAAAAATAAAATAAAAACCTACTGACACTAGTGGTGGAACTACCAGGGTGGCAAAGGTCTCTCTTGTGATTGGGCCCTGGCATTCTGCCACTGGGCTCTGAGGAAAAGGTCCTCGGCTTGGGGCTGCTCAGTCCAAAATGCCCGGGCCTATTTTTTTATTTTTTGTCTCAGTCCGGGCCTGGTGTGCACACTTATGCAACCACATTATTGTAGTTTTTTGTTTACTTTTACCCCTAAAAGATTTCAGTTTGTTTTTCAATTGAGTTGTACAGTTTATAGGTCACATTAAAGGTGGAAAAAATTCTGAAGTGATTTATCTTTTTCTCATTTTTTTTACATCACAGAAACCTGACATTTTAACAGGGGTGTGTAGACTTTTTATATTCACCATAGCAGGCAATCTCTGCTGCAGGAATACAGCAATAAATAAAAGAACAGCAATCCTAAGTCTTTCTATCCAAAATTTTGGTTGGAATTATATCTTAAAATATCCTCTTTGATATGTTTATATTATCATGTCATTTTTCTCCTATATCTGGAAAATGTCAAGGTCTGAATGATGAAAGTTGCATTTCCACAAATTTTCTAAAAACATTTAACTGTAGTGGTAAAATAACATGCATTTCTTTTGTGCCATCTGATTTCAGCTCAAAATTACAGGTGTCAGTTTTGACTCTGTTATCCACCTCAGATATCATTTACTTTATCCATAAACTTTCACACTTTCTACCAGGAATACTAGATCATTTTCATTAACAGCTTTTAGTTTTGGAATGTGCCTTCTTTCAATATCTGTCAAGCATCACTCATCCCTAATCTCTTTAGGGTAACATTTCAGCAGTTACTCTTACAGATTAAATATTTTGTATACATATTTAAATGTACCCATTTTGAATGTTTAATATGTTCACTAGACTTCTGCCTCTGTCAAATTAAGCTTCATAACCTGATTATTTCTAATATACTTAGATTTGCATGAATGCAAGAAAATAGACACATTTGACTTTTTTAATAATGGTATTTAATCAAAAGTTTGGTTTCTTTTAATTGAAACAAATCTCATAAATTATGTAGTCCACTCTTTTGCTGGTAGGTCTCATAAAACTTAATAAGCGAGTCAGGGATTCTTGGGGTAACAATAGTTAAAGCTTGGTCAAAATGTCTTCCCATAATGCGCTCGGCATGAATATCCTCCTGTAGGGCCAACAGTGCAGCCTCTCGACAAACAGCAGTGATCTGCAAAAATGGATATAGTTAAATGTAATTGCATATAACTGAATATTATTATTATTATTATACAGTATTTATAAAGTGCCAACAGTTCGCTCAGAGCTGTACATTACAAAGGGGGACAGAACATGTGACAGAACAATACCAATACAAAGCAAAACATGAGGGGTTTGAGGGCCCTGCTCTTTGGAGCTTACAATCTAGGAAGGAGGGGATAGTGGTACAGGAAGAGATAGCTGTGGGGGGATGAAGTGGTAGGAAGAGTGGAGGAGAATGTAATGTTAAATGTAGTTGTGACATTAATTAGACAACATACTGTATGAAAACACTTCACAGAATTATAAAAGTTGCAAAAGCCCTATATTATAGTAAACAAGAGGCTGATACCAGATTTACACAAAACAATTGTCCACCAGTGCAAAATGATTGGAAGCTTGGTAGAGCTGCTGTTGTGTACTTGATCATACATGGTATTTTTTTATATATAAATTCTTTATTTAAATGCATTCCAGTATATACAAAAATGCTAAATTATCGACATTGTTCATTAGATTGCAATCAATATGGTAGTTACCACTGGTTTTAGTACTATATACAGAGACACAGATAGCAATGGTGCAAATATAGGAATCCCTAAAGCTACTAATTGATGAAATACAAAGCTTAAAGTCTATTTCTGTTACTTTTTTGGGTAAATTATTAAAAATTAAAAGGCAAAAAGACAAAGTGAGGGAAAGAACAATAGGGTTGTAATAATGGTAGAGAAACATTGCCATTCCTATAGGGAAGGTAGAAATAGGGACATAGAGGATGGGAGAAAAAGGTACAGGTACAGAGTAGAAAAAGGAGTGGAGGATGGAGAAGGAGGAAAAAAAAGGGGAGGGCAGGGGCGATGTAAGAGAGGGGATGGGGAGAGTCTGCATGGTGGTAAGTTTCAATCTCTCTCACGAGCTCCAGTAGCATTTTTGTTTCTCAGCATTGGTAAAGTCTATCCAATTAAACCAAGTGTTATGATTTTTACCTATTTGTATTATTTACCGTTGTTTGTGGCACGTACCTTAAACTCCAAACTGCTTGATATTAGCTTGTAAATGCTAGCCTAAAGGGTAATGATTTTAGCATGCAAAGCAATTAACAAGATTTGGGTAGCTCTCCTGAAGTTTTCTTGAAATTCAAGCTGTTAGCTGGTTTCAGGCACTGTCATGTAGAAGGAAGTCACATGCCAGCCTTCTGGGGACCAGGAAGTTAACTATTTAAAGATATATCTAGTAGGGCAGAAAATGAGCAAAATGGCATGCAATGCCAAGCTGAGGTTTCTAAAGTGAGCAAAATCCTCTCTTGTATTAAAAGAGGTATAGACTCCAGAGAGAGAGAGATATCATTTTACCCCTGTACAAATCATTAGTAATACCTGATCTGGAATATGCAGTTCAGTTTTGGGCACCAATTCACAAAAAGAACATTGGGGAACTGGAGAAAGTACAGTGAAGGGCAACTAAACTGATACGAGGCATGAAGGAGCTCAGCTATGAGGAAAGATTAGAGGAACTGAATTTATTCTCTCTTGAAAAGAGGAGATTGAGGGGGGATATGATCAACATGTATAAATACATCAGTTGTTCATATAGTGAACTCAGTGTAGAGCTATTCTCCCTGAGGTCATCACAGAGTACATGTCAGGGCAGGGCTGTGGAACGGACAGGTAGGCCTAGTGGCAGGGTAACGCACTGGCTGACGACAACCACCACCAACAGACTGAAGTCCCTCAGGGCGCGGAGTCTAAGTCCCAGGCTGCCCTTCACCAGGGCCCCTGATGGTGGGGATGGACTTGACGCAACCAGGGACCAGGTCGCGGCCCCCGAGACACCCCAGCTGCGGTAATGGCCGCCGCCAATGGCGTGTAGCTGGTGAGAATGACAATAGCGTAGTCAGACAAGCCGGGTCAATAACAACGGGACAAAACAGTACAGAACAGTAGACAGAGAATCACAGGTCACGGGCCGGGTTCAGCAACGGAAGGTCAGATCAAAGGGAAACACAGAGAATGGTCTTAGTCACAAGCCGAGTCAGAATACCAGAAGAGTCACGAGCGTATACACAGAGCTGTAGCAAGACAAAGACACAAGACACAAGTGCAAAGAGCATGTGCAGATCCCAGGCTTATATGTACTCAGCCACACCCCTCTGGGGGATGGACCTCAGAGACCTGAAGGCATAAAAGATTCCCATCATGCTCAGCAGAAATCCAAGATGGATGCTAGCACATGGAGTAACATAACCTCTGGGAAAAGGTAGGACCTTGACAGTACAAGGGGGCACTCTTTATGTCTGGAGGAAAAGAAGTTTAATATCCAAACACGGAAAGGTTTCTTCACAGTGAGAGCTGCGAAAATGTGGAATAGACTCCCTCAAGAGTTGGTTCTGGCCAGCTCAGTGGATTGCTTAAAAAAAAGATCTGGATTCTTTCTTAGATACACAGAATATAACTGGATACTAACATTTATAGGTAAAGTTAATCCAGGGAATATCTGATTGTCTCTCGGGGGATCAGGAAGGAAGTTTTTTCCCAGCAAGAGCAAATTGGATTGATCTTTGCTGGGTTTTTTTTGCCTTCCTCAGGATCAACTGTGGGTATAGGATTATAGCTAATTTTCTGTTTTTCTATGGTTGAACTGGATGGACTTTTGTATTTTTTCAGCCAGACTAACTATGTCACAATATAGAAAGTGGAACAATTTACAATTTGTTAAGGGGATGAAGGAGGTAAACGAAACATACAGTCTATTAGAGTATATAGGAATTATGCAGCAAGTAGTAAAGATATATAAAATGAATGCAAAGATCAAAGTTAAAATGACTATACTGCTAGATTTAAACATGTTGGCTTCCTGAAGAAAAGAATTAACATTTACCTGACCATCACCCACACTGATGAGCTTCTTTTCCTAGAAAAGCTGGTATCGCTGAAAACTCTTCAGCATAGGACAAACGTCTAGGCGTGTTGGATGCCCCCTTCAGCGCACTGTGGTTTTATCTGCTGCCTCCCTATGTCATTACTGTGTCTGTAGTGATGTAGGGGTCAGTAGACAGAACAAAAGAGTACAGGGGGGACCAGGCTTCAAGCACTCTTATCTGATGCTGAAAATCCTTTAGCCACCAAAACTCTTCTCGAGACTGAAGATTGGCAACGTGCGTGATGGGACAGGTAAGTATTAACTCTTCTCTTTACAGGGAGCCATTTTCTCAAAACTGACTGATGACTGCAATGAAGAAGTGAGAGAATAGAAAGAACCTCAAAAAAGTGGCTGCTGTTCCATCAATAAGATGGCTGACTTGGTGGAAAAAGGACAGGGGCTTTATAAAGGCCTAGATTAAACTCTTCCATCATGGATGCCATTCAAAGGTAAGATAAGCAAACTATGCTTTTCCAGTTTATGAGCCATCAGTGGTATTATCTTTTACATATGAATCAGACACAAAGTAATCCTTACACCACATTTGGTAAAAATACCCTTATGCATAAACTGTTAGGCTTCAGCGTCTAAAGTAATACCACATGCAAATACACAGCTAGAGGAAGTTATTTTAGGGTGATAGGATGATTATGGTAAGTGCAAGCAGACAGATGGCTGATGTACTAGGTTTTATTCAGATGCTGTTAAATAAATGTTTTAACATTAATGCAAGAGGAAACAGCCTGTCACCACCATTGCCAAACATAGTTTACACCGTATCATTTTCTATTAATGGAGAACTGCCGGCATGACACAAAATTACAGAAGAAATATGTAAAGTGAAAAGTGATTCATTGTTTGTTTTTTTGTTTTTGGATACACTGTTTAGTCCCCGAAGGACCAGTAGCAGTTAAGGAAGCCTTTCTTGATCATGATACTGCTCCTGATTAGTTAGGATTCTATCTAGCTAATGCACACAGTAAAGTTTTATTTCACAATGAACCTCCCAAAACTCCATCTGCAAACAGCTGTAATCACATACCTAACTGCAAAAAAACCTTCAGCAACATTAGTGCTGTCGCTCACACAAACCGATATTTCCATAACTGATAGAAGTTAACTGACTGCAGTTTTCCTTTAAATGATGTGGATTAAAAAAAAGTAGGCATTGTATAAAAGGGATACAGCAGTTGGAAAGAAGTAGGTAAAAGGTTTTTTAATTGAATTTCTTCTCCCAGCTCCCACGCCTTTGGATAGCGGAAGCAGACCGAGGCTGGTGTCATTCTAAAGACATAAAGACCCATTGCTGTTGTGAAAAGGGCCCGCGGGATGAAAAGAGATATTGTGGGTTTTCAGTACAGCGGAGAATACAGTGATTGGTATTCACGGAGCGCCCATCGCTGTGAACCAAAAGACCAGCTGAAGCCTATTTGTTTGCCCATTCAGCATATTTTCTGTTTGTTCATTTGCTGTTGCCTTGCTTATGCTGTGCTGATGGAAGGCAAAGCAGTTAAGTCGCATTTTAGAGGATTTAGCAGCATGTTTAGGAAGCTTTCACAAAAACATGCATGGCTTTAGGTGGCTTTGTCATGCAACAATATTACACTTAGTGCCATGCGGCTGCTTTTTACAAGGCCAGTGAAGCTAAAAATCTACACTGAATTCCTGTCAGTGCAAGGGAAATTCTATACCATTCAGAGTGTTTTCCTTCCCATTCTTTCCCCTTCATACAATGTTCTATGTCCCTGAAAGATATGATAAACATCCCATTCTCTCCTACCCCATGAAGAAAGCCTCACGTGATGCATTGCAACTCTATCCTGTTGTACTTTGCAGTCACTGATATTTGGGATTTCATGTGAAAATGATTTTTGAGGGTGAGGAACAGACAACTTGTTGAGTTAAATTCATCAAACCAGGTTATATCTAAGCTACTATGTACTTTGATGGATAAATATAAAACGCTTAGTCCTCTCATAATTAAATGTCAGTGGATTGCTATGTTAAAGCACCCTCTGGCTATATGCATGCCTCTAAGACATCAGTAATGAAACATGACCTGCCTCGTCTGTCCAACATATGCCAAATTGGGCAAAGGTTGTCAGTCCCATTGACCCCATTTCAACCCAGCAGTGATGGCCATGGGGTGCTAATAAAGTCTTTGACATCTTTAGCAGGTGTTGTTTTTCCAACAGTGTGCATCCAACAGTAAAACTACAGTCTCAAACAAACTACCGTAGTTGGTGTTTGTGATGCAGTATCAGTTTTCACTGGCAGTAGGCTCTACACGTGTATTCTATTACTGAAGAATCTCTGTCCTGAGAAAGTATGGGGCTTAGGCAAGCGGAAATCCCACAGGTATAGGACTCACATATAGGATTCACAATACACCTTAAAAGAGAAGTGTGGGTTTTGATAAAAATAAACAATCATAGCCACCTAGGTGGATGAAGCATTGATATGATGCTGCTTCTAAGACCAAGAACCGAGTGATCACATGACCACTGATTGCTCAGTTCTTGGTTTTCAGTGAGCAGAGAGTGATGACTGTCAGTAACCAGCTCTCTGCTCTGCCCCTCCAGAGCTCATTCGAGAGCTGGGCTGTAGAGGGGTTAGGAGCAGCTGGCTCAGGCTGAGAGGCTGAGCCAGCTACCGATCAGGAATCGGGGTGGATCCTGACATTAAATTTGGGATCCCTCCAGCGTCTGGACCGGATGAGTGATATCAGCCAACAGCTGACTTTAGTCCAACAATGGCTGAACACATTTCACAGGAGTACAGAATTAAGTGCACTCCTCTGACCCACAGGAGAAGTAGCAAAGGTTTTGACCCTACTTCGCCATTAAGGTATTATTCTGCCCAAAGCTGATATTCTATTATTGGCAAGATGCTACAGGGGTGTCAAACTGGTGGCCCTCCAGCTGTTGTGAAACTACAAGTCCCATCATGCCTCTGCCTTTGAGAGTCATGCTTGTAACTGTCAGCCTTGCAATGCCTCATGGGACTTGTAGTTTGGAAACACCTGGTGAGCCACCAGTTTGACACCCCTAGGCTAGAGGGTTGAAACACTCTATGGCTTCATATATATATTTGGCTTCAACTGGTGAAATGTTTGTACCCAGAATTCCATCTCCCTTGATTTGTTGCAACCATCAAAGAGGATATATCACTGTGACAGCTGGAGTTTTCATTTATCTAATATTACAGAATATGTAAGAAGAAGAGTGAGGCCCTACTCTAGCAGGAGAAGTACTCTTAGAAGTTGAAGGATGATAAAGTCAAGAATTATTGCAGGTAGTTCTTGCAGAGTTCCTTAATGATTCAGAAATGTAAAAGACAAACAATTTAATGTATGCTCTGTCCTCTCACTGACATCAAGGTTGGTTAAACTGATAAAATGTTCACGATCTCCAAGTCCATAATTTATTAGTAATTCAGCATAACCAAAATAAAGTAGATACTGTGAATATTACATATAGAGTGACATGTAAATTATCCAGTAAAACATACATTTCAGTTATATGTGTATTGCTGTTAGTAGTAGTGATATCATTTGAAAAGTTACAATTTAATGCATACAGGGAAGGTGATTTATCGTAAACTAATTTTTTTTTTTCATACAAGGGCCATGAATGGGGAAGAAGTCACAGGTTGCATTATCATAAATCTTAGTTCAGCCAACCAATTGGCTGCCCTCTGTGATTATGAGTGCCAGGTGTATTAAGAAACAGGTGTTACATGGATGTATAGCCCCACACCCATTATAAAGAGTGTGAAACAGGTAGCGTGCCTCCAACATCTCAGTTCTTGCATATTTGTAGCTCGCCCCAGCCTCTCCATGTTGCAGCTTGTCATGTGTAGATATCATGCTGCCAAGGATATAACGTGGATGAAAATGAGGTGAGGAGTCTGAAATTCCTTTGGGTGATGAATATGAATGAAGAGACACGAGGGTGCTTTGTGAGCCAATTGTAAACACACTTTCTGTCTTCAAGTATTCTTATTCACACACTTGTGAGCACTCCTAACCTACCAGAGAGTAACATCAGGCATAGCTGTTAACTAAAATATTTGAATTACTTGAACTAATAATAAAGATAGCCATGTAATGAAACATTGACTCCTAAATTACAATGGTGATTGCAATCTCTTGTAGCTGAATGATTTGAAGAAGAACTCCAGAAAAAGCGAGAGTTGGAGGATATACTGTATTTGCCAGGTTTTCAGGTATTCTTACCGTTGTTGCTGTCAAAGAAATTTGCTGATTTAAATCCTCCTCCCTGCAGGCATGCTCCCAATGTGCAAGCGCACCTTCAGCTACTCTGTAATGAACATACTGAAATAGTCAAGCTATCATACATTTATATGGATTTTGGATGCCTGAAAACTGCAGTGGTTTGTTAAAGGATCAGGGATCAATGACTCTAGGGAGCCAAAGGCAGCACAGTTTTTGATGGCAGCCATGAAGGTAAGTGCTGCTCCCCCCCCCAAGTCATGTTCTTGAACCACTTGGTCATCGCCTAATTAGTAATGGTTTGATTTCCACAAGGTTTAATCAACATTTTGCTATGGGACCCCCTGATTTGCAAGTTAAGGTGTTACTAAACCCAGGACCCTGCATTTACTATATCTGGTCTCCCACAATACACACAACATGGAAATGCAATTGTTGTAGTAAATATAAACTGCTAAATACCTTTTCCCATCAGCAGTTATAGCAGTCTTGTGACCTGTATCAGTGTCCGGTCAAGTACTGGTTAAAGCTTGTAGGAGGAGTTTTCATTGAAAACATTAATTGCAGGTATAGCAGTAGTAAACTCCATTTTGCAATTTTTTCTACACTGTTTAGGAGATATTGGCATGTTTTGCAGCTGGTTACTTCACCAGCGCATGCACACTATGTACGCTGAGTATGCTGTCTCTTCAGAGTGCTGTACGGCAACTGTGGCTTCTGTAGGCATGCGCAGGAGTGACATCATTGTGGCTCGGCCATTCAAACCTGGAAGGAAGACTGAGTAAAGATGGAAGCCCTGTCAGCAGGTATAGCGCGTCGCTGGAGGACCCCCCCCCGTATGCAGTGCATGCTAGAACATTATACCAACTGCTTTAATGAAAAGTCTCGGTTACTGAAATTCCAAGCAACCTGTAGCTCAATTGATGAGTGGTTGTCTTTTTGCAGCATTTAGAGCTAGCAACAGAACTGGCAAGGGGACAGGCTGGCCATTCCTTGCGCAAAGTTTCATTCTAGCACTAAGTACATGGCACTTTGAACACGGCAACAAGGGAACATCTCAACATCCTCTCATCATTTCTCTTCTGCTCTTCCAGGTAACCACTGATTCTACTGCTCTCCCAAACCTCCTACTCTTCCTGCCTGCAATTGACATCTGCCTTCTGTTGTCCTCGGTAACCACTGATTACACTGCTCTCTCAATCACTAAGTTATTTTGCATGATTGAAATTATCTGCTTTGGTAGTTTTTTTGTAACTGCTGTCTGTACTTGCCTGTATTAAGGTAACTTCCTCTCACAGTGCTTTAGCTGAGATCAAACCCCTTGTCTTATCTTGTGTCCATCTTGCTTGCAATTTGTTAAGGGCAGAAAACCTCCACAATGTGTCATTTATTAGCTCTTAATTGAACAAATGCCTAACCTCCCCACGTCCATGCAAGATAAATTCAGTACAGTCCTTGGGACGGCTGGCGAGGGGATAGGCTGGCCATTCCTTGTGCAAAGTACATGGCACTTTGAACACGGCACTTTAACTAAGGCAAGTACAAACATTAGTGTTTCAAATTGTCTGCAAGTGCTCTTTCCTCTATCATCTATTTCCCTCAGTTTGTTATTTCTCCTCTCTCCAACATGCTCTTACTAACTTTCTTTTTTGCTATAATGCCCTGTCCTCAACCCTCCTCCCCTCCCCACAACTTGTAGATATCACCCTCACTTCTGCCCTCTCAATATCATTGCACTTATCTACTGCTCTCTCTTAGCCCACATAATGTCACTGCTACAAAATCACTGCGGCATTTGCCCTCATATAAATCCTGCTCCCACCTCCCTTACCCTCCTATTACTACTAACTTCTGGAGACATTGCCCCAAACCCTGGCCCTCCACCATCAAACTCCAACCCACAGAAGCAGCAGCCTCCCTTCTCTGGATTCAGCCACAACCCTCACTCTCTTATCTCAATTCCCCTGCTATCACGCGCCAGCCCCTTCCTCTTATGTGTCCTCTGGAATGCCCGCTCAGTCTCTAACAAACTTTCTACTATCAATGGCCTCTTCCTCTCCCACTACCTCAACCCACTTGCTATTACTGAAACCGGGCTCCAGGATTCTGACTCTGTCTCCTCAGCTACAGTCTTCCATGGTGGCCTGCTCTGGACTCACTTGCCCAGACCCAGTGGACGAAAAGGGGGTGGAGTTGGGCTTCTTCTTTCCCCACAAAGAACGTTCCAGGTTCTTCCTACACCTCCCTCTCTGTCCCTCTGCTCTTTTGAAGTGCACTGTATTCGTCTCTTTTCTTCTGTTTGTCTGAGGATCACAGTTGTCTACCAGCCTCCTTGCCCAGTTTCAAGCTTTCTTGATGCCTTCTCGGCATGGCTACCATACTTTCACACCTCTAAAGTGCCTGCCATCATCCTCAGTGACTTTAACATCTCAGTCAATGTTAACACCTCAGCCACTTCTCAACCTAACTTTTAACCTAACACAATATACACAATCCACCACCCACTCTAACGGCAACACCCTCAACCTTGTATTCTCCCACCTATGCACTCCCTGTAACTTTTTCTAACACCCCTTTCTCTCTCTGATCACAACTTTATCAGCTTCACACTCTCCCTGTCTCCTACCTCCCATACCTCCAACAAGCAAACTGTTACCTGTAGAAACCTCCACCACCTCAGTCCTGACCTTCTTCACTCTGCTACTGAGTGCCTCTATGATAAAATTGCACCCCTGTCCTGCCCAGACCTGGCCACATTTGCCTACAACTATCTATCATCCTTTCTGGACGCACTTGCTTCTCTCTCAACATACAGAACCAGGCCTCGCCTGTCACAACCCCAGAAAACAGATGACACCAGAAGTGTCAAGAGACACAGTCGTGCTCTTGAGCGAGCATGGCATAAACTAAATCCCTGAAAGACTTTACCCTCTACAGGTCTGCCCTTCTCAAATACAACTCCAGCCTCCACGCTGCTAAACAAACCTACTACAACACTCTCATCAAAACTCTCATCCATTCCTCGTCAACTCTTTTCTACCCTTAATTCCTTACTCCACCCCCCCCCCCCCACTGCCTCCAACTACCAACATTACTGACTCCACAGGAGATTGCCAGTCATATCAAAATTGACACAAACCGTGATGTGGTCTCCAGTGTCAAGCTTCCTCCTCCAACCAACATACCAGGCCCAACACCACACTCAACACTCTCCGTCTTTGACCCTGTTACCACCGAGGAAGTTACCGAACTCCTTTCCAAGGCTTACTTCACCACCTGTACCCTGGTCCCTGTCCCCTCACGATTATTGCAGCCTTCTTCCTGCTATATCCTAAACTCTCTAACCTACATCTTCATCCTCTCACTCTCCATGAGCACCTTTCCCTCCCCGCTCAAACATGCACTGGTTACCCCCATATTTAAAAAACCCTCGCTGGACCCCACGTGTTTGAATAACGTAAGACCCATCTCACTGCTCCCATTTGCTTTCAAGCTTCTGAAGCGCCTTGTTCACAACCGTATGAACTGCTACCTCACCGACAACAGTCCCCTACAGTCTGGCTTCCGCCCACAACATTCCACTGAAACTGCCCTACTAAAACTCACTAACGACCTACTGAATTCTAAAATCAGTGGCCCATACTCCATACTCATACTCCTAGACCTTTCCGCTGCCTTTGACACAGTCAACCACCCGCTCCTCCTCTGTAAATTCCACTTCATTGGCCTCCGTGACTGCTCTCTCCTGGTTCTCCTCTTACCTTTCTAAGCACACTTTCAGCGTCACTTACAACTCCTCCTCCACTCCTCTCCCTCTTTTCATTGGGGTACTCCAAGGCTCTGTCCTTGGGCCCCTCCTTTTCTCTCGCTACACCTCCTTCCTGGGCCAACTGATAACCTCCCATGGCTTCCAATACCACCTCTATGCTGATGACACCCAGATCTATCTCTCCACTCCCCAGCTCACCTCCTCAATCTCCTCAAAAATCTACTAAGTGACATATCAGCATGGATGTCACACCACTACCTTAAACTCAATCTTTCCTAAACCAAGCTTTTAATATTTCCTCCTCTCCGATCCCCCACTCAAGACTTTACCATTAAGATCAACAGCACAACCATTGGTCCTTCCCCTCATGCCAGGGTGCTAGGTGTAATCTTAGACTCTGACCTCCCTTTGGGCCCCGCATCCAATCACTGGCTAAATCCTGTCGCCTCAACCTCCGGAACATTTCCAGAATCCGCCCCTTTCTGACAAATGACACTACAAAACAACTTATCCATGCCTTGGTTTTATCCTGCCTTGATTACTGCAACTCCCTCCTCATTATGAATGCTGCTGCTAGACTCATACAGCTTACCAACCTATCAGTGACTGCTGCTCCTCTCTGCCAATCCCTTTATTGGCTTCCAATAACCCAACATATAAAATTCAAAATATTAACCACAGCTTACAAAGCCATCCACAACACGGCCCCTAGCTACGTCACCAACCTCATCCGCAGACGTCCAAATCGCCCGCTCTGCTCCTCCCAAGACATCTTGCTCTCTATCTCCCTCATTACCTCCTCTCACGCTCACCTCCCAGACTTCTCCAGAGCCTCTCCCATCCTCTGGAACTCCCTACCGCACTATGTTACATAACATTTTATATTATATTTCATATTTGCAATTAAAGTGTTACTAAACCCAGGACCCTACATTCACTATATCTGGTCTCCACAGTAGATAGAACATGGAAATGCAATTATTTTAGTAAATATAAACTGCTAAATACCTTTTCTCATCAGTAGTATATAGCAGTCTTGTGTATTCTATCAGTGTCCAGCTGAGCACTGGTTAAACTTGTAGGAGGAGTTTTCATTCTTCTCTGACTGCCCTATTAGGCTGCATGACCCCTGACCCTCTGTCTAGTAAGTGATGATTGGCCCTGTGCCGATCACATGCATCCTTCCAACAAAAAAAAAAGCTCTAGCAATACACACTAATCTGAGCATGTGTAGAGTGTCTCCTAGGGCTCTGTACAAGCAGCAGATGGATTAGGGACTGAGGAAGAAGGGGAGGATCAGAGAAGACAGGATCAAACAGCCTTTTTACATAATTCAGAGGATTACCCCTTAGGTTCCACAGTGAGTATAACAAGCATGCTTTACTGCATATACAGACTGATTTTACTGTTGTGGGTGTAACACTTTAAAGAAGTAAAACTTGAAAACTGGCATAATTTGCTGTAACCTATTGAATCTAATCAGATTTGAGCTTACTGAAGCCAGGTCACCAAAAAATAAATCCTGATTGAGTGCTACATATATTGCTCTTTACTAAATAACCGAAGGGCTGACGTATGACGCTGTCCCAAAGAAAAAAGAAGTGCTCATTTGCTGGTCACTTCCTTAACTGCACTGTAAATTCGACTGCTGGATTCTGATTGGTTGCTCTAAGCGTATCAATAAAGAGTTAAACTGTGGAATCTTGCAGAGAGCAAATGTTTTAATTTCACATTCAACAGGTGGGGAGGATTCAGGCCAGAGGTTCCTCCCGCTGGTTCCAACTTGCCCGGAAGATTTGTTTCCTCATATAACATAAACCATTTTCCAAAAATGTACAAATTATAACACATTTTATGTCTTTATTAGAAAGGTATGTACTCGGGAAAATTGCTCGCTTCAAAGCAACACAGCGTACAAGGGAAGACACAATCCGAGCGCTTGATAAGGAATGGCACGTCAGGAGCTTGATGAAGGACAGCATGGGAAAAGAGAGCATGTCTGAATCTCTCCGGCTGCTGGCAGCCACTTGGCATATATTCTGACGGAACAAGTCACATACGACCTTGAACTACATATTCATTATGTACTTTGCCTAATGGGGAAATCTGTAAATATCGGTATAAACTGCACATTTCCTTAAGGGATATAGTTCTAGCCTTGCAAACCAACAAAAGTCAAATGTATGAGACCTCCTTTACTATTTTGGTGCCTTCTGAATAGCAATCCGCACTGGATCACTCTTCAGAGGGCATTTGACAGGCAGTGAGAAGGCGTTATATATTCTTCTCACTGCCTGTTTTATTCATCTCGGGTACTTATATAGCGCTGTCAATTTACACAGTGCTTTACATATATATATATATATATATATATACAGTTATGTTCAAAATAATAGCAGTCAGACATCACTAACCTGATCAATCACTGTTTTTGGTAGAAATGATATTTCTACATGGCAAATAATTTACTAGCAGGTGTAGTAGACTAATAGAAATCCAACAGACCCAACAGTCATGACATGCATGCTGCTGATTCTGTGTAATTGAATCACTAATTGAAAGGGGCATGTTCAAAATAATAGCAGTGTGGAGTTCCATTAGTGAGGTCATTCATTCTTTGAAAAACAGGTGGCAATTATTGCCCTTATTTAAGGAAGGAAGGCAGCAAATGTTGTACATGCTGGTTACAGTGCATTTCTCTCTGAAATTCTGAGGAAAATGGGTCGTTCCAGACATTGTTCAGAAGAACAGCGTACCTTGATTAAAAAGTTGATTGGAGAGGGGAAAACATATAAAGAAGTGCAGAAAATGATAGGCTGCTCAGATAAAATGATGGCAAATGCTTTAAAATGGCAACCAAAACCTGAAAGACGTGGAAGAAAGCGAAAAACTACCATTCGAATGGATAGAAGAATAGCCAAAATGGCAAGGATTCAGCCAACAATCAGCTCCAGGAAGATCAAAAAAGGTGTAAAGTTACCTGTGAGTACTGTTACAATTAGAAGACGCCTATGTGAAGCCAAGCTATCTGCAAGAAGCCCCCGCAAAGTCCCACTGTTGAAAAAAAGACGTGTGCTGAAGAGGTTACAATTTGCCAAAGAGCACATTGACTGGCCTAAAGAGAAATGGTGCAACATTTTGTGGACTGATGAAAGTAAGATTGTTCTTTTTGGGTCTAGTGGCTGGAGACAGTTTGTCAGACGACCCCCAAACACTGAATTCAAGCCACAGTACACTGTGAAGACAGTGAAGCATGGTTGCGCAAGCATCATGATATGGGGTTGTTTCTCATACTACGGTGTTGGGCCTATTTATCGCATACCAGGGATCATGGATCAGTTTGAATACATCAGAATACTTGAAGAGGTCATGCTGCCTTATGCTGAAGAGGAAATGCCCTTGAAATGGGTGTTCCAACAAGACAACGACCCCAAATACACCAGTAAACGTGCAACATCCTGGTTCCAGACCAACAAGATTGACGTTATGGAGTGGCCAGCCCAATCCCCGGATCTTAATCCAATAGAAAACTTGTGGGGTGACATCAAAAATGCAGTTTCTGAGGCAAAACCAAGAAATAGAGAAGAGTGGAATGTAGCCAATCATCCTGGGCTGGAATACCTGTTCACAGGTGCCAGAAGTTGGTTGACTCCATGCAACACAGATGTACAGCAGTTCTCAGAAACAGTGCTTATACAACTAAATATTAATTAAGTGATTCAAAGGAAAGCAAAATCTCCAAACACTTTTCAGTTTATATAGTGAATGTTTGAGTTTGTAAAGAAGAATACCAACACTGCTATTTTTTTGAACAGTCTAATATTCACTTTTCTTCAATTTTTTTTAGAGGAACAACACAAATTTGATATATTTTTCTTCATGTTTTGATTTGGAATAGAATGTGTAGTGTTCCCAATGCATTTGTGTGTATGGAAATAAAAGCTATTAGAAGGATTTTGAGCTTTATTCACTTTTTTTCAACACACTGCTATTATTTTGAACACAACTGTATATAGTACATTCACATCAGTCCCTAACCCTTACAGAGTGTACAATCTAAGGTCCCTAACCTACATTTATACATACACATACCAGCAGGGCCAATTTAGACAGGATCCAATTAACCTACCAGCAATGTCTTTGGAGTGTGGGAGGAAACCGGAGTACCCGGAGTTAACTCACGCAGGCACATGTAGAACATGCAAACTCCAGGCAGGTGGTGCTGTGGTTGGGATTTGAACCCAGGACCCTTGTACTGCCAGGCAGAAGTGCTAACCATTTAGCCACTGTGCTGCCCTGTATTAACCCTTAAACCCTGCATCAGTGCACTGCAACCTTCTGCACTGCCCACGGTTGTGGAGCCGTTGCGGGGATGGGTGGTACTGCCAGTTGAACGTGACAGCAGGGTTAAATTTGCTGTGCCACATGTACACCCCCTTCTGCTGCCTTCGCAGCTCAAGGGGGGTTGTGGTGGTGGGGGATTGGGGGGTTGTGGTGGCGGGGGGATGTGGTACAAACACAGCTCATCTGTGCATTTTTACTGCCTTCCCGCCCACCATATGTGTAAAATAGGCCTTAAGGCCCCTTTCACACTGGTGAAATTTTGCCGCGCTTCTCCAGGGCGACAAAAGAGCATAAAAATGATTTCTCTTTAAATCCTATGTAAATGTTCACATAACTGTGCTGTGGGTGCCCTAAGTTTTAAAAAATCCTGCATGCTACATCTTTGGTGCAGTTTATCAAAAGCGCATCAAAAAGGCATTTTCTGTTGTATGCCAAAGGGAACGCATCAAAGGTGCATCACATCTGCATTTTTGGTGTGTTTTTTGAGTCACATGTCTCACAGGTGCATGCTGGGAGTCGGGAAACCAGAAAGTGCACCAAGAATGCATTAAAAGCTCTTTAAAAACATGATATCCAGGAACATTAGGGTGCCTTTGGTTTCATAAAAATCCTCCATTGCTCAGGGTCCAAGGGGGACAACCCTACACACTATGCAACCTGTAGCAATAATATGCTATTTGCAATCAGTCCTGTAAGACTCACACACTGTAAACTGGGAGTACCAAAGTACAACAGTGCTAAATGTGCAAAAATACTAATAATATCATGATCACAATCAAAAATGTAAAAACAATAAAGGTGCTACGTACAATGTGAAAAATAATAATAGGCAACGACATATAAAAATTTGTATATTCATAATATGCGGCTATTTCAATTCACATGCAATATTCATGCAAAAGTAATACAAATATCATGAAAAAAGTCCATGCGAATAAAAAAAAAAAATCATACGGCAAAGTTCATAAGTGTCCCACATAATATAAAACACCAATTCTTAGGTGCATTCTTCATAAATTCTTCCATTTCACTAACATAAAGTTCTCTCCACCAGTGTAAGTACTAAATAGACTCACCAGAGCCCGATTCTGGGAATATTATAAACCAGCAGATAGCGCATAACAGTCTGGGAGTAGCTCAATCTCAGTCTTCACGGGACTGAGATTGAGCTCTGCAATCACTTTTGCACCAGTTGTTTTCTTATTCTGGATCACAATCCTGCACAATGCCCTTTTGTCTCTTTCAGTCAGCTGACTATGTCTACCGCGCTTCTGCTTATCAGACATTTCCCCAGAAACTGTATATGCCATCATAACATTTGATACTGTACCTTGCGACACGGCAAATAAATTGGCAACTTCAGTCACAGAGGTACCAGCTAAGCGGCACCAACAATTTGCCCTCAGTAAGCTCTGATATGACTCTGTATTACTAGCAAGCACATGCAGTGAATCATGAAAGTGAGGCTTCCCACCTGTTAGCTAGGTGTCTCATCACACAGCAGAAGCAAAAGAATGTTACATCACTTCCGCTTTCAACGTAAAACATGACGTCACTTTCACACCTGCAAATCATGCAGTATTGCCATTTTTGTCTAATCCTTGTATTTCTCTTATGACAGTTAATTTAATCAAACCCTTCACAAGAGATAAAGTAGATGTGAAACCCTTATTAAATAAAATATAATTTGTTGCTTCTCAGTGATGTTGATCTCCTGCAGTCTCTTTGTAGCCACTTCTTGCTTACAAGCAGAACTGAGATAACTGATTGTTTTCTGAAGGTAAAAAAAACAGGTGACCATGTCCGCATCACGTGTGCTGAAAGGTCCACATGTAGTCGCCATTGCAATGTCAGTCTCCATGACAGATTGACAATGCAGGAGCAGAATAGGGAGAAAGAGACAGAGCATTGTCACTCTTTAACAGGAAGTGCCTGAACAAGAACCTTCATGGCAGGCAGGATCACCAGCCAGTATTTTAATAAAAGCTGCAGAAATAGAAATAATTACTTTTGAAATGACATTAAAGCAGAACTAAGTTATCTGGGGTAGTGGAAAGTCCTGCCATATGCAAAGAATACTTGCACATTATGGCATACTTACCTGCAACTGTGTCTTTGTCCAGCAATGACAGCTACAGGCACCTGTCCATACCCCATCTGATGCAAGCTCAGCCACCATTTCTTTAGGGTCTCCCGAAGCTCCTTTTGGGCCATTGGTCTGCCACCTATGACACAAAAGAGTTGTATTGTCCCTGGCACTGGCTCCATGCCAAGAATGAGCCAGGATTGTACATTACATGGTTCATGTGCCCTGCAGTGTACACAAAAAAGGATACAATACTAGAAACAAGGAAAAAACTTTTTACAAAAAAAAAAAAGAGAGGGATTTTTTCTTTTTCTTTGGGACACTTTATCTCCATTTTAAAATATTAAAGTGTTACTAAACCCACAACAATAAAATCAGCCTGTATATGCAGTAAAGTACTGTGGAACCTAAGGGGTTAAACCTCTGCATTGTGTAAAAAGGCTGTTTGAACCTGTCTTCTCTGATCCTCCCCTTTTTCAAGAGACCACCTCTTATCTCCTGATCAGAGAGACTGAACCATAGGCATTTGCACATGCTCAGTTTGGTGTATATTGATTTTTTTTTCTTGGGAGAGTGCATGTGATCAACACAGGGCCAATCAGCCCTGGTCAGACAGAGGTCAGGGGTTTTGCATTCTCCTACAGCAGAAAGAAAACTCCTCCTACAAGCTTTAGCTAGCGCTGAGCTGGACACTGATAAAAGTCACAAGACTGCTCTAACGTCTGATGAGAAAAGGTATTTAGCAGTTTATATTTGCTAAAAAAAAATTGCATTTCCATGTAGTGTGTACTGTGGAAGACTGGATAAAGTGAATGCAGGGTCCTGGGTTTAGTAACACTTTAAAACGTATATGAAATGTGACGTATTGGAGTTTACATATACTTTAACTAACCAAGACGAGGAGACTAATCAAAAACAGGAGAGATGCGTTTTGGAACCAATATTCACAGCGTTTAACTTTTGCCACATTTTGTTATGTTACAGCCTTATCCTAAAATGGATTAAATTCATTTTTTTCCTCAACATTCTACAAACAATACCTCATAATGACAATGTGAAAGACATTCATTTTGAAATCTTTAAAATTTATTAAAAATAAAAAACTAAAAAAAAACACATGTACATAAGTATTCACAGCCTTTAGCACCAATTACAGCTTCAGGTCATTTTGAGCATGATGCTACAAGCTTGGCACACCTATTTTTGGGCAATTTCTACCATTCTTCTTTGCAGTACCTCTAAAGCTCCAGCAGGTTGGTTGGGGGAGCGTCAGTGCACAGCCATTTTCAGATCTCTCCAGAGATGTTCTGGAACAGGTTTTCATCAAGGATGTCTCTGTACATTGCTATATTCATCTTTCCTTCGATCCTGACTAGTCTCCCACTTCCTGCTGCTGAAAAACATCCCCACAGCATGATGCTGCCACCAACATGCTTCACTGTAAGTATGGTATTGGCCAGGTGGTGAGTGGTGCCTGGTTTCCTCCAGACATGACGCTTGGCATTCAGGCCAATGAGTTCAATCTTTGTTTCATCAGACCAGAGAGTTTTGTTTCTCTGAGAGTCCCTCAGGTGCCTTTTGGCAAACTCCAGGCGGGATGCCATTTGCCTTTTACTGAGGAGTGGCTTCAATCTGGCCACTTTACCATACAGGCCTGATCGGTGGAATTCTGCGAAGATGGTTGTACTTCTGGAAGGTTCTCCTCTCTCCACAGAAAAACGCTGGAGCTCTTTCAGAGTGACCATTGGGTGCTTGGTTACCTCCCTGGCTAAGGCCCTTCTTCTTCGATCGCTCATTTTGGCCGGGTGGCCTGCTCTAGGAAGATTCCTGGTGGTTCCAAACTTTTTCCATTTACGGATGATGGAGGCCACTGTGCTCATTGGGACCTTCAATGCTGCAGAAATTTTTCTGTACCCTTCCCAAAATCTGTGCTTTGATACAATCCTGTCTTGAAGGTCTACGGACAATTCCTTGGACTTTATGGCTTGGTTTGTGCTCTGACATGCACTGTTAACTGTGGGACAGGTTTATGCCTTTCCTAATCATGTCCAATCAACTGAATTTTTCACAGGTAGACTCCAATCAAGTTGTGGAAACATCTCAAGGATGATCAGTGGGAACAGGATGCACCAGAGCTCAATTTTGAGTGTCATGGCAAAGGCTGTGAATACTTATGTACATGTGGGTTTTTTTTCGTTTTTTATTTTTTAATAAATTGCAAAGATTTCAAAACGAACTTCTTTTACGATGTCATTATGGGTTATTTGTAGAATGTTGCAGAAAAAAATGAATTTAATCCATTTTGGAATAAGGCTGTAACATATAAAATGTGGCAAAAGTTAAGCGCTGTGAATACTTTCTGGATGCACTGTATATAAACCCAAGAGTGGCCATTGCTATAGGTAAATTGTCTGAAGGGTATGAACCATTACCGTGAGAGATTGCTTAGCGCTGATTAAATACAATACAAATCTTTACCGATCTTACTCGATGTTTATCCATACATGTGACAGACAAGCCAACTGGGAGCTTTTCCTATGTAAGCAACCTTGATTTCAGAGACAGGACAGAGCATACATCAACTGAGTTTTTCAAGCCTCTGGTTGCAGCAGCACATGCCATGAAAATCCAGCCTATTTTTAGATGCAAAGCTGAAGGGGAAGATTGCCATTTAGGGGAATGCGCCATGGAATTGTGAAAGGAAGTAACATCTGCATGTAAAAAGGCAGCAAACAAATGTCAGCCTATACAGAAACAAGCCAGAGAGGAAATGGAGCTGCAAACTTTGCATAAACATCCAATATGCTTTGCTTGAGCAGCATAATAAATGGATTACGTGAGTGAATGAAGCTGATGCTGAACAATTAATGACTAAAAAAAATGCCCATGTATACAAGAGCGCTATTAACATAGCTGTAGCAAACATAATCCAATAGATTATGCTTTAGATTGTACAAAGTGCTAGTGCAGTGTTTCCTTTTTCTGAGAGCCTCTAAAGTGCTCCAGCTGGCAGATGGTTTAATTCTGCAAGAGCTGGGTCTAGCAGGCACCACATTAACAGCAAGTGATGGTTTGTTTTCCTTTTATCCTTTTTTTTTTATTTTCCAGAGGTTAAAGCTGAAAGCAGGATGTACTTTAAAAAAAAAAAAAGAAAAAATCTGAAAACTGAGACTGCTGCTACACCGTGACACTTTCCTTTCATACTATAATGAGCATGAGTGAGTAGAAAATGTCATGAAATGTCATTATGCCTATAAGTCAGAAATGTAAAACGTCAGTATGTTCAGGGTATGGTATATGGTTTCAGTATTACTGTTTTCATAGTTAGGAGTTCCTCTGGACATCTGCTTGCTGCGAGTTTACACTTTCCAACCGACTTTTCCAGTTTTAAGGCTAGGTTCACATTTATGCAGATTGTGGCTGATGCATTTTCCAGTTGCATTTTGCATTTTTGATGCTTTTTTTTCTTTCTTTTCTTTCTTTTTTTTCGCATTTTTTAAACATTTTGAGTTTTGTGCTTGTGTGACTTTAGCTGGTTGTCAAGGAGTGGGTGGCCGCCAGCATCCTTAACAACCAGTAAACAATATGGTTGTTAACTGCTTCCACGCCGCCCTATAGCAGAAATACTGCTACAGGGGGCACGGGTGTGCAAAATCATGTATATATACACGTGATTTTGCAGTTCTGGGTAGAATTAACACAGATCTCTCCTCTGTCAGCATAGCAGAGCCATACAAAGCAGTGTGCTTACAGTGAAGCACACACATAGCCGACATAGTGAAACAGCACACAGTTTACCCTATGATCGCCACAGATGTTAACCCCTTCCTGCCCACTGCCATCAGTACAGTGTTAGTGCTTTTTGTTAGCACTGATCACTGTATTGGCGTCACTGGGGATGTCTGTGTCACCAAGTCAGTTCCCCCCAGTGTCAGAATGCCTGCCGCAGTACCACTATACGTCGCTGATCACCGCCATTACTAGTAAAAAGAAAAAAATTACAGTATCTATACGCCATTTCTAAAAGCTATAACTTTCACGTAAACCAATTAATTTACATGTATTGGGATTGTTTCTTAGCAAAGACAGCAGAATACATTTTGGCCTAAATTTATGACAACATTTTATATTTTAAATTGTTTTACTTGACATGTTTAATAGCAAAAAGTCAAAAATATAGTTTTTTTCCCAAAATTGTTGGCCTTTTTTTGTTTATCGTGCAAAAAATAAAAATGCAGAGCCGATCAAATACCACCACAAGAAAGCTCTATTTGTGGGGAAAAAAAGGACATAAATTTCATTTGGGTGCAGTGTTGCATGACCGCACAATTGTCAGGTAAAGTAATGCAGTGCCGTATCGCAAAAAATGGCCTGGTCAGGAAGGGGAGTAAATCCTCAGGAGAGCAAGTTGTTAAGGAGCGTGCAGGCCCCAGAATAGTTGCATAAATGTTTATCAAATCGCCATTTTCACAAAAAAAAATAACCAACACTAAAATCCTTATCTGCACACATAAACACAACATAACTTACATAATTCCTGCTAATTTCCTACTAAGGCTTTGTACACACATTGAGGTCCATGTTTACCCACACGGGGATGCACAATTGTTCTGGACAGATCTGACATCTGTGCGGGTGTAGGTGCATGACCCCAAATGCAGACAGTTCTAGGGACATATACCCATATGGATGTCAAGTTGAGGTGTCCATGCAGTCGCTGTGTGCCAGTTCATATGGATGGGACTGCCTACACAGGAATGCACGGAACACCTGTGCATTCCTGTGCAGCCGCTGTGTCCCAATTGATGTCAGTGGAACTGCCTTCCTGCATGGGGATGCATGAAACAGGAGCATCCCAGCGCAGCTAAACATGGCCTCGCTATAGTATGACCCCCGTGAATGAGGCCAGACAATGTTTAGACCTGAGGTTGGGGGGAAGGCGACAGAAATGTATAGTTGAGCTGTGTTTCTGCCGCCCACCAACCTCCCCCCCCTTCCTTAAGAAGCATTAGGCAGCGGGCAGAGTGCTGTGGTCGTGATGCTTTGCGCCTGCATCAAAGTCGACCCAACTTTATTTCTTTTTGTACATGTACAATTTTATTTTCTACATCTTTATTATTTAATATTTTTTACATTTTATTTATTTATTTTTTTTGGGGGGGGGCTTTGGAGACTAATCAGGGGTCTAAACAGACTTCTATTATCTCTTTTTTGAGACAGAGAAAGGGTATGAAGACCCTGTCTCTGCAGCCTGAGCTGCACTGTAGATGAATGATACAGTGCCTTGAAAAAGTATTCGTACCCCTTGAAATGCTCCACATTTTGCCATGTTACAAACAAAAACGTAAATTAATTTTATTGGGATTTTATGTGATAGTCCATCACAAAATTCCTGCCGCTCCTGCCCCCCTGCACGCTTGCAGTCTTGTGAATGGGCTGTTCCTGACATCATCACGCCCATAGACCTGCTTTGGACTTGAGGGATGGCAGGAACAGTCCACCGCTGGACATGGGGGAGCGCGTTTTTTCCGGAGGATCGGAGGAATGGGTAAGTACAGCTTTCTTCTGAGCCCCTGGACAAAATGAGAACTTAACCCATGCAGTGCGGGCACAGCCCCACTGCATAGGAAATAACAGTTTTGACTGGAGTTCTGCTTTAACCACACATCAAACTCTGCAATGTGGATGACTTAAACTTTTTGTGCATTATAGATATAAAGGATTTGAAAATGAAAGCGTACAACCTACTTTGTGAAGATACTCTCCCAAACAATGCAACATTGCGTTATTGACTACCTTTCTTGACAGTATTTAAAATGTGCCCTTACTGTCCTGACAGTAGCACCAGGTAAACCCGTACCTTCTTACGACACTTCCACACTCTTTCCTGAAGGAACACCTCTTACAGCTGAATCACCAACAAGAAGATGACTTCTTTTAGGAACCTCATCCATGACACTTGCCTGGTTTCTAACATCATATACAAAATATACTTCTTACAAAGCAATTTCTTTCTTAGGGACCTCCATCTTATGCCCAGAAGTGTCACCATTTTCACCAAGCAGCTATATTTGCAACCTCACTATCACCATAATAGTTCCGAATCTAGATCCCTTTAAAGACTAATTCCACTTTTGTTGAGAAAAAAACATTCCCCTCTGGGTGATCTATTTACATTGTAGGGATTTTAACAGACTTTGTTGCAGATTCCTACCTTGTGTAATTCTGAAGAGAAAGCGGTTTGTTTTTTTGTGTCCATGTGCAGAGTGAGTCTGTATGGGAGTGATTCATAATTATCAATCAGCTGCTGCAATTGTAGAGCTCTAATGAGGGAAACTGCAGGGTCTGCATCCCTGTAAACATGATTTCCTATTGGGAGTATCTCATCAAAAATTAGATTTTTGTTGCAGGGGATGCTTTAAATCTGACTTAGTCTTAGTGCAGACTTCTGGGAAAATCACTGAGCCAATCACACAAGCAGGAAATTATGTTTCTGTGTACAGAACACCTCCAGGTAGCCATATTGCATTGCAGACTGAAAAGGAAATTTAATTTTTAATAACATTCAATTAATATGACTTGTTTTGCATTTGTATGTGATATATTATTATTTTTTTAGTTTGCTGTTTTTTTCCACAAAAGTGGAGTTACCCTTTAAGGGTCATACAGTGATAAGTGTACAGTCCACAGAGTTTGCTCACTGTGAGTGTATCAGGACAGAAGTGCATTGTTTGCCACTGAAATATGTGAATGAGCAAAAGGCCAGGGCAACTTGTAGCTCATTATGAAAAGTTGAGTTTAGACCATTCACATATGTAATGAGGTGTGAAGACACCTCCCACCAGAGTCTAGGACGGCATTAAATACCAGGTGAAACCCACTGAACTCTGCCCTGTTTTTTCATATGTGTAAAGAATTATGATTAGCTGGTAATATTCTGTGATTTATTGTGGTTGTCAGATTATTATCAGGATTACAGTGCTGTACACACCTGTTGATAAAGTTCGGTCCATAAATATTGGACACAGGCACAATTTTCATACTTTTGGCTCTGTATGCCATCAGCATTAATTAAAAGAAACAATCCAAAGGAATTTTAAGTGCAGACTTTCAGCTTTAATTCAAGGGGTTGAACATTTTCAGGGGTGCAAATGTAATTGGACAAATGGATATAATCATAAATAAAATGTTCATTTTGAATATGTTGTTGAGAATCCTTTACTGGCAATGAGTGCCTGAAGTCTGGAACCCATGGAAGTTACCAAAGACTGGGTTTACTTCTTTCTGATGCTTTGCCAGCCTCTAACTGCATCTGTCTTCAGTTGTTCTTTGTTTGTGGATCTTTCTGCCTTTAGTTTTGCCTTCAGCAAGTGAAATGCGTGTTCAGTTGGGTTGAGATCAGGTTATTGACTTGGCCATTGCAGAATATTCCACTTATTTTCCTTCAAAAGCTCCTGGGTTGCTTTTGCTGTGTGTTTTGGATCATTGTCCATCTGTGCTGTGAAGTGCCGTCCAATCAACTTTGCTGCATTTGGCTGAATCTGGGCTAACTGTATATCTGTAAACACTGCAGAATTCATCTGGCTGCTTCTGTCACATCATCAATAAACACCAACGACCCAGTGCCACTGGAAGCCATGTATGCCCATGCCATCACACTGCCTCCACCATGTTTTACAGATGACGTTGTGTGCTTTGGATCATAAGCTGTTCCAAGCCTTCTCCATACCCTTTTCTTCCCATCATTCTGGTACAGATTAATCTTAGTTTCTTCCGTTCAAAAGAATGCTTTTCCAGAACTGGTCTGGCTTTTTTAGATTTTTTTTGGCAAAGTCTAATCTGGCTTTTCTATTCTTCAGGCTTTTTAATGGTTTGCACCTTGTGGTGAACCCTCTGTATTTGCTCTTGTGAAGTCTCTTGATTGTAGACTTTGACAATGATGCACCCACCTCCTGGAGAGTGTCCTCCATTTGTCTGGATGTTGTGAATGGGTTTTTCTTTACCATAGAGAGGATCCTGCGATCATCCACCACTGTTGTCTTCCGTGGACATCCATGTCTTTTTATGTCGCTGAGCTCACCCAGTGCGTTCTTCTTTCCTCAGAATGTACCAAACTGTTGATTTGGCCACTCCTAATGTTGCTGCTATCTCTCTGATGAAATTGTTTTGTTTTTATGCGTCCTTTGAACGCATGATATAGATTCACAGCAATAGATTCCAAAAGCAAATACCCAACTTAGAATCAACTCCAGACCTCTTACCTGCTTAATTGATGAAGACATAACAGAGGAGTAACCCACACCTGGCCATGAAACAACTTTTGATACAATTGTCCAATTACTTTTGGTCCCTTGAAAAAGGGGGATGACTACTCTTAAGAGCTGTAATTTCTAAACCCTTCCTCCAATTTGGATGTACATACCCTCAAATTAAACCTGAGAGTGTGCACTTTCAGCCCATATCCATTGTAGAACTCTAGCTTGAATATGTTTTGGTAAATACCTGAAAAAATCTAAAATGTTGCCTGTGTCCAAATATATGTGGACCTAACTGTATATTGTACATACAGAACTGATTTTTTGTAAGTCATACTTGCTTAGTTAGGATTTTTCTTTGTTTTAAGTGATGTTATATTTGGTAAATATGTCAGTAGTTTATACAGTGCTGCATTCACTGTGTTAGTTGCTGAATTAGTAAAATACACAACATGCCAATGTTAAAGTGTTACTAAACCCACAACAGTAAAATCAGTCTGTATATGCAGTAAAACATGCTTGTTATAGTCACCGTGGAACCTAAGGGGTTAATCCTCTGTTTGTGTAAAAATTCTCTGATCCTCCTCTTCTTCCAGTGTCTCCCTCTTATCTCCTGATAAGACATATCGTGTGGAGACACTCTGCACATGCTCAGTTTAGTGTGTATTGCTAGAGAGTTTTCTTTTTTCCTGGGAGAGTGCATGTGATCAGCACAGGGCCAATCAGCACTGTCCAAACAGAGGTCAGGGGTTCTGCATTCTCCAACAGCAGAAAAACACTCTTCCTACAAGCTTTAACCAGTGCTCTGCTGAACACTGATAGAAGGCACAGGACTGCTCCAACTGCTGATGAGAAAAGGTATTTAGCAGTTTATATTTACTAAAATAATTGCATTTCCATGTTCTGTGTACTGTGAGAGAGCAGATAGAGTGAATGCAGGGTCCTGGGTTTAGTATCACTTTAAAGAGGGACTGTACAAGTAATTATAAACATGAACTAGAACATGGGCCCCTTTGGTGATGTCAGGGGCTGCACATCAGTCTCCCTATATTTACATAGCTCTCAACTGTCCCTGATTTCGAGGGACTGTCCCTGATTTGGAACAAAGTCCCTCTGTCTCTCATGCCTCCTCATTTGTCCTTCATTTTGGTCTGATCCACATAGTTGTATACAAAATTCACTTTTCATTTTTCAAAACGTGGTTCCCAGTGCTAAACCTCTCATTCACTTTCTAAATTGCTGCATTTATAAATTTCAAAAGCAAGTATAAACGAATAGTAGTGGTAAACAAAAAAGCACTTGTGGATTTAACTAACCATTTTTCTTGTATAAATCTCCTTAAAGGGGGCATGGCAGGGTGTGTGTCCTATGCCTACATACTTTTGCTAAAAGGTGTCCTTCATTGCCATCTCAAAAAGTTGGGAGGTATGTATCTAGGAAGAAGATCACCACTGATTTAAAGCATAGTAAAACATACAAACAGTATAAACTGACAATCCATTTGAAATTTTAAAGAAAATAGAAAATATATTTTGTTTCAGTCCAGCCTGAGCATATACATGAGTATAATAGATCCTCTAGTCTGTACACAGAATAAAAAGCAGTGCCTGGAAAGGACATTGTGTTGTGGACTATGTTACATACAGTTCTGGCCCAGGTTTCTAAGGGTGTCCCTCTGGTGCTAATAAAGATATTTATTCAGCCAGACATTTGTGTAGCTGCAGACCACTCAAGTATTCTCTGGAGCAAGTTTTCATGTTTCCTGAAAGGGTGCGGAGAAGGAATCCAGTTCCTAATGGACACGTTATTCAAAGAGCAGTGCCAAGCACTGTAAGATCTCCGCTCCAGAGTTAATTTTTAATTTCCTGACCTAGTTGCAATGCTCAAACAATCTTGGCTCTTTTTCACAACATATGTGGACCTCACTGCAGGAATGAATGCAGAATCAGCCCAATAGGGAACCAGCGGCACAGCTCAACAATCTGTAAAATGAGACTGAGCAGTGTTCCTGTGCTGCGCTGAGCAATGAATATAAACGCCGCACACTGCTAAAACCCAGAAATGTTAAACAGGTGTTTCCAAACTTGTTTATATCTCTCCCACTCTAAACCTGAGACGCCAGGTCAGATTCACAGCCATTCAAGTCAGCAGGCATAGTGTATTACTATTATTACTACGCAAGTGACTAGCAAACTGCAAGCCTTAATCTGACCAACAACCAATTGGCTCAAAAAAAAAAAAAAAGCATAAAAAATGGATAAAAAATGCATGAGTAACGCATGAGCAAAAATGGAAAACACACTGCAGAAACTGATCAAAAGGCCTTACTCGGAACTGTACACAAATATGGCATACATTAATTCCTGTGCTGGGTGCTTCCAGTCTATGTGCACCATTGGAACAGCTGAGCACATTCACAGACATGTCCACTGTAACTAGACTTTCACCTGTCACTTTTCTAACCTCATGTATGCCTTTGGGAACACATATGCTTTTCTTCTCTACAGTCCTATGTCAGCTGTGCTATCTTGCAGAGTTTTTAAGAGAAAAACGAGCCACGAGGAAATTTTGACCAGTTCCTGATGAACAGCCAAAATACGTTCCTTAGATGGCCTTGTTGCACCCTCCCATACAACATCCCTCAATTGAAAAAAAGAAGGAGCCAGATGGAAAATTGTCACCTGAACAGTACCTGCATCCAGTCAGATGGAGCCAATGGCTCCTGCTGCTGTGTTTTAGCCAATGAGGTGAGGGTGACCTGGGACAGCCGAGGCTCCTTTGCACATTGCTGGATCGAGAGGGGGCTTGAGTGAGTATTATGGGGGCTGTGGGGGGGAGCAGCAAACAGCACGCATTTGAATTGAACAGGAATGCATGCATTCCTGTGTGGTTCATAATGAGAACCAGGGCTAATTCATAAAAGTTACAGGATAACATTCTTGTAAATGTTACAGAATTTGTTCCACCTAACCATGTAATTCAAGTAATGGACTTATTTCAGTCATAGAGATGATTATCACAGAAAACACTCATAACGTTATTATTATTATTATTATACAGTATTTATAAAGCGCCAATAGTTCGCTCAGCGCTGTACATTACAAAGGGGGACAGAACATGTGACAGAACAATACCAATACAATGCAAAACATGAGGGGATTGAGGGCCCTGCTCTTTCGAGCTTACAATCTAGGAGATTTTTTTTTTATCATTATTTATGACAGTTTCTATTTCTTCTATTCTTGTTTATACAAAAACAACCCAAATACACCTTCAAGATTAAAATAATGGGGTTTATTTACTAAAACTGGAGAATGCAAAATCTGGTGCATATTTGCATAAAAACCAATCAGCTTCCAGTTTTTTTTTTGTCCAAGCGTAATTGAACAAGCTGAAGTTAGAAGCTGATTGGCTACCATGCACAGCTGCACCAGATTTTGCACTCTCCAGATTTAGTAAATCCAATTGCTTTTACCTTGAAGTAGTATTTGTCTCTGTATTGTTCTATACATCCCAAATATACACTATAATGCCAAAAGTATTGGTATGCCTGTATTTACACGCTCATGAACTTTAATGGCATCCAAGTCTTAGTTCGTAAGGTTCAATATTGAGTTGGCCCACCCTTTACAGCTATAACAGCTAATTCATTCCAAAGGTGTTCTATCGGGTTGAGGTCAGGACTCTGTGCAGGCCAGTCAAGTTCCTCCACCCTAAACTCACTCATCCATGTCTTTATAGACCTTGCTTTGTGCACTGGTGTGCAGTCATGTTGGAATAGGAAGGGGCCATCCCTAAACTGTTCCCACAAAGTTGGGAACATAAAATTGTCCAAAATGTCTTGGTATGCTGATGCCTTAAAAGTTTCCTTCACTGGAACTAAGGGGCCAAGCCCAACCCCTGAAAAACAACCCTACACCATAATCCCTCCTCTACCAAGCTTTACATTTGGCACAGTGAAGTCAGGCAAGTACCATTCTCCTGGCAACCGCCAAACCCAGACATGTCAATTGGATTTCCAGACAGAGAAGTGTGATTCGTCACTCCAGAGAACGCGTCTCCACTGCTCTAGAGTCCAGTGGCGGTGTGCTTTATACCACTGCATCTGACACTTTGCATTGCACTTGGTGATGTAAAGCTTGGATGCAGCTGCTTGGCCATGGAAACTAATTCCATGAAGCTCTCTACACACTAGTCTTGTGCTAATTTGAAGGCCACATGAAGTTTGGAGGTCTTTAGCTACTGACTCTGCAGACAGTTGGCGACTTCTGTGTGCTGTGTGCTTCAGCATGCACTGACCCTGCTCTGTCATTTTATGTGGCCTACCACTTTGTGGATGAGTTGCTCTTGTTACCCGTTGCTTCCACTTTGTTATAATACCACTAACAGTTGACCATGAAATAATTAGTAGCAAGGAAACCATGCTTGAATTCACTGAGCTCTTGAGAGCGACCCATTCTTTCACAAATGTTTGTAGAAGCAATCTGCATGCTTAGGTGCTTAATGTTATACACCTGTGGCCATGGAGGTGAATGAAACACCTGAATCCAATGGTGTCCCAATACTTTTGGCAATATAGTGTATATCATAATAGTGGCTTTCAAAGGTAGTCACCCTTGTTGAAATTGGGTTTGCATACATTGATGTGTCATTGCCCTAGGATATGGGCTAGGTTTTAACATTATAATGTCAATATTCCCATCGCACACTTTCCTAAATGAGGCTTTAGAGCTGAAGTCACAACCTGCTGGAACAGGAAACATCACAGATCAAATGCACATATTCGGCAGCACACCATGGATCTTTGAGTAGCGTCCAAATCTTTATTGAAGAATGATCACATCACAGAGGACATAGTGCATCATTTCAGAGCTGCTTCACAATCACATATCTCACGGAGGTTTCCTACGCAGGTCCAAACGTTGCACTATGTCCTCTTTGATGTGATTGTTCTTCAATAAAGATTTGGATGCTGTTTGATGATCCGTGGTTTGCTGGCGAATATGTGCATTATGTTTTAATATTAGGTACATGCCTGCAGGTGGAAGAGGTAAAGAAGAGACTTTTCACCGTATGTATGTCAGCCATACATTTTTTTACCAGTAGAAACACAATCATCCCATATAAGTTTACTTACTCATTGTTTTTTGTATTATTGACCAGGTTATGATTAGTAAAACACAAAAACATTTTGTATAAAATATAAAAACTTTGGTGCCTAACGTTGTGTGTCAACATGCTCCAATGATGAACATCTGGCCCTGCCTTTGACAGCACATATTTCTGCCATTGTTCTGAGATCCCCAATGATATGATTCCAATATGATGAAACAATAAAATGTTATGGGACAACCAATATAAAAGAGTCAGAGACCATATTTTGTTTAACCATATGTGAAATAAGGCAGTTTATATAACCCAGAGTCATGTTTATTATTGTGACCCATAAATAGATGCTGCTTTTGCAACCTTGCCGAGGGATGCAATGTTTCGCACCGCATAGGAAGCCTTACATTGATAATATCCCCTCGTCTGTCGTCTCTAGGTTAAGCGCTGAACAGTCTCTCCTGTCAAGGAGTTACAGAGTCGACATTCTGTTCTGTGTCTGAGCTGCCCTGTTCCTGTGTTTACTGAACTCAGATAAAACGCCCTTTAGCTCCATGTTCCATTACTGCGAGCCTCCATAAACAAGCTGATATGCGCAACCGCTGATTATATTAGCCCTAAAAGAGTTCTGAGGCAAATGAAAAATATCAACTTCCATTCCTAAAAGCACTGTTTTCAATTTTCTGAAGGAAATTAAATGATGTATAAATCAAGAGCTGGGCCCGAGCCCAGTCAGCTGAACATCACTTGGTCCTTTTAATGCGGAGAGGAAGTGTCTGTTGCAATGGGGAAGAGCCAAGAGAAATAACGGCTAACCTCAGCTCCATGTGAAAGTCATTTGAGATAATCGGGGAAGGCTGCACACAGGTTGGAAAGGGGACCACATACTAACTGCGAGCAGGAAAATATACATCCAAATCTAACATCGATGTTCATCCTATCCATAGGGATGTTGGAGAGTGCAGGTGAAATGTTTGTGTTAGTAGTGCCCCTGAGTCAGATGCAAACCTAGAAAAGGAAACCATTAGGAATGACTACAAGCATTTTATCTACAAGTTTATGAGTGAAATCATTTGAGTTTTTTGGCTATGATGTTTGCAATGTTCATTGTGGCCAACATATTTTGGCCACATTATTTAAAATTGTATTCACAGTTAAAGTGAAAACTACAAATATCCACAAATATGATGTTACCAGACCCTGCACATGTAGCTGTGCTTGTCAACAGAACAATATAGTTTCCAGAGACATCTTACTGCTAGGCTAATGTGCACCAGCTTGTGCACAAAGTGTTGTTTTAGTAGACACAGTGGAGATTATTTTCTAGAACTGGAGAGTGCAAAATCTGGTGCAAATCCTCAAAGAAACCAATCACCTTCCAGGTTTTTTTTGCCAAAGGTAAATTGAGTGCTCCAGTAAGTAACTCTTAGTAAGTCTACCCTACCCTAACTTTATCACATTTGCATGTTTGTTGCCTATTTATGATATGTGCTTTAAACATAGATTAGTAGATCGAATGCCCATGTTTATATCAAGCAGAAGTACGTAGCCACTGATTCAACTGTTATTCCAGGCAATAAGTGCAATCAAGAATGAACTGCTAATGCTATCCAGAAAATGCTGTAACTGTAGGAGAGGCAGAAAGTCCAGTTTTGCTTGATATAAGTTCTGTAATACACTGCAGCATGATTTACAGAGAGCACTTCACATGAGCAATTTCCCCCCTATCTCTAGTTGATGTATCACCAATCAGATCCAAGCTCTCAAGGCAAGTTTGAATGTATTTGGCAGATTTGACACTTTCATATATCACACCTTGTGTATGCAAGTAACAGCAAGGAGTCTACTGTGGGGATATTTGGTTATTTCTCTTTTGCATTATAAACAAGTAAGCAAAAGGGATTCTTAGGAAGCCAGATCACTGACACAAGGGAATTATGTGGACTTGTCTAACAAGTAAAGAATATTCCCTCTATACATTTCAAGGCTGAATTTCCAGTTTTGACTGGAGTGTACAAGTGCAAAAAGGACTACTATCATTTTCTGACACACCATCATACTTTCCATAGTACATCTTATTGATGATATTGTCGCTATTCATCAATGCAGCACAAAGCAGAATCCCAGACTGCTGAGAGATGACATTGCTCATGGCTAACTACGGTGGAAGATCTGATTGCCAAGGGAAAGACATGTGGAAAAAATTCAATCAGAAATGGTTCTATTGGATTGACTTATACTCTTCAGAATTCCAAACTTTGCAGACATCCTCATGAGAGTTTCTAATTTCACAGTGAGATGGTCCATGATGCTGACCCAAAACTGGAGAGTGTCAATGCTCCTCCTGTCCCTCTGGTCCCTAACCTTTTTTTTTTTTCTTTTTTCTTCCTTGGTATAACATTTGATGAATGGGAGCAGGGGGCTCTTACATAAGGGGATACAATATAGAAAACTGCCAGATACATTGCCCTCGTTCTTTACAGATTGATGAGTGCTATATTTAAAATCTCGTTATGTTATTGTTATGCTTCTTCTCTCTTGTTTCTGTACCTTACAATATTATTTTGTAAACTTACTGAGCAGTGTCGCTCTCCTGTGATTGTGTGTGTGTGCATGTGTGTTTTTATTGAAAACTTAAATAAAGAAAAAAAAGGACTACACTATTGATATGGAAAAATAACTAAATTTGATAGACAACTTGCCTGTAGGCTGTAGGAGATCGCTAGTAAGTCATTCATATAACCCATACTATCTGTCTACACATACAGTATATACACTGTATAAATCAATAGTAAACAATAACTACATAGCATGCTAGATTATACAATTTTCACTAGATGCATGAGGCCCAAATTGAAGATGCTTAGAGATGCAATCAGGAGCTTTCCAATAGGCGCTTGTAACTGTGGCGGGAGCATGCAGAGAGTGCGTTCTCAGCACAGGTTTGTTTACATCTGGTACACAAATATGCCAGTTGAGAGACCGCATATTTGCCTACCGAGGATGCTAAGAGGTTAAAGCGGTAGTAAATGCCACTTGGACACTTGTACCTACTGGTAAGCTCATAATAAATCTTACCTGTAGGTACTAGGAATATCTCCTAAACCTGCACCGTTTAGGAGTTATTCACTGTTTCTACAGCCAGTAATTTCACCGGTGCATGTGCTTGGAAGGGACTGCATATTAATGCCATCCCTACAGAGCTGTGTGCCATGCCCCTGACTCCGAAGTGCATGTGCAGGAGTGACGTCATTGCGGATCAACCATTCAAATAGCCGGAGCTCGTGAACCCATAAGGAAGACTAGGTGAAGATGGAAGTCCTGTCACCGGTGACAGCACATTGATGGAGGACTTCGTTTTAAGGTAAGTCTTTCATAATGTGCTAGTATGCGATGTGCACACACACACACTGCTTAGTGCTGTAGCCTCCTAGCCCCCTTACTACACTAATACAATCAAGTCCAAGAACACTCTCTACCCTGGCAATGCCACCCCTCCAGCCTTAGTCCTAGTCGCACATGGGAACACTCATACACTTCCCCTTCTGCACCTCAGGCCTTGCCAGTAACCAGCTTGTGGTCAGTGGGTTGCTCACAATCCACCTGTCACCTGCCCAAGATCCATGGGTACATCACAATTGATGGGTCTCCAACCCCCACTCTAAATGGTAGTACTTGATACAGACCTCCAGAAACACCATCTCCGTTGAGGACATACAGTTGTGGCCAAAATTATTCAACCCCCAATGCTGTAAAGGGGTTTAGGGACTATAGTGTACATTTGGAATTGTATTCAGAATCAAATCCTACAAGGACGTTGTAACTACCCAAATGCAACTAAAATGACATCAATTGTTTATGTAATACAGTAGTAAATGGTTCTTATGTGGTTTCTTCATTGCCACAATTATTCAACCCCTTAAAGACTACCACTCTGAAGAACAGAGGTTCATACAGGTGCTTTCCATCAGGTATTGAAAACACCTGTGGATGTCACCGAGCAGCAATCAAGCATAATAAGCACCAATTAGGCAGCTTTAAAATGACTGTGATACTCAGCTTCTTCTAGACATTTACTGGTGTGGTTACAAACATGGTGAAGGCAAGAGAATGGTCCAGGAAGACAAGAGAAGAGGTGATTTCTCTTCACAGGAAGGGCAATGGCTATAAGAAGATTGCAAAGATGTTAAACATACCAAGAGACACCTTAGGAAGCATCATTCGCAAATTCAAGGCAAAGGGCACTGTTGAAACGCTACCTGGTCGTGGCAGAAAGAAGATGCTGACTTCGACTGCTGTGCGCTACCTGAAGCGTAGAGTGGAGAGAAGTCCCCGTGTGACTGCTGAGGAACTGAGAAAAGATTTGTCAGATGTGGGTACAGAAGTTTCAGCCCAGACAATAAGACGCACACTGCGTAATGAAGGCCTCCGTGCCAGAACTCCCAGGCGTACCCCCTTGCTGTCTCCAAAGAATAAGAAGAGTCGACTGCAGTATGCCAAAAGCCATGTGGACAAACCACAAAAGTTGTGGGATAGTGTTCTGTGGACTGATGAAACAAAATTAGAACTGTTTGGGCCCATGGATCAACGCTATGTTTGGAGGAGGAAGAACAAGGCCTATGATGAAAAGAACACCTTGCCTACTGTGAAGCATGGTGGAGGGTCAATCATGCTTTGGGGCTGTTTTGCTTCTGCAGGTACAGGGAAGCTTCAGCGTGTGCAAGGTACCATGAATTCTCTTCAGTACCAGGAGATATTGGATGGAAACGTGATGCAGTCCGTCACACACCTGAGGCTTGGGAGACGTTGGACCTTTCAACAGGACAATGATCCCAAGCATACCTCCAAGTCCACTAGAGCATGGTTGCAGAGGAAAGGCTGGAACATTTTGGAGTGGCCATCGCAGTCACCAGACTTAAATCCGATTGAGAACCTCTGGTGGGACTTAAAGAAAGCAGTTGCAGTGCGCAAGCCTAAGAATGTGACTGAACTGGAGGCCTTTGCCCATGAAGAATGGGCGAAGATACCCGTAGATCGCTGCAAGACACTTGTGTCAAGCTATGCTTCACGTTTAAAAGCTGTTATAACTGTAAAAGGATGCTGTACTAAGTACTAAGATTGAATGTCACTTGGGGGTTGAATAAAACTGATAATGCTGTGAGCACAGAAAAGACATTTGTGGTTATTTCATTATAACTGTTATGTTATATTTGTCTGACCTACAAGTGCCTCTTTAATGTAAATGTAAGCAAGATGACTGAATGATCAAAAGCAATGTCAAACTGGCCAAAACACTCAATTTCAGTGGGGGTTGAATAATTTTGGCCACAACTGTAGCTGTGGTCATTTGTTTGCCAGGGCCTGTCCCTGGCACACAGAAACAGATGGCAACCGTACTGCACACCTCTGATTAACCTCACCTCCCATTGTGTACCATAGATTTCCCCCTTCCCCACTGCAGACCCCAGATACTTTAGCTGCCAGTGCACGCCCCATATTTATCTCAACCCCCCGCACTCCTCAGATTTACTCTCTCTCTATATATATATAGAGAGAGAGAGAGAGAGAGAGAGACAGATCAATGAGATGCTGAATATTGGAATGCACAAGATAAAAGAGATAGGGACAGAAAATGGTACTTTCAAATTTCCAACATGGTTTGAATTATAACTTTAATTTTAGTTTGGTTCCTAAAGCCAATGTCCTAAGTTAATGTATTGTTCACTTTTCCTTTGTACTGTGATTTAGAAAGTGAGAACTAAATGTGCCCCTGGAGAAAGATTTAAAGATGGTTTCCAACATCTCATAAAATAACAAGAATGTTTATGTGGATAATATTCAGTTTCTCCGCAGTTTCCTCAATTGTTAAAGTGGTATTAAACCCCAAAACAAAAACTCACTACTAATTCTTAGATGTGGAGGCTGCATTAGTATTCTTTTTTAGCCCCCTCCCCTTACTTACACCTGCTGATCCTGCCAGTAAGTCTGTTATTTTTCAAGTTCAGAACAAGTTGCCCAGCAAAAATGGCAGAGGGTTTAAATAAACCATTTAAAAGGTTACTTCACCATTACCACTAAACTGCCCATTCAGCTCAGGGGTGCTTGTAGATTACAAAAAACTGTGCAGCTTTGACTAAAGTTGGGTAACGCTTTTGCCTTAGGTGTAAGTCCTTTACGTACTTCCTGAAGTCTGGCTGAAAACTCCCAGAGATGGCATCATACTGTCTTGCTTTGTTGCTAGGACATTGCAAAGTCACTCCCAGCTGTTACTACTCACCCCCACCATCACAGGAATGATCTCTTAAACCCCCCCTGTCCCTTTTGATAATGTGCTTGGCACGAAACACGTCAAGGAGGAGCCATATGTCGTGACGTCACATGGCGGGGCCGCACGAAGGTCTGGCGGCCATTTTGGAGAGTGGCTGATCAGCCACATGTTAATACCTTAAGGAATTTTGTTGTTTTATGCCCATTAATGCATGTTGATGCAATTTTTATGCATTCCTTTGCTGGATGATCTAGAATCAATAAATTACCATTTTAAAACTACTACATTATGAGACAATTTTTATCATTGGCTCTGATCTGAGCTAAAGATCACAGAGAACCCCAGAGAAAGCGTGGCTGCAGAGGAGGCTTGTGTCCAGAGGAGGAATCCTTGTTCCAGGCTGGCTGACAGATCTACCTAAAGGGGCTCCCTACAGAGTCATATTCTGCCTAATGCGCATATTTTATGTGCATCTAGTGAGTGCGCATTTTATACAGTATCAAACGGATTGAATCGCATGGATTTTACCGGAAGTTACAAATGTTTATATGTGAATGGTGCACTAATTTGCTGACCTGACCGTGTCAAGCCTGCACTATTTTTGAATACTTTTCTGATTTACAGACTATTGATATTATCACGTTCCTATTTGGCGCTTGATGATACGCCACATTCACTTGGATTTTTATGTTATAGATTAATATTTCTTTTATTGGTGACAATATTTATTTTATTGGCGACATTATAAGCATTTTCAGCGCTGAACTTTTTATTGATTGTTTTTCACTGGGTTTTAGGGTTCCTAAGTTGGTGCATATGCAGCTGGTTATAATTTGTATTTATCTATTAATTTACTCTGATTTGAGCGCTTGCTGTATCCTTGAGAGTTTTATACACGCATTTACTACCATACCTGTAGCCGCTAACAGTAATCATTGTGTTCTGCTGGCTGGAAAGGCTCTCCATGGCAGGAAAAAATTTGCTTTTATTATTTTTTGTGTTAGTAGCCTGTAAAGCATTGCATTGCACCAGCGATCAGCAGATTGCCAAGGTCTCCTGCACACTGTCAGTGTATCTGCATGCTCGTACATTCCGTATGGGCAAGCCAATATTTGTGGACAGGAAAACTCAATGAACTACGACGGCGCCGTGGAAGTTATTATTATTATTATTATACAGGATTTATATAGCGCCAACAGTTTGCGCAGCGCTTTACAAAATGAAGGTAGACATTACAGTTACAATACATTTTGGTACAAGAGGAAACGAGGCCCTGCTTGTTAGAGCTTACAATCTAAGAGGTAGTTCATTGAGGACTTGTAGTCCATTCATCCACAGAACACTATGAATGAATGATACGGCCGTGTGGGATGAGCCCAGCACGGCCACACTGTTTTTGAAAACTGACAGCTAGTACGGGGAACTTCTCCCTGTACTTCTGTCCCGGGGGGGGGGAAGGGTTGCAGTGGGTGGTAGCTGCAGGATCGGGAACAAAACGGGAACTAAAAGTGGGTGGAACATATAACATGTTCCCAAAGGTGGGCATATCCTTTAAGTGTCCTTTCTTTCTTAATCCCATCATGACCAGAGGTTTTTGAAGCTTAGATGTCCAGAATAAGTTTAGCAGCATGAGTATATGTCAGCTAACTTTACAATAGATCTATCTATGAGTAATTTGACAGCAGCAATAGGAACACACACAGTCTCGCTGCAAAGGGGCATTTTACATTTGTTAAAAAGTTGCATTGCAGCCACAAAGTAGTTAATAAGCTTTCTATATACTCAGGTTCTAATATGCATCATAAATAATTGCTTATTTCAGACTGTTGTACTTCTTGTTACTATTCATGGGATATTTTTGGTGTTGAAATCAGAATATAACTTGTGTACTTTGTGTTATACTGTGGTATTTTTCTTATTGGTAACATTTTTGCTATAAATGAATCTAAAATCTAAAATCTGTGCATAGAAGTTCAATTTATATTCACATTTAGCAGTTTTTAGCCCTGGGATGAAGGGGTATGTTTCTGGAGCCATCCATTAGGGTTTACTGCGTGAGGCCACTTGTAAAAAGGAACGTATCCTTGTTGACCAAAAAAAAATTAAAATGCTGGAAGCTTGTTAATTATTATTATGAGGCAGAAGTGAGGGGACAGACCCAAGGTCTACTTCAAATCACCATGGAGTTTGGGGCTTTCAGAGTGCTCCTCTAGTTGCCTGAGGGCCAGTTCACACCACAAAAACACACTCGGATATGTTTTTGCTTACAGTTCACACCACACGCAGTTCCGGTGCAGTTTTGATGCAGTTTGCTATCTACCAGTATGGTTCTGTGCAGAAAAAATGCAGCATGTTCTACTTTTTTTTTCTGCACCGGAAACTGACTGGAGCTAACTGCACTGGTGTGAACTAGGGCCATTGGAATACATAGAAAACACTGTGCATGCATTTTTGATGCAGGAAAAAATGTACTGGACTCCACCTGGTGTGAACTAGCCTTGAATGTTCATGCAGAGAACTGTATGTGCCTACTTTTCAGGTCTACAGTCACTAAATGAGTCCGAATGGAACACAGGTCCACTTTAATTGAGTGTAACGGAGGATCCATCCCAGTTCCTGCAACCATATAGCGTAGGAAGAAACAGACAAAATCTGACAGCCTGGTGAAATACTACATTTCATCTAATAAGGATGAAGCGGTGTTAGGAGTATTTGATAAAACAGGAAAGCACAAATACGCAAGGCTCGCCACTCTTATTCCAGCAAGCATAGTCTATTTATCGTACATAAAAAGGAAAATGAAGCTAGCAGCCAAAGCACGTCTACACACTGATTAATCAACAACAGACTGATCCTTTCTATAACACCGCAGACTAAACCGAATGTGCCAAGGAACAAAAACAAAACCTCAACCTCAAATGAGAGCCAAAGGCAGAGCACACATAAAATAAAGTATGTGCAAATATTATACTGTCACTGGATGCAGAAGAGTTAAATGTAGTAATAGTGATGAGAAACAGCTTTCGGTACGGAAAAACAGAACTCTATGGAGTTCATTTTTATAAAGAACAAGAGGGAACTGATCCTGCTAATCTAGATACGATAGATAGATAGATAGATAGATAGATAGATAGATAGATAGATACTGTAGATAGATAGATAGATAGATACTGTAGATAGATAGATAGATAGATAGATAGATACTGTAGATAGATAGATACTGTAGATAGATAGATCAGTAATTTTCAATCAGCTAGTCGTTGGTGCTGGCACGAATCGATCAATTTAAAGTTATTGATAACACAGTTCCACCAAACAATAATTAATATTTACACACCTCTAATGTGTAGAATACAGAATTCCTGCAGTGCAGCTGATCTGCTCACATAAGAGTGAGGAGTTTTTATAAATAATCTTTTAGCTTTTTAATCTCTAGTGAGCAGGGCCCTATGATGCCACTTGTATTGAATGGTATTGTAACTGTATTGTCACCCTTCATTTTGTAAAGCGCTGTGCAAAGGGTTGGCACCACGTAAACCCTGTATAATCATAATAAAAAATCCCAGTCCAAAGCTGGCAAAAGATGATTTGTTCTTTTTTGTTCAGCCAGAGGGCTGAATGAAAAAAAACAAAACAAAAACAGATTCCTCCATCCACACAAGCAAGATGGATGGAGGATTCCCACCCCCCATTGGGACATTGCATTCTGACAGCAGGGACTCTCCATTGTCAGAATACATTGATCAGTGGGTTCAGCTGCTAATTGACAAACGTTTTCCAACATTTCCATTCCACAGAAGTCAGTCTAATGATTGAATTCTGTTAAAACAGGCATGGCTACACATGGATCAAAATTTGGCAGATCCCTGCTGAACCGGCAGAATATCGATTCATCAGAATTTCGATCAATCAGTGACCAGCCTTAGACTTGTTCCTCACACCCAGTTGAGCAGTAATCCACACAGTAATTCCAAGTGACTATCCTCACACAAATACTGCCACTCATCTTGTGCTTTGGACCCTAACTAAGATATATTAGCCAGGTAATACAGCCTTTTTGCTCACACCTGGGATTGCAATGGCTTAAAGTGTTACTAAACCCTGGACCCTGCATTCACTCTATCTGGTCCCCCACAGTACATGGAAGTGCAATTATTTTAGTAAATATAAACTGCTAAATACCTTTTCTCATCAGCAGTTAGAGCAGTCTTGTGACTTCTATCAGTGTCTAGCAGAACACTGGTTAAAGCTTGTAGGAGTTTTCTTTCTGCTCTAGGAGGATGCAGACCCCTGACCTCTGTCTGAACAGTGCTGACTGGCCCTGTGCTGATCATATGCACTCTCCCAAGAAATAAAAAAATCTCTAGCATTACACACCAAACTGACCATGTGCAAAGCGACTCCATACAATATGTCTTATCATGAGATAAGAGGGGGACACTGGAAAAAGGGGAGAATCAGAGAAGTCAGGATCAAAGAGGATTTTTACACAATGCAGAGGATTAACCCCTTTGGTTCCACAGTGAGTATAACAAACATGATTTACTGCATATACAGACTGATTTTACTCTTGTGGGTTTAGTATCACTTTAAGTTCTTGCCCACCCTAGACAAGCTTCACTGCGTGTTAGCATGCTCAGAGAGAGGGGATTAAACAAAACTGCAACACAGCGTAAAAGTGCTGAGAATTTTACTAAAGCTGAATGCAAAAATACACTAATAAAATAAATATACAGAGAAATATTGCATGTACAAATGGAAGTATACCCTGCTTAAAGCAGGCTAGACCCGATCATTCACTCCCAATCCATCTCTACCAGCAATAGTGCCACTTCCCATCAGTGTGTCACCAATCCCACCTTACACACTATGTCTCTCAGGAAAGGCATGGATTCCAGTGGCACACAGCTTATACAGTGTGTCTATCACCTTGTGGATAGTTCCCTAGGCAGCCATGCTTCGTTCCTTTTAATTCTCAGTAAATTGCTCCCGTACAGAAGAACGTGGCCATGATACAGTTTTTATTGATCCTTTTGTTAAACAAAGATGCTGTGGTTGATATATTATAACTGTCCTTTTCTAAAGCATGAACACATGTTCCTCAATACTTGAATCATGTCATGTCTTGACTAGTATTATTATCATACAGGATTTATATAGCGCCAACAGTTTGCTCAGCGCTTTACAATAGAACGGGAGACAATACAGCAACAATACAGTTCAATACAAGAAGGTTAGTAGGGTCCTGCTCCTTGGAGTTTACAATCTAAGAGATTATTATTATAATACAGGATTTATATAGCGCCAACAGTTTCCTCAGCGCTTTACAAAATAACAGGAGACAATACAGCAACAATACAGTTCAATACAAGAGGGAAAGGAGAGCCCTGCTCCTTGGAGCTTGCAATCTAAGAGAATAACATTCTCCTCTCTGGTCTTCCACTAAACAAATCCATTACAATCTGAGAGCCACCGCTCGACCTTTCTTTCTGGATTCTTACTAAAATCTTGCTGCCCACAGGATACAATTCAAAGCTTTCATTTTAATATACATGTTCTACATCCCATGCACACACAAAGCCTAATAAATGAGGAAAAGACTGGTAGCTTCAGACAACAGCTCTGCTCTTCCTTGCTCCGCTAAATCAATCCATCTGTGCCTAAAATGTAGCATTTAACTCTAGCAAGCTTCCTTTGAGTATAAATAATAACACGTAATGGAATATCATTGACTCATATAGGAAATGGATTGAGAGGGAGTTCTTTGAAGAGTGTAAGAGGCAGTTTAGGTTTCAGACACATAATGCCATGGGGTAGACTGTGTATGATCTGGAGCAGAGATATCCTCTCATTTATCCCAATAATGAGATAAACAAGCATGGGAGATGGGGAACGTGAACATATAGCTGTGGTATTTGAATGGCTGATGAAGTAACAAAGACTACATAAAGCCGCAGGAAGGAAGCAATGAAACAGCTGGAAAAGTTGAACAGGATGAAAAGGAGTAAAGGTCTTATGATCTTCAGCGATTGTTTGGAGATAGCTGAGTAGAAAAGCAGAGCGCATGGAGCAGGATGTGTAAACCTGTGGCACCTCAAGGCTAGATCAGATTATGTTCCAGGTATGCTGGAGTGGTAAAAAGATGCTAGAACTAAAATACGAGATTTCTTACAGAAAAAGACCGCCAGCTGTTTTCTACATTTGTCTGACTGGCTCATAACCTCCACATCATCAGAGTGGGCACATCTGTGAAGGCACGGCCTTCTTTACAAGGATATGTTTTACTGTCCTGCAAATTGTAGAATAGTTCTGCTAAGCACCATTTGGATCTGAACTGGCATACAACATATGTCAAGAGAATGTCAGAAATACAACAGGCATTCTACTGCAATACCTTGAATGCATTTTGCATGTTCTTGCCTGATTAAATAATCTTTGTTGGTCAAATGATGTCCTACATTAAAAAGCATTAAATATGTGTTTTGCTGCATTATTGTTTATTTCTATGCCATACAGTCTGCATTTTCCTTAGATATATGGGACCTGATTGGTTTGTATGACAATTCCCTGATTGCTGTGGTTGCCCTACAGTAGCTGATCATGTTATACCACTGGGGACTGCTGAACACAGCCTCACCTACCTTTTATGTAGTCTATAGTGACCATTAGCATGGTGTAGCTGTGTATTGTTTACCTGTTGTTCCAGTCATGCACTTTGCACCATCATAGAATTTTAACATTATTATTAAGGCAAGTATGGCTTACTGATAGGAATTAATGGGGCTGTGGCACGGGTGGGCATTAAGAAGAAGAAAAGCCTTGTGCACTCCAAAGTAAAACTTGCTGAAACATGAAGGAAGGTAAGTATTTACCAAAGCAGGGTGCACTCAGGAGGGGGGAATTAATTAACCCTTTTGCTCCTACCATGGATAGAGCAGCTAGGAGTTTATCTACATTTTTAATCAAGACTGATGGTTTTCTAGTAAAGACAGCTGCTCACTTACTTCTATAGTGTTTGTAACATGCTACACTCCCCTAACTGCCCCCCTCTGCCCCACATCATGTGTCCCAGGTTTATTTGTCCCTCCTAGGTGCCTGGGGCCATCATGGAGGTTGACCAGCAAACATCTGTTCACTGATCTCCCTTGTGCAGTGTGAACCTGGAAGAGCTCAGCTCTGAGCAAACCCCAGCTTCTCTGGCCAAAGAAGAAGCTGATCAAGCAGTCCGTGCCTAATCAGCTTCAAGAGAGTACAGATGTGACATTAGGGGTTTAATAAACCCCTTATGGCTCCTTAAAGAGAACCTGTCACTTGTACTATGCTATCACATAGGGGCTTGTCAGCTGTTTTGTGGTAGCTCTAAAGTTAAGTTAAAACAGCAATAACATTTAAAAATTAAAATTTTATAAAATAAATTAACCTATCCTCGCAAAAATTAATGTCGAGGCTTGGCATATTAGGTATCTGGTAACATGACAAAACCTTATCTATTATATTTTACCAGTACATTGGGGATTATATTGTGTTTGCTTGCACTAAAAATAATATGTGTATTTTTAACTAACATGTAGATTTTAGCTAGATGTTATGCCAGCATTTGATTCTACAGGAAAACTGCTACTGAAAAATGTATTGGGGTTTTAAGTGTGTTTTCATGTACAAAATGTGCACTTTACTATGTGTGAGCAAAATGAAATTGTTCCAACAGCAAAAGAACAAGCTCATAAAACTCAGTAGAGTGAGCAAGCATTGTCACCCAACGATAGGAACAAAAGCCTATAAAAAGGAAAACTCATGGGGATACCACTATCTAAAGACTGGTAAACTGCAATACATTACATTTTTGTTCTTGGGTTTAGATAGATTTCAAGTACCCCCTGCACTGTCTATAGGAGATTATGGAAGGTGTGTATTAAATGAAGAATGCGGGAGGTTTGACAGCTCTGTAATAGAAGTGATAAAGGACCGTTAAACTGCTGAACATGTGTATAGGAGGCTGTCATAATTCATAAGCATTTTGTTTCTCTATTCCGGGAATTCTTCCCAGTTATACATACCAAGGCACACTGCAGAACATGACCTGTTCATTCAGATTTAAGAAAAAAAAAAAAATACCTTGAATGTGTCATAAAGGTGGACGTCGTAATGATGAGCTTGTGTTAAGCCATATAACACTGGGCATTGAGACAGTAATACTGTGCAACAGAGGTTCCCAATCCCTGGACATACTGGTTTTTGGCCTGTTGGGAACTGGGCCCCACAACAGGAGGTGAGCAGTGGGTGAGCAAGCGAGGCTTCATCTGTATTTACAGCCTTTCTCCATCGCTTGCGTTACCACCTGAGCAACGTCTCCTATCACATCAGTGGTGGCATTAGATTCTCATAGAGCACGAACCCTACTGTAAACTGTACATGTGAGGGATCTAGGTTACGCGCTCCTTATGAGAATCTAATGCCTGATGATCTGAAGTGGAGCTGAGGTGGTGATGCTAGCCTTGGGGAGCAGCTGCAAATACAGATTATCATTTGTGAATAAGGCAGGTGAATCGACTTTGTCCATGCTAGAAGAGAATCAACTGCTTGAGATTGCAAATGAAGGTGGCCTTAAAAGTATGTTTGAGACAACTTTAAATCTCCATACGTTTTGGATTAAACTCAAGAATATTCGGAGATTGCCACAAAAGCACTGAAAAGCCTGCTTCCGTTTACAACATTCTATCTTTGTGAAGCTGGGTTTTCTGCAGTGACAGCATCCAAAATGAGATTACGGAGTAGACTAGATATAAACAACACACATTTTGAGTGTCACTGTCTCCCATCACCCACTGATGGGGCCATCTAGTTGCAGGAAAACAAGCTCAGGGCTCTCACTGATTCTGCTATATGGTGAGTGGCATAATTATTTAATTATCTATTACAATGTAATAATAATAGAAATAAAGTGCACAATAAATGCAATGCACTTGAATAATCCCAAAACCATCCCTCCTCACCACGGTCTGTGGAAAAATTGTCTTTCACAAAACCGGTCCCTGGTACCAAAAAGGTAGGGGAGTGCTGCTGTTCAACATGGGAGCTTACTACCATCTACCTGCATCATCCAAGCAATTTGTACAGGCAAGTAGAGACACTGCTCACCAGGGTGGGCAAGTTGGCGCAGTTCTTACTGTTCTAATAGGATCTGTATTATATTCAAATAACCAGAAAGAATAATATCTGTAGACAATATCTCACTGCAATGTAAAGTGTTGATTGTATGATTTTAGCGCAGGTTTTCTGGTGCTGATAATTTGAGGCATCGTAAATATGAGCCAAGGTTTTAGATTTAGGTAAATTGGTTTCTTTAAAGCAGAACTCCAGTTAGATATGTTTTTACCATGCAGTGGGGCTGTGCACGCACTGCATGGATCGGCTGCTCGTTTTCTCTAGGGGTGAGAACTAAGCTCATACTCACCTGACCCACCAATCCTAAGGAAAACCGCACTCCCCCACAGTTCAGCTGTGGACTTTTCCTGCCTGTGGAGCGTGCATTAAGTGTGCTAACATCAGGAACAGCCTATTTACAAACCGCTGGACCACATGGGGCAGGAGCCAAAAGGACCAATCTTGTGCAGGGAGGATTGGCGGGTCAGTTGAGTATTTCTTCAGTGTCCTCTCCCCTAGAACAAAATCAGCATTTGACCTGTGCAGTGCCGGCACAGCCATACTGGACGAGCCAAAATAAATGTTCCCGAATTTCTGCTTTAGGGTTTAGGTTCAGATTAAAGTGACACTAAATGTCCTTATTCTCCAAAAAATAATCCATATACATCCATTACTTAATGGTCCTGTAATCTATTTTACATGAAATTGTTTCTTACTGTGTTTTTCTGCCTCCTTGTAACATCCTCTGTGAGCTCCCAAACCTCTCCTTTTTCCTGTCACAATCCTCTATTTGTAACAAGCAGTTTTGATCATAGGCACTGCTCTAGGCACACATCCCCTTAGTCTATGTGGCGACTGAGCAATCGAGGCTAGTTACATTCCTACATACAGTGGGGCCATGGAAAATAATCGTAGCCACCTTCTAACAGGAAATCACAGCACAGCAAAAAAAAAGGAATTTGGAGGAAGCTGTGAACAACAACATGCACATTTTTGAGTTAAGAATACATATTTGAAAGTAATTTTTCCTTGAAATAAAATTTAGAGTCCCTTTAACATTAATTATGGCTGTACAGAGGTCCTGGTAAATTGGATGAAATTCAAGGTGTATGTGGCCTTGTCTGAAGCACCCATCTGAGCTAACTTTGACTGGAAAAACAAAGGAGTCAGGTGGAAAATTATCAATCAAATAGTGACTGCAGCCAATCAGATGCAGTCACTGTTCGGGGCTTTGGCTGTCTACATACAACAGCTCGCAGGGAAGATTCTCCCATTCATGGTGTTTAATGTGAATGGGTGAATCAAGAGATTTTTCTTGTTTAGCCGCGAACAAGAGAAATCTAAACATGTATGGTTGGCCTCAGTTTATTGGGATAATAAGTATCTAAACCTAATCACTTACAGCCATGCATCTTTTAACACACTTCTTATTGAGCCGGGGACATCAAGAACCCTCATATAAATCTGCCCTGGACTGACAAAAGAAGTGCAGGGTGGACTGATGAGATGCCTCCAGCCCCTGAAGACATTTCATACACTTAATGGGGATCTGTGACATCTTGTGACCAGACTGAAGACACAGAGAAAAAAGTGTTCCAATGGAGGGGGGCTCACAGATGGAGGGGGTCCTGAGCCTGGGGTTTGACTTAAACAATATATGTAGCTGCATGTTTCTATAATTGCTGACAGATTAATCCTTTTTATGTCTTCTGTTTTTAGCTGAATCATACTAAGGTGTATCAAGAGGTGCTTCCTTTCCTAGGGTAACAACGCTTACTCAATTCAGCTACAGCATTGCCCCCTTTTCCTACTTGACCCTAGGATGGGCCACAAACAGCCATTTTAAAGCACTGGCACATTCCACCCTAGTCTCCACAGTAAAATTATTCAGCCTTCCCTGGAGCATCTACAGCAAGTTTCTACAGTCTACAGGATGTGCACAGATCAGGGAAAACTGTAAAAAAAAGGAGGGGGAAAAACTTTATTTCATTAAAAAATAATGCAATGCTGTATCACAGTTCTCTACAGTACATAAATAAGTATTTGTTAGTGGAAGCTTGGTTCTAGTGTAGGTTGAAGTCTAGGTTCAGGGTCAGTATGTAACAATTTTTTGAGGAATGATCAATTTATTTTTTCTGTGTAAAAAAACAAGTAATAAATATAGTGTTATTATTGGAAATCCATGTGCTGAAACACTATTGTAAATCACAGTACTTAGACTATAGACTATATTTTCTAATCACTTAAAGGCTAAGTTCACCTTTTGCAAAAATAGGAACAAATGCACATATTTTTACATTTTTGCAGAAAAAAATGTGCATTTGTTTTTGGGCAATTGACCCTGTGATGCCTTACTACAGCACTCAGTGGTTCGCAGGTGCAATGCCAGGCTTCTACAGACTCTTCCTCCAGCTCCTTGTCTGTAGCAAGCTACAGGATTTCAGTTATAGAGCTGGAGGAAGTGTCAATGAACTATGAATATGGTGATCGCCACAACTTTACTCTGTTGAGAACTACAAGTCTGTCTGCTGCGGTGGCAAATGGGACTTGTAGTTCAGTGATTCCCTGATCTCTGTGAATGAATGATGTGGCTGTGTGAGTGAAGCTCCAAATTCAAATCTGACAGCTGCAGGGGAGAAAACGCTGTCAGAAGGGGGGTCATTCCGGGGAACGGGAAGTCTGCTTACCACTCTGTTACATGTTGCACCCTAAATATGGGAGTAACATGCAATATAGTCTTAAAGATGGACTTAAGCTAGTAAATTTTCAAACAAATATTTGTAGAAAAATTCTTTGTACATTTGATAGCTGGACAAATGTTATTTGACAATATGTCAAAATTTTGTTTGCTTTCATTCAGTTTTGGAATAAATGTAATTTCACAAAGGAAAACCACATTCACTGTTAGAAAATAAATCATTACAGAAAGATTTTGCTTTTTCAAATTTGTGAGATCAGAAAGGGCACCCTCCATGGATGTTTGACCACGCAGCGAACATGGAGACGGCTGCTTTGACAGGCAGCATTTTATATTGACTACCAACACCAGGGTTTTTACTCCCAAATATGAACAGTGCAGTTGGGAGGGAGAGAGATGTTTTTTGCATACCTACACATGATAATGGTGTGCATGTTTACATGTATGCAGGTGTATTTTGTGTGCATGAGGCTTGTTTTTGTATTTAATAAACCTATTTTTTTTTAACTAATTTTCCAAATAGACACAATGTCCCAACAATCTCCATCCCCAAGGCATCCAGCTTGGCAGTGACACTAAACCAGGAGATGTTCGGAACTGAGCACTTCCTAGTTCATTTACAGCCAAAATAACATTCAAGAACATTACGCCTATGTTCACCAATCTACCACTCACCTTCTGAACAGAGAAGTCAGCAATGATACCAGTAACAGGAGAGGATTTACACCAGTCTTATAAAAGGCATGAAATCTTGGGTGGGGGGCCTAATTTCATTTTTTAGCAGTGGTTACACAGCAGTGCAGCTGTCCAAATTAAAGTTTACTGACAGTGCAGAGGCTACAGAATAAAATGCAAACACAGGGCTGCTGTTACAGCCATGAGCTGGTTTGACCTTCTCTGACTGCCATGACATACACTATTGCCAAAAGTATTGGGGTGCCTGCCTTTACACGCACATGAACTTTAATGGCATCCCAGTCTTAGTCCGTAAAGTTCAATATTGAGTTGGCCCACCCTTTGCAGCTACAACAGCTTTAACTCTTCTGGGAAAGCTGTCCACAAGCTTTAGGAGTGTGTCTATGGCAAGGGTAGGCGACCTGCGGTTCTCCAGCTGTTGCAGGACTACAAGTTCCATCATGCCTCTGCAAGTCATAACTGTAACTGTCAGTTTTGTAATGTTGCAATGCCTTGTGGGAAATGTAGTTCCACAACAGCTAGAGAGCCACAGATTGCCTACCCCTGGTCTATGGGAATGTTTGACCATTCTTCCAGACGCGCATTTGTGAGGTCAGGCATTGATGTCAGACGAGAAGGTCTGGCTCGCAGTCTCCCCTCTAATTCATTCCAAAGGTGTTCTATCGAGTTTAAGTCAGGACTCTGTGCAGGCCAGTTAAGTTCCTCCACCCCAAACACGCTCATTCATGTATTTATGGATCTTGCTTTGTGCATTGGTGAGCAGTTCTGTTGGAACAGGAAGGGGCCATCCCCAAAATGTTCCCACAAAGTTGGGAGCATGAAATTGTCCAAAATGTCTTGATATGCTGATGCCTTAAGAGTTCCCTTCACTGGAACTAAGGGGGCCAAGCCCAACCCCTGAAAAAAAATCCCACACTGTAATCTCTCCTCTACCACAGAGAAATGTGATTCGTCACTCCAGAGAACACGTCTCCACTGTTCTAGATTCCAGGGGTGGTGTGCTTTAAACCAGTGCATCTGACGCTTTGCATTGCACTTGGTGATGTAAGGCTTGGAAGCAGCTGCTCGGTCATGGAAACCCATTCCATGAAGCTCTTTACATACTGTTGTTGTGCTAATCTGAAGGCCACATGAAATTTGGATGTCTTTAGCTATTGACTCTGCAGACAGTTGATGACTTCTGCGCACTGTGTGCTTCAGCATGTGCTGACCCCGCTCTGTCATTTTACGTGGCCTACCACTTCATGGCTGAGTTGCTGTTGTTCCCAGTCGCTTCCACTTTGTTGTAATACCATTAACATTTGACCATGGAATATTTAGTAGCAAGGAAATTTCACAGATGGACTTATTGCACAGTTGGCAACCTGTCTCAGTACCACACTTGAATTTATTGAGCTCCTGAGTGCAACTCATCCTTACACAAATGTTTGAATAAGCAGTGGGCATGCCTAGGTGCTTGATTTTATACATCTGTGGCCACGGAGGTGATTGGAACACCTGAATCCAATGATTTGGAGGGGTGTCCCAATAGGTTTGGTAATATAATGTATTTCATTGACTACCTAAATGGGGTACAGCTGTGATGTATGGTACACATCCTTTGCAGTCAAAGAAATGAAGAGCACCTGTCAGATGAGACATATGGGGTTTAAACTGGTTGCAATATTTTCTATAAGTTAGTGACTCAGAAGTATTGAAACCTTTGGAATTACAGTTGCAAGAAAAAGTATGTGAACCCCTTGGGATTACGTGGAGTTTTGCATGAATTGGGCATAAAATGTGCTCTGAACGTCATCTAAGTCACAACAATAGAAGAACACAGTCTGCTGAACATAATACTACACAAACAGATGTTGCCATGGTTTAATTGCACATACCATGTAAACATTCACGGTGCAGGGAGGAAAAAGTATGTGAACCTTTGGACTTAATAACTGGTTGACCCTCCTTTGGCAGCAATAACCTCAACCAAACGTTTCCTGTAGTTGCAGATCAGACCTGCACAACGATCTGGAGTCATTTTGGACCACTCCTCTTCACAAAACTGTTCCAGTGTAGCAACATTCTTGGGATATCTGGTATGAATCGCTCTCTTAAGGTCATGCCATAGCATTTCAATCGGGTTGAGGTCAGGACTCTGACTGGGCCACTCTAGAAGGCGTATTCTGTGCTGTTGCAGCCATTGTTTTGTTGAATTACTTGTATGCTGTGGGTCATTGTCCTGTTGCATCACCCATCCTCTGCGGAGCTTCAGTTGGCGGACAGATGGTCGTACGTTTTCCTGCAAAATGTCTTGATAAACTCTGGAATTCGTTTTCCCATCAATGACAACAATCCGTCCAGGCCCTGAGGCAGCAAAGCAGCCCCAAACCTTGATGATCCCTCCGCCATGTTTCACAGTGGGGATGAGGTTTTGATGTTGGTGTGCTGTGCCTTTTTTTCTCCACACATAGTGTCGTGTGTTTTTCCCAAACAACTCAATCTTGGTTTCATCTGTCCACAGTATATTTTGCCAGTAGTGCTGTGGAACATCCAGGTGCTCTTTTGCAAACTTCAAACGTGCTGCAATCTTCTTTTTGGACAGCAATGGCTTCCTCCGTGGTGTCCTCCCATGTACTCCATTCTTGTTTCATGTTTTCCTTATTGTAGATGTGTCAACAAAAATGTTAGCATGTGCCAGAGATTTCTGTAGGTCTTTAGCTGACACTCTGGGATTCTTCTTTACCTCATGCAGCATTCTGCGCTGTGCTCTTGCAGTCATTTTTACAGGACGACCACGCCTAGGGAGAGTAGCAACAGTGCTAAACTTTCTCCATTTGTAGACAGTCTGTCTTACCGTGGACACATGAACATCAAGGCTTTTGGAGATACTTTTGTAACCCTTTCCAGCTTCATGCAAGTCAACAATTCTTGATCGTAGGTCTTCTGAGAGCTCTTTTCTGCGAGGCATGGTTCACATCAGACAGTGCTTCTTGAAACCAGTAAACCCAAAACAGGTGTGTGTTTTTTAAGGGCAAGACAGCTGTCAGCAACACATCCAATATCATCACACTGATTGGAGTCAAGGTTGGCTCACTCCTGGCTCCAATTAGCTCTGGGAGAAGTCATTAAGCTAGGGCCTCACATACTTTTTCCTCCCTGCACTGTGAATGTTTACATGTTATGTACAATTAAACCATGGCAACATCTAATGTTTGTGTAGTATTATGTTCAGCAGACTGTGTTCTTCTATTGTTGTGACTTAGATGATATTCAGAGCACATTTTTTGCCCAATTCATACAAAACTCCACGTAATCCCAAGGGGTTCACATACTTTTTCTTGCAACTGTATATTATACAGGATTTATATAGCGCCAACTGTTTACGCAGCGCTTTACAACATAAGGGCAGAAAGTACTAATACAACACAATTTAATGGAGTAGGAATCAGATGGTCCTGCTCATTAGAGCTTACAATCTAAGAGGGAGAGTCAAGAGATACAAAAGGTAATAACTGTGGGGAATGAGCTGATGGAGAAAATAAAAGTACAGTTGTTAGGTGGAGGCAGTATAAGCTTCTCGGAAGAGATGGGTTTTCAGGTCTGAAAATGGACTAGGAGTAGGAGATAGTCAGACAGATTGGGGTAAGGAATTCCATAGGGTGGGAGAGGCTAGGAAGAACTTCTGTAGGAAAGAATGAGAGGAAGTTACAAGGGAACTAGAGAGTAGGAGGTCTTGGAAGGAACCAAGAAAATTATTAAGTTGGTATTTTGAGACTAGGTTAGTGATGTAGCTGGGGGTGGAGTTGTGGATGGCTTTGTAAGTTATTGTTAGTAGTTTGAATTTAATTTGTTGGGAGAGCGGAAGACAGTGGAGGGGCTGGCAGAGAGAAATAGCAGACACTGAGCCGTTGGTAAGGTGGATGAGTCTGCCAGCATTATTTATGATGACCTGAAGAGGGGATAGCCTATGAACAGGCAAGCCAGAAAGGAGGGTGTTGCAGTAGTCAAGGTGAGAGATAACCAGGGAGTGTGCTAGCAGCTTTGTGATGTCATTGGATATGAAGTGGCAGATTTTAGAGATCTTGCAGAGATTGAGGTGGCAGGCTTTGGACATTGGCTGGACTTAGGGCCTGAAAAGAGAGCTCAGAGCATGACAGATTAGTGATTAGCTATTTTTGATGAAGAGATTAAAAATGGCAGCCCAAAAAACAAGTTTCTTTTAAAAAAAAAAGACACTGTTCAGTACATAGTTACATAGCTAGTCTGGCTGAAAAAATTACAAAAGTCCATCCAGTTCAACCATTAAAAAAAAAAAAGAAGTTAAAATCCTACACCCACAGTTGATCCAGAGGAAGGCAAAAAAAACCAGCAAAGCATGATCCAATTTGCTCCTTCTGGGAAAAAAAAATCCTTCCTGATCCCCGAGAGGCAATTGGATATTCTCTGGATCTACATTACCTATAAATGTTAGTATCCAGTTATATTCTGTGTATCTAGGAAAGAATCCAGGCCTCTCTTAAAGCAATCCACTGAGCTGGCCAGAACTAACTCTTGAGGGAGTCTATTCCACATTTTCACAGCTCTCACTGTAAAGAAACCTTTCCGTGTTTGGAGATTAAATTTCTTTTCTTCCAGAAGTAAAGAAGGCCCCCTTGTCCACTGTGATGACCTCAGGGTGAATAGCTCTACATAGAGTTCACTATATAACCATTGGTGTATTTATACATGTTGATCATATCCCTCCTTAATCTCCTCTTCTCAAGAGAGAATAAATTCAGTTCCTCTAATCTTTCCTCATAGCTGAGCTCCTCCATGCCTCTTATCAGTTTGGTTGCCCTTCTCTGTACTTTCTCCAGTTCCCCAATGTTGTTTTTGTGAATTGGTGCCCAAAACTGAACTGCATATTCCAGATGAGGTATAACTAATGATCTGTACAGGGGTAATATGATATCTCTCTCTCTGGAGTCTATATCTTTTTTAATACAAAAGAGGATTTTGCTTGCTTTAGAAACCGCAGCTTGGCATTGCATGCAATTATTAAGCTTGTGATCTACCAGAACCCCTAGATCCTTCTCCATTATTGATTCCCCCAGTTGTACCCCCCCCCCAGTATGTATGATGCATGCATATTTTTAGTCCCCAAGTGCATAACCTTACATTTATCAGCATTAAACCTCATTTGCCACATAGTTACCGAATTAAACAGTGCATTGAGGTCGGCTTGTAAGTTGGAGACATTCTGTAAGGGTGTTATTCCACTGCACAGCTTGGTGTCATCTGCAAAGACTGAAATGGGATTTATAATACCAGACCCTATATTGTTTATATTGTTTATACCAGACCCTATATTGTTTATATTGTTTATACCAGACCCTATATTGTTTATAAATATATTAAAAAGTAAGGGTCCCACCACTGACAACCCTAGACCATTCAGAGTATGATTCATTAACCACTGCTCTTTGAATACGATCTTTTAGCTCTTTGAATACGATCTTTCAACCAACAGAATTATATCGTCCAGCAGTTAGAACACGGACAGATGATTACTTCTTTCAAGTCCCTGAAATTGCATATGGCTCTGATCATTATTACATAAGCTATATATCTATCTTCTTTAACAGCGTATAAATAATATTTAAACATAACCTTTTGTCTTTATTCACGTTTTTGTTCTATATCTTTTAATATAGGAACATTATATGTATCTATAGTCTGAACAGATAGAAGAATTTTCTATTTGTTTCTGCTCCAGCCCAAAAGGAAAGGAGGTGAGAAAGTCATAAAGGGCAGATAGACAGGAGAGACGGAACTTAGGAGGATTAAACAACGTCTTCTAACAATACAAAGATAGGATCGCATAGGAAATATGAAGCCCCCCAGGCAAAAGAACAAATATGCAGCTGTTAATCATTTCATTACTCTTGTCACGCAACTTGTGAGTGATTTCTTTGCTGTCTGTAATCCAGTGACATGGTTTGCTCAAGTCACTGAGCCAAGAAGCTCAATGTGTGCACCTATGAAGTGAAAGAACCTCTCTTGTAAATGTATACTTTGTGTTGTCAACCTATTCTACAGCAGCACAGGGGTTATTAGCCTGATGAAGACTGATTTGATCCACAATTTCTGTACATGTGAATGCCATCAGTATCTTTTTGAACTCTTTTTTAACAAAGCTGATCAAAAACAATGGTGATGTGCAGAGTATATATTTTACCATTGCACCTTGTTTACAGCATGCAGAGCAAGGCTGACTTTCTATAGATTACTGTACAGCATATAGTTCTTTGGACAAAAGTCCAAAGATATCCGCTATTTAAGGCGGTCAGGTCCCTTAAGTGGTCTCAGGTTAAAGGGAACATTTACAAAAGTTTTCTTAAAGTCGCTGTAAATCCTCACATATACCCAGTAAAGTGACTGGCCTCAGGGGAGATTAAACAAATTCCCCTATTGCCCGAGGGCCCCATGAATTGTCAGTCCGCCCCTGTAACAGAGGAATGAGACAGTGAACAGAAATGGCACTTAGTGCTCTGGACTGAGACAAGCACACACAATAGAAGGATATGCGTTGTTCATATTTCATGTCTGAGGTTTACAACCACTTTAATGTATAACTAAACCCACCCATTATCTAAGAGTTATAAGGGTTGATTCATCAACCGCTTTCGAGCAGAATGAGCAGAAAAATCTAAATTACAAGGATGGAATATTTTTCATCAAACCAAATGGTATCAGGCAAATTTCTATTCTGTAAATTGGCTCCCAAGAAAGCAGCATCGAATGCTCGGATGAGTGATTTTGATCCTTTTTAAATGTTTAAACAAAATTCTACAGGTGTATGCCAACTTAGGATAGCAGCTTCCTTGGCTGTAAAGGATAGGAGGGTTAAGTTCCACTTCAACTGATTATATAAACTGGTCAGGAGGCTATTACAAAGAGTAAATGGAATACAAATGGAACCTTCAAATATGTTATATTGAAGGTTAATGCATTTCAGTTTGTTAAATTGAAAAACTATGTTATAAAGATAAGATGGGTGAAATTTTTCTAAACAATAACATGAAATGGAATGTCTGAATAGCAGTCAATGGGTCTCCGACACAAACAAAACATTTCTAACTAAAACATGGACGCCTGGACATTCAGCACAATGCACAAACACCATCCTCAGAATGGCTTCAATCAGATGCGAGAACTGCTGATTTTGTCAGCTGCTGAGATTAATGGATTTGGAACATGCACAACAGAAACAATGCTTTCACTGACTGTGGATGGCCAACATCCAATACATATACACTTCTGCAAAGTGCAAACAGAGAACTATCTGACAGAGAGACACCATCTCAACAGATAGCAACATAGATCTGGGGCACGTTATATTATTGTGTAGTTTTCTGTGGCTTTTTGGACAGGATGGAATGTAACATGGCTTCCCAGCAAATAGATATGTCTGGCATGCTGTCAGAGTCTAAGGCAAGGCAGCACAGGTTGTTCTGGAGGATGCTGCTGTTATTGCTATAAACATCTTTCCTGTGTTCGCCTTTAGCTAATTGTAGTAAAGGATAAGCTGTCTGCCAATTTACGTAAGGCTTAAAACCAAAACCTGTCTGAACAAATTTACATAGGGATACTTGTAGCATTTTTCTCTATACTCTGAAGTGGTGGGGGTAACCCTGGCATGATTCTAAGCCTGAGAACTAAGTTTGTGACAACCGAGGTATCTTTTCTATATATCCTTATAGCTTTACAATGACCAAAGCAATGTCTAAGCAGCCCCATAATTAGAATTCATATCAACTGGCCTAATTATTACAGATAACTCTAGGAATATACAATTCCACTATCTCTAATTCATAACTTACAACTATATATACAGGTCATTTTTTTCAAAGGCAAATACCTGTGTGCAATGTGCAGTGGCCCACGGCAACTAATCAACAATGGTTCAGTCTTTTAAAGCTAAAGTGAAACTTTACTGAATAAATATAGATAGCGCCAGACAACAAAATTAAATAATAATATAGACCCAGCTGGTTTATTGATTGATTAAAGTGAAACTTTACCCTTCCAATTCACTTTATATCATTCTTCTCCTGCTCCCTCCACTAGCAGAAAGGGATACCTTTCTTTGGAAACTACATCATGCACTATCCTATTGTTGGCTCGGGCCACAAAGATGTATACTATGCCTACAGCCTCCTGAACTACCAACGTCATGGGTACAAGGTGCCCACGGGGTACTCGGCACATGCACCATGTAATGCCAAACCCAAAAGAGACAGCCGTTAACCCCCTGTGACATCACAAGAAGTTGGAAGCACAGGACTGCAGCCAAGAGGTTTTTCCCTAGAGAATGCCACTGGATCACAAGGCTTGTGAGTATGCTTTTGGAGAACATATCAGCTATGCAGGAAAGAAGGGAAGGGGTTAGGTTAATCTTTAATAAAAGTTGCAAGGGAGCACTGCACTAAGTTCCTGCACTCTCATTTCTTACTGTTTTGGTACCAAATGTACCATACATACCAAATGTATGTATGTTATACTACTGTATAACATACATACATGACTCTATTTTCACCCCTATTTGACAGTGCTAGGTAGTGGAATATCTCAGAAAGAAGAGGCATTTGACCCACGGCCACTTTGAGGGTGTCCCAATGCGACTGTTGGCAATATGCTAAGTCCTTTGTGTTCCAGCACCCAGCACTTAAACAAGCCAGAACTGTCAGCCCAAAGGGTGAACTATAGTCCCATCTCAACGAGGAATGAGAGTGTGTGTTCAGGTAAGTAAACACTGAGCACTAATGCTGGCGTTTGGTTATTATTATTGTTTTTATTATACAGCCAGCCACTGACCACCAATGCTGAAGGAGAGGGTGTTTCAGCCAACCACTGACCACTAATTCTGGGGTGAGGTTTTTTATTATAGCCTATCACTGACCACAAATGAAATGCAAAGTATATTGTTTTGCATCCCTGGGCAAATTGGGCAAGTGAGGACTGTCAGGGAAGGTAAATGTAAGTAGCTGCAAGAGTTGAAATTGAACTGAGCCTGTTTTTTGCCCTGCAAGGAGAACGAAGGCATAGTGACAAAAAAATTGACATTGCTGTTATTATGAGTATATAGCATTCATGTTTACCTCAGCTCCAGAATACTGCTGTGTACGCATCACCAGATCCTCTAGGCTGACCTTAGTGTCTATAGGCATGCTTTGGAACCGAAGTCTTAAAATTTCCCTTCGGGTGGCGGCATCAGGCAATGGCACATAAATGATTCTGTCAATACGTCCTGGACGCATCAGTGCCTGCAATGAAAGTTACATGTGAAAGTGAAAAATCTACACATTTGTGCACAGATCAACTGCTGAAAAAGTTAACTATAACCAAGCAAAATCTTCAGAGGCTTTGAAAAATGGGCTGAATAGTTCTATTGCACTGCAAAAACTGGGTTGACATTTCCTTGGGAAAAATACATGCATGGAGATTAAATGTTCCAGCTTCCAATGCTTTCCTTTAGGCGCTGACATTTTTTTTTTTATTCTTCAAAACTTACTATGGAAGGCTAACAGGCTGTATTAAAACTGTCTCCTGCACTTGCGTTTCTGTACAGCTATAATAGTGACATCAGACTCTAGTTAAGGCCACCACTGCTGGAAGCCCTATCACAAAGACATGCATATGTTTGAGTACACCTGTCTAGACCAGGAAATACAAGGTGATACCATTGTGATATCTCTCTCCAGCCCAGCTATGCTCCAAGCCTTCACTAGCTACTAACCAGAGTAGTGCAAGTTGAAAAGCCAGAAAACGTGGAATGTTTTTAAAGGGTAACTCCACTTTCTTAGTAAAAAAAAAATAGCAAATAAAAAAAAATAACAAAGAGTATACAATTGTGACACAGGTTGTATTGTATTTGAATGTTATTAAAAGTTGCCTTCCCCCTTCAATGTGCAGCGCTGTAATTTTCTGTAGAATGCAATGCAATAAGGCAACTTGGAGGTGTTCTGTACACAGATGCCCTGCAGGTACAGCAGTTGACTGATAATTATAAAATCATTCTCATGCAAATTCACTCTGCACATGGACACAGACAAACAAACAACTATTTCTTTAGAATAACATAGTTAAATAGAAAGTTTGATAAAATTGCTGAAATATACATAGATCACCAGAGGGGAATGTTTTTTGTCAACAAAAGTGCAGTTACTCTTTAATATGTATATTTACTAATATTGTAATCATTGCATTACAGCACTAAAGGAGGCCGAGTACACTCCAGCCGGCCAGTTTTGCTCCTTGTTCACTTAACATGAAAATTCATTTTTTTAACACTTCCTAAATGAAATAAATGCATTATAAAAGTCGGAGGAGCGTCTGATAACATATTTATGAAATGTCCCCTCTAGGCAACATCATTTAGTTTCCGTTGATTACAAACAGTGCATGGTTGCCTTGGGCTCTGGGCCAGTGAGAGTGTTCCCAGCTTCATCATGTCAGTGAAAGTCATGCAGAAAAATGGAAGGAAGGAGCCTTCCTTCCTGTAACACACCAATAGAGCTAACACCCTTCCTGATGATTCTTTATAAAGGCTGTTGTGCTGGAAACTATCGGCTGTGACCTATTGTAACTCTTTTTAACTATGCAATAAATAACATGAAAGCAGCAAGCCACTGAAGATGTTTGTCCTTGTTCTTGAATGTTCCCATCACATGCTGTTAGCATTGGCTGAGGCTGAAATCAGAGCATCCTCAGAGTGCACTCAAACCTAGAGACACCTACATATCTTTGGTATGCTAGAACTGTGAATACGTTCTGACAGGTCTGAAAGGCAGATGTCTCGGGTTTCACCAAGTTTCGCTCCGCTTGTATTAATACAAACAGTTTGAGCTCCTTTTTACAGGGATCTTTTCACATGCAGGCAGAAGTCAGCTTTGGGCCTTTGAACTCATTTTCAACATCGTAAAACATCCCTGAACATTTGTGGATTCCTTTGTCAGGCTCATCTACCTACTTGCAGAATTTCATCCTGAAGGTGAAAAAAAAAAGATTCCCTTGGGGATGACTGACATGCAAAAATATATCCTTTCCTACAATCTTTACAATCGCCTGTGTTATACCCTTCAACATACAGTAGAAAGAGGTCATGGGGCCTGGTGCATGAAAAGGGTGTTTCACATTGTATTTTATATACTGTATTTTTCTATAAAGATCAGTAAAAGCCCATCAACAGTAGACTTCCCTTTCAGATGTTCCACTCTAATCACCAACTAAAATCACTAATCAACATCTGAAGGGGAGGTCTACTATCGGTGACCTTTTAATGATCTTTATAGAAGGACATTCATTGGTGGACTGCTTTCTATATACCTATTCTCACCTGGTGGTGGTGATTACATATGAATATTGTTTATTACATTGTCCAATTTTTTTATATTATTCTCTTATAGGTTGTTTGAAAAGGGTGTTTTCACATTATATTTTATATACTGCATCTTTCTATACAGATCAGTAAGTCCATCAATAGTAGACCTCCCTTTTAGATGTTCCACTCTAATCACCAACTAAAATCACTAATAAACATCTGAGGACATTCATTGGTGGACTGCTTTCTATACACCTATTCTCACCTGGTGGTGATTATAGATGAATTTTGTTTATTATATTGTTCAATTTTTTTCATATTTTTCTCTTATAGATTATTTGAAAAGGGTGTTTGTACAATATATTTTATATACTGTATCTTTCTATAAAGATCAGTAAAAGTCCATCAATAGTAGACCTCCCCTTCAGATCTTCCACTCTAATCACCAACTATTATCACTAATCAACATCTGAAGGGGAGGTCTACTATTGGTGGACTTTTACTGATCTTTATAGAAGGACATTCATTAGTGGACTGCTTTCTATACACCTATTCTCGCCTGGTGGTGGTGATTATAAATGAATATTGTTTATTATACTGTCCAATATTTTTATATTATTCTCTTATAGATTGTTTCATCTATTTGGTTTTTAGGTGGCAGAGTGCTGTCTTATGAGAAGCTGCTATATACTTATATTATGAATTTGTTGACATTTTAAATTAAGACAATTGCCTGCTGTGTATTTTCAATATTCATCAAAATTCCAAAAGCGCGTAGTATTGTTTCTAGAGTGATAACTTAGTTTATATACTGAATCTGTTGAGTCTCTATTTCATCAATCTCTGTTGTATTTTGCACATTGATTTCCTTGTGCAGAATTTTAGCACAAATGTTTTCTATTCTTTAGGATAAATTTGTTATGCAAAATTTACTTCCAGTTCATTATTTATTTCTGGGTTAGGGTAGGTTGTTTGCACGGAAAAAAAATAACTTCTCATTTTTCACCTTGGCAAGGGAGTTAAAAAGTGATCTTTTTGTGTGCATAAATGATGGACGCAATGCAAGAATACCAACATCTAAGAAAATATGCTAGGATTGGGCTGCTGATGCCATCTTACCAAGGGGCAAAGAATAGCCGATGACCCCTCTGATGGCAAACTTTTCAGCTATCAAGGCCACCTACCTAAATACAGTGGTAGTTTATTTTTAATCTTCTTTTAAGGTCTCTGTAATTTTTTGTGCTCTTTAAGACACTGATTGATTTTCTCCCAAAGATTGTATTCATGTCTAGGGGATTATCCTGATGAAAGAGGACTCTGTGAATCAGATTCAGTTCTATTAACGCTGATGTTGGCAGTGCTGTGATTAAAGCAGTAATAAACCCTAAAATAAAAATGTAGATTTTTTTAGCTTACCAATGTGATATTTGACGGCTGCATTAGTTTTGTTTTTTTAGGCTTTTTTACCTTTATTTGCACTTGCTGATCTGTCCGGTAAATCTGTTATTTTTCAAATTCCTTTAACAAACCAAGCTGTCTAGTAAAACTGTCAGTTAGAGTCAAACATTATAAAATTAACAGGGGTGCTTACAATGGCCAGCTTTTATTATGTAAAACTTTTATCCCAAAGGAAAAAAAAGCATGTATCTGTAACTGCTTAAAAAAGTGTGAGCTGGAGTTTGGCTTTATTTTGTTAGTCAAGTCCATTGAAATCTGCTGGTATATATAACACTATCCTATCCCCATATTGGCATTGAATTATGTTGCCAAAAGGGGTGTCTGTTGCTTCATCTACCAGAGTGGAGACACCCCAAGACAAAAAGTGCATTACTACATGGGATTATGTGCGTGACATTGTGACAGGCATAAACGGCATCGTGACATCATTACACATAGCGCACACAGCCAGAATGTTTGGCAGCCACTTTAAACAAGCATGTTGAATTCACCATTTGCCTCTGATGCAGCCGGTTTGAGCTGGCAAACCTGGTCAGGCAGTGTTCCTTGGCCATTTGGCCCTCCATTTCAGGTTGCATTTATCCAAGCTGGGGACTGATAAGTATACTTTGCATTTTGCCTTAGTATGATGGATAGCAGCTACCCTTTTGAAATTACACATGGAGCAATTTATACAATTCATGTTAGAATTTTTTATTTGATTGAACATAATTTTCCAAGGCATTAGATATACCATGGAACACAGTGAAGACAGTCATCATCAAGTGGAGAAAATATGGCGCAACAGTGACATTACCAAGAACTGGATGTCCCTCCAAAATTGATGAAAAGATGAGAAGAAAACTGGTCTGGGAGGCTGCCAAGAGGCCTTCAGCAACGTTAAAGGAGCTGCAGGAATATCTGGCAAGTACTGGCTGTGTGGTACATGTGACAACAATCTTCTGTATTCTGCATATGTTTGGGCTATGGGGTAAAGTGGCAAGACGGAAGCCTTTTCTTACAAAGAAAAACATCCAAGCCTGATTATAATTTGCAAAAACACATCAGAAGTCTCCCGAAAGTATGTGGGAAAATGTGTCTTAGTCTGATGAAACCAAGGTTGAACTTTTTGGCTATAATGCCAAAAGATATGTTTGGTGCAAAAACAACACTGCACAACAGCAAAAGAACACCATACCAACAGTGAAGCATGATGGTGGCAGCATCATTCTTTGGGGCTGTTTTTCTTCATCTGGAACTGGGGCCTTAGTCAAGGTTGAGGGAATTATGAACAGTTCCAAATACCAGTCAATATTGGCACAAAACCTTCAGGCTTCTGCTAGAAAGCTGAATATGAAGAGGAACTTCATCTTTCATGACAATGACCCAAAGCATACATCCAAATCAACAAAGGAATGGCTTCAGCAGAAGAAGATTCAAGTTTTGGAATGGCCCAGCCAGAGCCAAGACTTGAATCCGATTGAAAATCTGTGGGGTGATCTGAAGAGGGCTGTGCCCAGGAAATGCCCTCGCAATCTGACAGATGTGGAGTGTTTTTGCAAGGAAGAGTGGGCAAATATTGCCAAGTCAAGATGTGCCATGTTGATAGACTCATACCCAAAAAGACTGAGTGCTGTAATAAACTCAAAAGGTGCTTCAATGAAGTATTAGTTTAAGGGTGTGCACACTTATGCAACCATATTATTTTAGTTTTTTATTTTTGCGTCCCTCTTACTTCAAAGATTTCAGTTTGTTGTTCAACTGAGTTGTACAGTTTATAGATTACATTAAAGATGGGAAAAGTTCTGAAATTATTTATCTTTGTCTCATTTTTTTACATCACAGAAACCTAACATTTTAACAGGGGTGTGTAGACTTTTTAGATCCACTGTATATATATATATATATATATATATATATAGATATATTGAATTGGACAATATAATTTATGACTAATTTATTATGAATGAGGGGCATTTTGGCATGTTTTACTATCTATTTTTGTGTGTCCTTATTATAGTTTAATGAAATAATAAAGATTTGCTTGTTTATTTGTCGGTAAAGGTCCCTATAACTAGAGTTTATGCACCTACTAAAATATTAGTACTAAACATCATCTAGTGTGATCATATATGGTGACCACTAGAGATTGGGTTTAGCCAGGAAACCAGACATTTATTTTATTTTCTTGAATGGACCTTTTCAGGGGGTTCCCATCCTCAGTAGTTTATTCCATATCTATATCTGATCAATGAAGTAACAGTTAGGAGTTTTGGGAAGTGCATTACTGGCTGGATCGAAAGATGAAAATAAAATAAAAACTAATGAAACCATCACATTTAAGGACTAGTAAGTTTAAATTTTATAAATGTTATTTTTGCATCTACTACTACTTTAAGAATGCTTTTCCATAGTAACGTAGCGGTATTCCTAGAAGGGCCTTACTGGACAAATCCAGGGAGCACAACATGTACTAGAAGTGGTCTGGCAAATGGTGGCCCTCAACTGGCCTGTGATTTTTTTTGGCTCTAAAGTGGCGTATAAGGATGTACCAAATTATATTCTTCGAGTTAATAATTATGTTACTTCCTATTAGTGTATCTCACATTTCCTGCATGCAAAAACTATTTGTGTGGTCTTATCAAACACATTGGTATGTGCATATAAGCAAATAAAAAAGAAAATGAAAAACATTTTGTAATGCTCTGTGCAAACTGTTGGCGCTATATAAATCCTGAATAATAATATAATAAAAAAAAACAATCTCATAAACTTGTTTCCTCCTATAACATTTGCTGTAAAGTAGGACTCCAGCCTAATAACTAAATACAGCTGAGAATTGCATGTATGCACTTTGACCATCCTAAAAATGTTGTAACTGTTCAACTATTCTTGTGATTTACATGCTTCTACCACGCTGCATAGTCAGAAAGATTGCAGTGTTTTTTCCTACTTTACCTTTACAGCTTGTTGATGACAATGTTCTTTCATTTCCCAGTGAGCAAGCTGGGGGTGGAAAAGTGACATTGGAAAATGTAAAGCTGAATCAGCAAACAGGGCTGTCACCGGCCTAGATTTATACCTGTGTGGCAGACTTGTGTCTTGCAAAAATGGCTGAGCAAGGCTAAAAATCTATTGGCAGGTAAAACATTTATGTGTATGTTCAACAGTATATTTTGTTTTCAGCATGGCACTTTGCTTTAGACATTAGTGTATCAGGCCCTTAGACTAGAACCTTTGAATCAAGCAGGTAAAAGCCATCCTTGTGTACTTAGCACAACACAAGTGACCTCATCGCTTACTCTGTACTCCGTGTACTCTCACTAAAACCTGGCATCTACACTGTGGGTGAGTACGTCTACCATGCCAGCTTGGTAAAGTATTTCAATCACTTTGCTGGCAAGTTACATTCTGCTATTATTTAGTACAAAAAATGTTGGCATGTGGCATTGTAGAGACTTAAAGCGTACAGTACAATAGAGTAACACATAGCAATTAAAAAAAAATATTTTGCAGCAAACCTATCACCTACACAAAACAGCATATAAAAGGGACAGTCAAGTCAAATACAAAATGTCTGAGGTTAAACTGCCTCAGGGAGTAAAATATTCCTGCTGATTAGCAGTCATTTTCATTCTAGTTTTCTCATTAGCTGAATGCTTATAGTTAAATCTGGGCCTGTGAAATGCTGGTCCATGTGTTTCATGCCTCCAGCACCACCTTGTCCTGTACCCTGCATCATGCTTGACCAGCACAGGTTCATATGAAAAGCGGCTATAGCCCAGCTCAGAAGCTGTGCATTTTTTTTACCATATTTTAGCAGTTAAAAACTGATCTCCAGGCAGATTTAAAGGGTAAGTTCACCTTTGCAAAAAGATATGCATTTATGATTTTTATTTGTAAAAGATGAACTTAGCCTTTAAAAGACACAGACAAATGCAACTCTGTATTCCTCTGTTCATTCAATATAAGTACCTTAATTTGACTTGGTACCAGCCTCTCACAGTCAATGTACAGCACAGCTCAGACTGCAGGAAGGAGAAGCAGCACAGGAAGCCAATAATTTGTGCCACAGTGTAAGGTGGAAAAGATATGATTACCAGTCTGCTGTTTCCCCTTTTACTTTCCAATTTAAAGGTGGGGGCTTGGAGGAGACCTATGTTTCTGAGCTACACCAGATATAAAACTGATTTTCTCCTTTCTTCCATGTAGGGTTGTATGGTATGGCAGAGTTGTGTAAATCTCTTTGGCAGATAAAACATCTCCTTCATAAGCAATTTATCTGAGTATTTAGCCCCAGAGCTGAACTTCAAGCTAATGGAAAATGCAGAGGAAATATTCCATATTCTCCTTACATTTCTATGGTGGACTGATTATTGCCTTAAGCTGGCTATAGATGGATCAAATTATGACCAGTTGAGCAGGGACCGGCTGAGATTCAGTCCATGTATGGGCAGTCAATCGATCGACTTGGGTACAACCAGCCTGTCAGATTTCTTACATGCAATTACTCCCAGTGGCTATAGCCACTAGCAGTAATCATTGTGTTCTGCCACATGCAATATTTCTGCACAAAGGATGGTGGAATCGAGCAAATTTCTGTCCTTCCACCTGTGCTGGAAGGACAGAAAATGGGATAATCTATGGGCTGCTTATGTGTCACCAGGAGAGGAACTCTCCCTAACAGGGACAGATCTGATAACCTGACAGAAAATCTAACCCTTCCTGTCATTGTTTAAAACCAAAAAATGTTTTGGATTGAATCAGTTACACTTGATCAATCAAAATTAGACTGTCCACGTGACAATTTAGCCACACAAGTGAGTGTGTGTGTATATATATATATATATATATATATATATATATATATATACAATATATATTATTATTATTATAATGCAGGATTTATATAGCGCCAACAGTTTACTCAGCGCTTTACAATATAACGGGAGACAATACAGCAACAATACAGTTCAATACAAGAGGGATAGGAAGGCCCTGCTCCTTGGAGTTTACAATCTAAGAGTATATATGTATATATATATTTATATATTTGGCTTACGGTTACATTGTCATGAAGTTTGCTATATGTAGAACAGTAACCACAACATTCGCATTTATGCTAGTAAAATTCTATGTAACCACTTGTGGCTTATGTTACAATGATAGAAGCTAATTCCTCAACTACATTGAACCCTAGGGCTTCACTAGTCACAGTCATCTGCCATTTGTTAGACTGATTTTTAGCCACAGTGGAAACCAAGTTCTTGCCAAGTGGTTCAGTACTAACAAGCCTCTATTGGCCAAATGCAAAAGAGAAAATTGTCTTAAGTATAAGGGAAATCCCCCAGCTATGTACTGGGTTCTCACACATCTGCCTATTACATTAGCTGTACTCTCTTGTGAGTCGCTACAGTAAACTGCTTGGAGTGTTATATGAATTTCAACATCTCACAGATGGCTTGCAAAACTTGTCAATTCTATCACAAATACCACTATTTACTCTACTGTAAGTACAGTGTTTTAGGATTGTTGAATAAGGTTTAATTCATGATTATGTATGTTTTATCTGTTCTTATATTTTAACGTGAAACAAGCATGAACCGTCTTTAATTTTCTTTTTCAAATAAAATTAGTAAAAAGGTTAATCTACTCCAAATCCATATCCTTGTACTTGGACAGTGTTGTGCTATAAAACAGGGGTCTCCAAAAAGCCAGCTTACTGTCTTTCAGACTTTAGGGTGGGCCAGACTGTATTCAGAGCAAGCAGAAAATGTCCTGACATCAGTGGGAGTAAACAATGCCCCATTTTTGGTGTCAGTGGGACGAATAGTACCGTATCATTGCAATCAGTGGGATGAATAATGCCCCATTATTACTGTCAGTAGAAGGAAAAGTGCCCCTTTGTTGGTGTCATTGGGTGGAATAGTGCCCTATTATTAGTGTCAGTGGCAGAAATAGTACACCTTTGTTGGTGTCAGTGGGAGAAATAGTGCCCCTTGTTGGTGTCATTGGGAGGAATAGTGCCCCATTATTAGTGTCAGTGGCAAGAATAGTGCCTCATTGTTGGTATCATTGAAAGGAATAGTGCCTCATTATTAATGTCAGTGGCAGGAATAGTGCCTCATCGTTGGTATCATTGGAAGGAGTTGTCCTCCTTCGCTGGTGTCAGGGGAAGGAAAGGTGCCCCATTGTTGGTGTCAGCAGCAGGAATTATGGCCCCCTGTTGATGTCAGTGGATGGAATAGTATTTCAAGGGCTGGATAAAGGGAAGCAAAAGGCAGCATTTTGAAGACCACTGCTGTAGAACATACTGGCTGCCAAACGCTAAAGTCTTGTATATATGAGCACCAAAAAGAGTTCTGTTAGAGTGTTCCCCTGACATCAGTGTATGAAGAGTTCAGTAAACGGAGCATTAAACTGAGCACAGACTGCAGTGCTCATCTGTTTAAGTACTGCAATTATTATTATTTCAGTAGGTCACCTCAGGAGCCCTTGGCTCAGAAAGCATTAATGTTTGGGTAAAAAGTAGGGATTTTCAGGGAATTTTTCACACAAATATTTTGTCACATGCATCCAGCATTCATAACGCCACAGCCAAAAAAAAGGCAGGTTCCGCTGCTGATTTTAATAATTTATACAAACATAGTTTCTTAAAGAAACACAGTTAATATTTGAAGTTTCTTAAAATTTAGGAGAAAAATCCTTGAAATCCTTGAAAAATACAAAATATCATACTGCATGATTAAAACATACAGACACCAACTGAAACATAGGAGTTTAACATTACAAGGCTGACACTTACTGTGTTTGGAAGAAAAACAAAGCCACGTTTATGGTTCAATGTATTTTGTATACCTTTCTTCGATTTTAGTCAACTATCCAGCCTTAGCATCACACGGATGAGACCAGACATTGAAGCCAAACAAGTCATGTTGGGGCTAGAGATGGAAAGTCTGAAAGTGACTGCTGCCTACTCTGATACATGTGGAACTGATGCTAAGACCAATTGCCATTCACACTGAACCATTTTTATTTAGGGCCTTAAGTATTCTGTTTTTAATATTTGCTACAACCACTGAACTCTGCAGCCATAACCTGTCACTTTACTTCACTTGAAGTTCAGTTCTAGGTGTGTGAACCCTGTAAACCAGCCAAGATACACAAATTGCGCAGAAAGCACAGCAGACTGGAGCCTTATTTTATAATGTTACCAACTGCCAAAACCATGACATGATAGTGACTGTGGTGCATATATATAAAGCAGTGAATGTGACATTTACCAAAATTCACTGCAGGTGAATCTGTTGGTGCATGTGTAATAAAGTACAGAGATTGATCCATATACAGTGAATATTTGATGAATGTCACATTAACTGCTTTATAAATATGCTCTAAGGTGTCACCCAAGTATCTATGATATCTTAGCCATGGGCTATGTTGGCTATGCAGAAATCCTGCCTATTGAAAAAGCATTAAGGTCCTGACCAAAAACGGTGGATTCATTGCAACTGTGTCCTGGATACTATGTTGTTCCATTAATCATTATTAGTTTGATTGCAAGGTCAGCATTATACACATCTAGAATGGAGCCACCATACGTCTGTAATGAACTCTAGGTAACGTCTTCAAAATAGCCTTAATGCTTTTGGTTCACAGCGGGGTAAGTCACAGCTGTTTTAGGTGGCCATGCTCTGAGAAGAGCAACCCAGAAAGAAAATGTGGGTCAGAACTCTCAAACGGAAGACAGTGGAGTCAAACAAGTGTGCATGAAATGCCTCTGAAAGTGAATATAAACCCAAGAACAAGTATTTAATACACACTCACCGGACACTTTATTAGGTACACCTGTTCAATTGCGTGGTAACACAAATTGCTAATCAGCCAATCACATGGCAGCAACTCAATGCATGTAGACATGGTGAAGACGACTTGCTGAAGTTCAAACTGAGCATCAATATGGGGAAGAAAAGGGGATTTAAGTGACTTTGAACATGGTGTGGTTGTTGGTGCCAGGCGGACTGGTCTGAGTATTTCAAAAACTGCCGATCTACTGGGATTTTCATGCACCACCATCTCTAGGGTTTACAGAAAATGGTCAGAAATAGAGAAAATATCCAGTGAGTGGCAGTTGTGCGGATGAAAGTGCCTTGTTGATGTCAGAGGTCAGAGGAGAATGCACAGACTGGTTCAGCTGCCACATTCAGGTAGTAGGGTCAGAATTTGGTGTAAACAACATGAAAGCATGGATCCATCCTGCCCAGGGCTGGACTGACAACTGGGGCCCCTGGGCAATATGGGATCATGGGGCCCCTGTGTCCTTGCCCAAACTCAAAAAAGCCTATGAAAAAGGTACCAGGGGCATCTCATGGGGCCCCCTACTGACCCCGGGCCCTCGGGCAATGCCCGAGTTTCCAAATGGTCAGTCCGCCCCTGATCTTGCCTTGTATCAATGGTTCAGGCTGGTGGTGTAATGATGTGAGGGATATTTTCTTGGCACTAGCAAGGTGTACCTAATAAAGTGGCCAATGAAAGTATATCACAGTGTACCAGCCTTTAGATGTGTTTATGTTTTCCAATGTTTTTTTTTTTTATTTTCACCTGGTGAGTGTGCCAGTAACACACTCCTGTCCCAGGAAGAAAATGCTCACCCGCGGTACTGTATACAGTATGTAGAGGAAGCAATATTGTTACTCTGGGACAGGAAATGTGGAGGAAGTAACTCTAGGACTCACTGGACTGTATATATGTATATATACAGTCATGGCCGAAATTGTTGGCACCCTTGATATTTTTCCTGAAAATCAAGTATTTCACACAAAAAAGGTATTGCATTAACACATGTTTTGCTATACACATGTTTATTCCCTTTGTATGTATTGGAACAAATATAAAACAGAGGCAGAAAAGCAAATATGACATAATGTCACACAAAACCCCAAAAATGGGCTGGACAAAAGTATTGGCACCCTTAACTTAATATTTGGTTGCACACCCTTTGGAAAACATAACTGAAATCAGTCGCTTCCTATAACCATCAATAAGCTTCTGACACCTCTCACCCGGAATTTTGGACCACTCTTCCTTTGCAAACAGCTCCAGGTCTCTCTTATTGGAAGGACACCTTTTCCCAACAGCAATTTTAAGATCTCTCCACAGGTGTTCAATGGGATTTAGATCTGGGCTCATTGCTGGCCACTTCAGAACTCTCCAGCGCTTCTTTGCCATCCATTTCTGAGTGCTTTTTGACGTATGTTTGGGGTCATTGTCCTGCTGGAAGACCCAGGATCTTGGACGCAAACCCAGCTTTCTGACACTGGGCCCTACAGTGCGACCCAAAATCCTTTGGTAATCCTCAGATTTCATGATGCCTTGCACACAGTCAAGGCACCCAGTGCCAGAGGCAGCAAAACAACCCCAAAACATCATTGAACCTCCACCATATTTTACCGTAGGTACTGTGTTTTGTTCTTTGTAGGCCTCATTCCGTTTTCGGTAAACAGTAGAATGATGTGCTTTACCGAAAAGCTCTATCTTGGTCTCATCTGTCCACAAGACGTTTTCCCAGAAGGCTTTTGGCTTACTCAAGTACATTTTGGCAAACTGTAGTCTTGCTTTTTTATGTCTCTGTGTCAGCAGTGGGGTCCTCCTGGGTCTCCTGCCATAGCGTTTCATTTCATTTAAATGTCGACGGATAGTTCGCGCTGACACTGATGCTCCCTGAGCCTGCAGGACAGCTTGAATGTCTTTGGAACATGTTTGGGGCTGCTTATCCACCATCCGGACTATTCTGCGTTGCAATCTTTCATCAATTTTCCTCATCCGTCCACGACCAGGGAGATTAGCTACAGTGCCATGGGTTGCAAACTTCTTGATAATGTTGCGCACTGTGGACAAAGGCAAATCTAGTTCTCTGGAGATGGACTTGTAACCTTGAGATTGTTGATATTTTGCCACAATTTTGGTTCTCAGGTCCTCAGACAGTTCTCGTCTCCTCTTTCTGTTGTCCATGCTTAGTGTGGCACAGACAGACACACAATGCAAAGGTTAAGTGAACGTCTCTCCTTTTTATCTGCTTTCAGGTGTGATTTCTATATTGCCCACACCTGTTACTTGCCCCAGGTGAGTTTACAGGAGCATCACATGCTTGTAACATTCTTATTTATCCGCAGTTGTGAAAGGGTGCCAATACTTTTGTCCAGCCCATTTTTGGAGGTTTGTGTGACATTATGTCGAATTTGCTTTCTTTCCTCCCTTTTTTTGTTTTGTCCCAATACACACAAAGGGAATAAACATGTGTATAGCAAAACATGTGTTAATGCAATACGTTTCGTGAGAAATACATGATTTCCTGGAGAAATATCAAGGGTGCCAACAATTTCGGCCATGACTGTATATATATATATGGAAAAGGCAATATTACATTGTCACCGTAGGACAGGAAATGCATTAGGACTACAGAACACCCCCTTTGTTTGATATCATAGGGAGGAAATGTTCTGTAGTTTACAGAGAAAACACTGGGTGGGGCTGGTAAGACTACTCCGGATTTCAGTGTGTTGTAAGCTCACGACAACAAGTTAGGAGCTCCCTGGCAGATCAACAGGTATCTTTTGCATACATAGAAGAGATACAACAAAATGCTTCCAATGGTACAATTAACAGATCAAAGGGAAGCAAAGAAGTGAAGTTCATTGTTACATATGCTGTAAGCTTAAACACCAATGGAAATGTGTTCATAATTAGAGCTAGATTACGCTGAGGAACTACAAAAACACATTTTTTTTAAGACGTAAAAAATGAAAAATAACCCCTATTAATAAATATGGCATACATTATAAGTCTATTTAGCAGCTATGTCTTAACCAGAGGACTGAAAATTCCATTCAAACTTCACTATTCTAATCCCCTAAAGACATAATTGTGAGTTAAGCTAGCTGTCCTTCTCTGGGCCTCTTTTCATTGCACAAAAAAAATACTGTCTGCATATTGTCTTCATAAAACATGCTCTCTGCTTTTACAGGTAACTGAGATAAATGGCTAAAATTGTTCTTGGAACATGATTGCATCTGATATTAGTCTATCCTCACATACTCCAGAGACAATGCTCCTATAAACACAATACCAGCCCCACTTGGGAAACAAGATTGATACATTGACTGTCTCACAACACGTTAATGTAGTCTTCTTAAAAACATGTGCTCTCAGCAATTTTCTCTCATCAGAATCTGAAAGCATAAATGATGTTTTCTGACCTTAGAGCACCATATGCCTCATACATCCAGGTAACATTGAAGAACAGTTTGTGTTGTCCTAGTTGGTTTATTCTGGTATATTTAGTTCAAAGATTCAGTCACCGATTTTGTACTGTTAATGCAAACTATTTTGTAATTAATTTCATTTACTGTTTAGGGATATTCAGATCCTGATTCCAATGTTACATATTTTTGGAGAGCACAAGATGCTTATCCCAGGGTTGATAATTTTAGTCAGTTGAAACTCTCCAAAAAACCATCTTGGGTTGTCCCATTCTTTCACAAATATGACCAAATACATAAAGTTATATGGACATTGTGGGGTTGATTTATTAAAACCGGAGAGTGCAAAATCTGGTGCAGCTCTGCATCAGGTTCCACGTTTTTAAAAAGCTTAATTGAGCAAACTGAAGTTAAAAGCTGATTGGCTACCATTCACATCTGCACCAGATTTTGCACTCTTCAGTTTTAGTGTGTCCAGTTCAAATATTCCCAAAGTGCCTTATTATTGCCACATACTGAGTTAGATACATACATTGTTCGATACATTTTCAGTTATATATTGGGGTTGATTTACTAAAACTGGAGAGTGCAAAATCTGGTGCAGCTGTGCATGGTAGCCAAGCAACTTCTAACTTCAGTTTGTTCAATTAAAGTGTTACTAAACCCACATCAGTAAAATCAGTCTGTATATGCAGTAAAGCATGCTTGTTATACTCACTGTGGAACCTAAGGGGTTAATACTCTGCATAGTTTAAAAATGCTGCTTGATCCTGACTTATCTGATCCTCCCCTTCTTCCAGTGTCTCTCTCTTATCTCCTGGTAAGACATATCATGTAGAGTCACTCTGCAAATGCTCAGTTTAGTGTGTATTGCTAGAGAGGTTTTTTTTCTTGGGAGAGTGCATGTGATCAGCACAGAGCCAATCAGCACTGTCCAGGCAGAGGTCAGGGGTTTTACATCCTTCTAGAGCAGAAAGAAAACTCCTCCTACAAGCTTTAACCAGTGCTCTGTTGAACACTGATAGAATCACAAGACTGCTATATACTGCTGGTGAGAAAAGGTATTTAGTAGTTTATATTTACTAAAATAATTGCATTTCCATGTTCTGTGTACTGTGGGAAACCAGCTATAGTGAATGCAGGGTCCTGGCTTTAGTAACACTTTATGCTTTGACAATAAAACCTGGAAGCTGATTGGATTCTCTGCAGCTCTGCACCAAATTTTGCACTCTCCAATTTTAGTAAATCCCCATACGTGTCTTGGTGTGTTAACTGGAGCAATTGTCCAGATAATTTTGGTCCCATCCATCATACAGTAATTATATTATTTTTATCTTACAGGATTTATATAGCACTACCTATTTGTTCAGCACGTTACAGAATAAAGGGAGACAGTACAAATGCAATTGAAATCAAGAGGGTTAGGAGTGCTTTGCCTGTGAGAGCTTACAATCTAGAGGGAGGGGCAAGTGATACTAAAGGTAGTAACTAAGGAATGAGCTGATAGGGAGCATTACATTTTGGCTTTTCAGTGGATAGGATTTCCATTAAGGGATGAATTTTCAGCGATCACTTAAGGGCAAACAAATAAGATGACTGAGGTAGGAAGTTCTAGAGGATGAGTGAGGCTCTGGAGAGGTCCTAGATGCAAATAGTAGAGAAAGTGCTGAGGGGGCTAGAGAGCGGGAAGTCTTTTGAGGAGAGGAAGGGGCAGTTTGGCTGGTATTTTGAAATAAGGTTGGTGATGTATTTCGGGGGAGAGTTATGGATGGCTTTGTATGTCGTTAGTATTTTCAAAATATTGGTTGGGCTTGAGCAGAAGTCAAGTTGAAGGACTGGCAAGAGGTGGCAGACACTGAGCAGCTGATAAGGTAAATATGTCTGGCAGCGGCATTCATGATAGACTGAAGGGGGGATAGCCTGTGTAAAGGTAAGGCAGTAAGGAGGGAGTTACAATAGTTGAGACAAGATATAACATGGGAGTAGATTAGTAACCGTTTGGTGTTATTTGTTAAGAAGCAAATGTTGGAAATGTTATTAAAGGCAGCAAGATTTAGACAGTGACTGGATGAAAGGAGAGATCACAATCCAGGATGGTACCTAGCACCCTGTATGAGGGGAGAGACTGGTAGTTGTGTCACAGATCTTGATGAAAAAGTCAGAGAAGGGGACACAGGGGGAATATTATGAGCTTAGTTTTTAAAGTTTAAGTTTGAGGAAGTGGTGTGACATCCATACTGATATGTACGTTAGTAAATTAGTAATGCATGAGGAGACAGGGTGAGCTGAGGAATAGAGAGAGAGATTTGGGTGTCATCAGCATAGAAATGATACTGGAAGCAGTGGGAGGTTGAACGCAAAAAAAAAAGCATCATGTATGGCCTGCTTTAGCCCGGTAAAATACTTGTCTAGGGCCTACACATTTAATGGACAGGTACACTTTAGGCTTCATCCTAAAGGGCTAGGTTGCTGCAAAGGCTGGTAAGTAAAGTTCAATGTTCCTCATCTAAGTTCTGAAAGTAAAACAGTATCTTGGAATGCTTCCTCTCATGAAGCATTTTGATTTCTGCAGGAACTTGTTACTAAGGTTATTTCAGGTCTGGAACTGATTTCAGCACCTACATTTGCATTACAAGTGGTTATCGAAACTGAGCTCATCTCTTAAAACTCCATAAGGCTGTAACATCTTGCCAGAATTGACTTGCTTTTTTTATCTCATATTTACTTTTTTCTAGCTTACGTTTAAAGATAGAAGGAGATAACGTAATTCCTGCCCAAAGGGTTAAGAGTTTAGCTATATTTTGGAATTGTTTCAGCAATTGTGTTTGAAAACTGTAGCTAAAAAACATATTAAAGCAGACCTTGCACTCAGTACAAGATCCACTTTTTAGGTTGCCCTCCCTTGCTGAAATACAGTATAAGCATTTAAAGCTGAACTCCAGGAAAAAGAAAAAGGTTCCCTTGCAGTGGCGATGCCCCTCCACCACAAGAGTTAAATGGTTGTCTAGGGGCCACAAAAAAACTGTTCTACTTACCATATCCTACTTTCCTGCAGGCTCCCTCTGGGCTGTGAGTCCAGCTCCCATAGCCTCCTATCTTCTATGCTCTGACAGGTTCAGGTCCTCTGACATAATCAAGACCAATGTAGATCCCATAGCCCTGCACAGGATGTGAGGATGCAGAAACAGTCCACTGTGGGACGTGGTGGAGTAAAGGAGAGCATCAGCTGCCATGGTAGCGGAGGATCAGGTATGTAAAATTGCTTTTTGCGACCCCCTAGACATAAAGTGGAACTTCACCACGAAAGTGAAATTCAGCTTTTCTGCCTCCAACTTTTCAAATTTGGACACTTTTTATTTTTTTTAGGGAGGAGTGGGTACCTCATTTTGACAGGTATCAGTTCCTACATTTGCCCGGATTGCCTAGGCGATCTGAGTGGAAGATCAGCTCCCCCCCAGCCCATTAATTCCCCCCATCCACAGTCTCTTGGGACTCGTCACAAGCCCCAGGAGGCTGGGCCACCATTCACAAGGAGCAGCGTGGCTTTTTCATGAGCACCGGAGAGCCAGCTGTGAAGCCACAAGGAGTCATAGCTGACTTCCCACAGTTAGCATGGTGGTGCAAGGGACCCGAACACCGGTAAAGAACCAGCCCAGGGGAGGTCAGTGCTGGATCCCTGGACAGGTAAGTGTCCTTTCATTAAAAGTCAGCAGCTACATTATATGTAGCTTCTGATATAAAGAGGTTGTAAAGTCTAAACATTGTTTTATCTTAATGTATTCTTTAGGTTAAACTATCATCCCCGCACCCCACCCCCCATACGTACCTGAGCCCTCACTCGATCTAGTGCAGTGAAAGTCTGCAGTGGCTTTCTCCTCTCCTCCCAGTTCTCACAGGCTTTGCTGAGAGCAGTGGGAACCAATAGTCAGTCAAGTCCTGTGGTGAGGGAACATGGGGGGAGGCAAGCCTGGCTGTGCCATGATACAAAGCTTCCTATGCTGGATCACCAAGAAGAGCAGGAGCCTGGAAAGCTGGCAGGGTACCCGAGAAGAAAAGGTTTGGCGTTGCTCAATGCATTTCCATTGTACAGAGCAGGTATGTATAAACCTGCTTGTTATTTAAAAAAATAAAACTTAAAGTGGTTGTAAAAGCTGAAGGTTTTTTACCTTCATGCATTCTATACATGATGGTAAAAAACCTTCTGTGTGCAGCAGCTCCCCCAGTACTTACCTGAGCCTCATCACGATCCAGCGATGAGAATGACAGCCTCAGCTGCTCCAGGTCTCTGCCTACCCATTGTCTGAGACAGCAAGCGGGAACCAATGGCAGGGCAATGATTGAACACACAGAGCAGCAGGTGTCCCCATAGCAAGCTGCTTGCTGTGGGGGGCACCTAACAGACAGGAGGAGCCACGAGAGCCTGCGGGGGACCCGAGAAGAGGAGGCTCCAGGCTGCACACAGCAGGTAAGTACAGACACATTTGTTATTTTACAAAAATAAAAATGAAAATGAACCTTTAGAATCGCTTTAAGACTTTTCAATCACTTTATTTATTTTGGAGGGGATTGAAGAACCTCTATAAACAGGCTTTTAACCCTTGCAGCACAAGGCCATCTACACTTCAAGGGAGCTTTTTCCTTTCCCCATAGATTGGCTTTAAAAAAATCTGTAATACACCTCGCCTAGGTGAGAGTGACGTCATTCTCCTGCAGGGGAGATCCTGAGGAAGATGCTGTAGCATAGTGCTGTGAATTTCTTCTCTGTGAGATTTGGGCTTCTATATCCCAGGTGTTGCCAGAAGGAGGATGAAGTAACCCTTGATTAAAAACCAGTGACTGAAGACATGGGGAGGTAAGTATACTATCTAACTTTTTTCCTCCTATATGTGTTTTTTCTGCAGTTTCTGCTGCATTTCAGCAAGGGGGCGAGGAAAGTACTTAAAAAGCAAACCTTGCATTTTAAGTGCAAAGTCTGCTTTAAGCTAGCCATAAACATTAACATCAGACTACTGGATTTGAGCATGCCCATGTATCTGCAGCTAAGTACATCTCCTGCAGGTACAGGAATAAACGTCAGAATGTGTCTATCCTCTTAACTTCCTGTGCAATGAACTGAAATCTGAGAGCAGCCTAGGGTTATAGAATTACCAGGTGAAAATAAGAAAAAACAAGCCTTACAAAAGAAAATTCAAGAACTGTAAGCTGCAGGATTTTACATTTTTGTTTTTGGATTTGAATAGACTTCTAGATATTCTGGGATGTAGGGAGCACCATTGAGGGAGATAACAAGCATGCTTGAGTATTACGTGCTTCTCATTGATCACTGAGATTTTGCATTGTAACATAAATCTCCACAACTGTTAAAAAGTGGTTTTGGGCAGTTTAAAAAAATATAAAAAATAAAGGTCAGCAGCTACAGTATATACACTCATCGGCCACTGTATTAGGTACGCCTTGCGAGTGCCAGGTTGGATCCCCTTTTTGCCTTCAGAACTGCCTTAATTCTTTGTGGCATAGATTCAACAAGGTGTTGGAAACATTCCTCAGAGATTTTGGTCCATATTGACATAAGTTACTATTGCCTTTCTATCATCTCGAACCAGTCTGCCCATTCTCCTCTGACCTCTGACATCAACAAGGCATTTTCATCCACACAACTGCTGCTCAATCAATATTTTCTAATTTTTGGATCATTCTCTGTAAACCCTAGAGATGGTTGTGCGTGGAAACCCCAGTAGATCAGCAGTTTTTGAAATAATGAGACCAGCCCTTCTGGTACCAACAATCATGCCAATTCAAAATCCCCTTTCTTCCCCGTTCTGATGCTCAATTTTAACTTCAGCAAGCCATCTCCACCACGTCTAGATGCCTAAATGCATTGAGTTGCTGCCATGTGATTGGCTGATTAGCAATTTATGTTATCAAGCAAATAAACAGGTGTACCTAATTGTCAGGACGCGGGTGTTCTGCGGCATCGCTTCGGGCAGCGCATGTGCAGAACACCAGCACATACCACCAGACGAGCAATAGGAACTGGGCACGCACGGCGGCGGCGATGTTCGCGCATGCGGACACGCGCCTGGCACCAATGACAGCGCGAGGCGGGCTATTTAAATGTGGAATCAGGTATGTCACATTGCCGTTTGGTCTTATTACCTTGTTCCCAATTCTGTGTTCCTGTGTAATCCGTTGCCGACCTCTGCATGTTCCTGATCCTGCTATTCTCCTGATTAACCCCTGGCTTGCCTGACTACTCTTTTGCTTGATCCCTGGTACTGCGCTGCCCGCATCCTGTTGAACCTGGCTTGTGACCCGACCATCCTCTGCTTGCTCCTTCTGTACCTCGCTGCCCGCACGATACCGACCCGGCCTGTCTGACCACGCATACCTCACCCGACCATCCATCCATCCATCCCGCTCGGATCATACCAGTAGGTCTGTCTGCCTCTTCCAATCAGATTCCGTCCCTGCCAGTATTCTCTACCACCGCCGGACGCACTCGGGGGTCACGACTTGGTTCCAGTCTGCACCAAGTCCATCCCCACCATCAGGGGCCCTGGTGAACAGCAGGCTGGGACTTCCGTGCAGTGGGCTGCTAGAGACTCTGCCAGGCGGCACCTAACACTAATAAAGTAATTTATTAAGTAAGTTAAGTAAGTTCATTTCAATGTGTATAGCGCACATCAACGTGAATTGATGAACATTGACAACTGTGTTGAGATATGTTTTGCTGCACTTCCATTTATTTAAACAGAAAACACATCAAGAAAAAAATGCAGTCCACGCTTAAGCTGGTCACAGATGGATCGATATTTGGCCAGTTCAGCAGGGAATGGATGGACTGGATGAATTTCGATCCATCTATGGCTGATCTACTCAACTTCTGTTGAACATGACTGATGGAAAATATTTCTTGATCGTCTGCCTGCACTTCGCTTGTGTGGATGGAGGAATCCGTTGTTTTTTTTTTTTAATCAGCCCTCTTGCTAATAAAAAAAAAAAAAAATAAGGCATCTATAACCAGCATTGGAGAGGATGAAGCACAGTGCTGAGTGTGATGGTTTATGTTTATTACATTGGAGCTAGTTGCCTAACTTGGGTTGATACTCTTTTTAATCTGATTACAATATACTGTATGTTAAGCTTTAATGTTCAATAGAAAGATATACTGTATATTAAGTGTGCCCTATTTTTTACGGTTGCTTTGTCACAGCATAATCATACATACAGTTATGCCAAGAGGTTTAAATACAATAACTATTACTTTATATCAGCTGTTGCACATGCTTTACTTGAATTAAACATACGGTATGTAGGAGCTTTTTTTTTCTGTGCAGAGTGAAGTCAGGCTATCTATCACTTAGCAGAGATACTTCCTGTTTTCAAGCAGTTGGGAAAGCATGACTTCCAACCCAAATACTTGACTTGGCAAGCTCCACATGTGTTGATAGATGCTTTTCTAACCACTTCATTCCACCTGATTTTTTTTTTCTCATTGAATTTTTAAAGCTTTGGAGATAGGGCAGATGTTTGCAGGAGGGACCAAAAAAGGGGAGAAGAGAGTGGATCTGGAGTCTGGAATGAAAATGCCACTGCTTCAACAGATGGATGACAGAGCTTACTGTAATTTGGACAGATGTTACTGGATAACCTCAAAATGACATTGCGAAAAAAAAATGTTGGGCCTTATCCAAAAATATCCATTTCTTTTTGAAAAGACATTGTAGATTGTAGCAACATCTGTGTCGCATTGCTGTATTTTCTGTGCACAATTTGTGCCTTTGGATTAGCACTGCCATGGGTGATTAAAGTACTAGGGTAATATTAAAAAAGCCAATGTACAAGATAAAAAGAAGACAGGTCAGCACCATATTTTTAACTGCTACTTCTATCAAAATCTAAACAATTTGAGAAACTGGTCTATTAGATTGTATTAGATTAGACCTAGATTGTAAGCTGGAAAGAGCAGGGCCCTCAATCCCCTCATGTTTTGCATTATATTGGTATTGTTCTGTCACATGTTCTGTCCCCCTTTGTAATGTACAGCGCTGAGCGAACTATTGGCGCTTTATAAATACTGTATAATAATAATAATAATATTAAATATACATAAAGTGCATAAAGTGATTTGTGGGTTTGGAAGGGAGTCTTGAACACTGTACATTTGTTTGTATGTATGTTGAAAATCAAGGTGCAATAACAGTTTTTGTTTAAGAAAAAAAAACCTTATAAACAGTGCTCAGCATAAATGAGTACACCTCAACAGATTTGTCAGAGAACCTTTACTTTCCTCTCTGAATCAACATATTCTGTGGTACACTATACTAAAAAATACTCCCACAAATGCGGGCCATTGATTGCAAACAAAATTTAATTTGCACACACAAAAAAGTATTTTTCCTAACAAATTCATTCAAGACCATGTTGTGAAAATGAATACACCCCAATGAAAGTCTTAGGAGCAAAGCTAAATTTTGGACAACAAAATCCTAATTCAACTACAGGTGAGTCTAATTATTCGTTAAACAGGTGTCCAGCAGACAGTTGATTATAAAAGGGCGATACTTAACAAAGAAAACTCCTTCCCATTTCATGCTGTCAGCAATGGCACCACATGGAAGAGAAATATCACAAGGCCTGAAAATAATTTCTTTACACAAGAAAGGTGAAGGCTACAAGTAGATCAGCAAAGCTTTACTTATCAGTCAGAATACTGTAGCAAAAGTGATACAAATATTTAACAAAGATGGAACTGCAACCATCTTGCAGAGATGTCCAGGCCGTCCACGAAGGTTAACACCTCGAGAGGAGCGTCTTCTCATGAGAAGGGTTGAAGAAAATCGCCATGCAAGTTCACTGCAGTTAGCTAAGGTAGAAAGCCAAACTGGGGTGATTGTTTCCCGTGACACAATACGACGTACACTGCAGAGGAATGGCATGCATGAGAGTTGTCCACAAAGGAAGCCTATTCTAAAGTCTATGCACAAAAAAGTCCACCAAGAAAAATGCATGGTGCCTACAGTGAAACATGGTAGTGTCCATCTGTGGGGCTGCATGAGTGCTGCTGGTATCGGGGAGCTGCATTTCATTGATGATATCATCAATTCACAGATGTACTTCTCTATATTGAAAGAGAAGATGCTACCATCACTCCATGCCCTTTGTCGTTGTGCACTTTTGAAACATGACAATGATCCAAAACACACATCTGTTGCATTTCTGAGGAAGAACAGAGTGAAAGTGATTCAGTGGCCAAGTATGTCTCCTGATCCGAAGCCAATCGAACACCTATGGGGAATTCTGAAGAGACAAGTTGATCATCACTCTCCATCCAGCATCCAGGCTCTAAAAGAAGTCGTTCTTGAAGAATGGAAAAAGATGGATGTTGCAATATGTCTCCAACTTGTTCATTCCATGCCTAGAAGACTTGGTGCTGTCCTTACAAATCATGAAAGTCATACAAAATACTAGATGCAGTAGTTTTTGTTAGGGGGTGTATTCATTTTTGCATCACCTAATTTGAGAAAAACTGAAGATTTTATAATCTAAGTTATATTAATAATCTTACTTTCATGTAACAAGCTAAACAAATGTTTTATAAAACTCAGTTTTGTCAAAATTTTGGAAATTGTTCTTTTGTTCATTGAGATATTTATTAAAATCTTATGTTTCAAAAGGGGTGTAGTCATTTATGCTGAGCACTGTACAATGTATACAAACTTCATGCCATAGGCCCCTTTCACCCAGGAGATCCAATCAGGTTCGCCTGTCAGTTTTTTAGGCATACCCAATCAGAAGAACCATTCATCCCTACGCACAGGCAGGTGAAAACGGACTTGCACTCATTTAAACCCCCTACCTCTGAGTCCAATCCGGGCTGCTCAGAAAAACAGAAGGTGATCTGTCCTCTTCTGTTTAGTGGGAGTTTAGTTTGGTGTAAACGGACAGTAAAGTCTGTTTATTCCCAGCCACCCATATAGCAGAGCGGGTTCTGTCTGTGTCCGCTCTGTATAAGCCGAGTGGATATGGAGCTGTCATCCACCTGCTCTACTCTGATCAACAGGTGAGCGGATCCCCTGATGATCAGATGATCAGAATGGAGTATGTCCTATGTGAAAGGGGCTACATTCTCATAGTATAAATAACAGCTGTTTGTGACTGTGCCCAGGCATACTTTCTGCCTTAGATCCTATGAAAATTATGCTATCTTTTAATGCACACAGAAAGAAACAGGTCCAAAATCTTCCCTCCATAAGTAATCTCTACTCAGTGAAATGTTCCAGGTCACAGGGTAGGAAGAAGCAGAGGGTTAAGCTGGCCATACATTAGTAGAATCGTGTGCAAAAAGTTTCATTTTAAGAATGTTTGCTTGATATCCTAATTGATAGTGGGGTCAAGTCTAAGTATACTTTCAACCACGTTGACAAGAAAATTCGAAAAAGCTGGATGGAAAATTTTTCTTGCACAAATTCATTTCTAACAATGAATGTAGCTTTCGTTAATTCATTCCAAAATCGAATGTTAAAAGGAAACGTTTTTGAAGTGCTTTTAAATTACATTTGTCAAGTCATCAAATGTATTGATCAGAATTTTCGTATGAAAGTATGTTGGGAAATCTACTAGCATATGGCCAGCTTTAAGCTTTATTCTTTATGAGAATGTGAGGGACCTTTATACTGGCTGGTCTGGTAACAGAGTGAGAAGAAGTACACAACCTCAGATGACCTCGCCAGCTGTCAAAATACCCCAACAGCAACTGCGTTTGATTGGATACAGCCATTGTTCAGCCGAAAATTTTCTGCCCAATTTTTAAGACCGAAGAATGTTGGTTGAGAGGTGGCCAACAAGAAAACCCACTAAGCTAATGTTGTCCATTTTATCAGGAACTAGTTGAAAGTAGAACAGTGAATGTTTGCTACAGGTAGGAAGAAGTAGACCCTTTGTCCTACTTCCATCAGTAATCACTCTACACAGTTTAGGGTTCCACAAAGTCACAATGTATGAGGCAGCAGACAGCTAGTCTACGTAAGAATGTGACGGATTGCTTAGAAACAGGCAAAGCCCTATTAGTTTTACTGAATGAAGAAAAAGATGTTCCAGGAGGAAGAAGAAACTGTTCACTTGATTTTGACAGTTGATGTCACCAGCATGCAGAGAACACCGAACATCACAGACTCCACACCAATTCATTTTATAAATAAAAGTGTGGAGTATTGACTGCAGTGTCATGCAGAGCATGGAGGGTGGTATCAAATCTCTATTATGAATTGTCACCTTAAAGCAGAAGTTTAGTGACTTATTTTTTAACCAGCACCAGTGAAGGTACCTGCCATTAATGAAGTGTTCTCCGTGTGCTGCTGACTGCAGTGTTAGGTTGAAATTTGAAGAGCTCTGCCTCTGGATACCTCTGTAGCAGTGATCTTCTAATGTTGCGGGGGTTAATATAAGCAGTTGCAGCTGTAAATGCTGTATTGACAGGTTTTGTTGGCTTCAAAAGGGGTTTGCATTTTCATACAATTCTATGGGAAGCAGGCCAAAAGCAGATCAAATACACCTGTCAATAATGAGCCCAGAAGTGTGTCAAACTGATCTTAAACTGATGCCACCAACGCAAACCCAAAGTCCATCAAAACAGACTCTAATACGATTATACACTGGGAATACAGCTGGTATAAATGGAAGTTTTGATGATACGTGTTGAAGGCAACATCAGCTGGTGACTATTATTGAGACAATGGTGTTCTTTATTGTTAAAGGCATTTTACACTTTCAAATGTTTTAAAATGTTTGATGATGGGCTCACATGTTTATTGATTCCCCTATGTCCATGTATTCCTGCAGCTAGCCTGTCCCTAGTCATTAATGGGACAAGAAAAACTTCCTGTTCCAGATTACAAAGTGTCCAATGCATGACTCTCCGCTTCCTCTGTGTTGTATCACAAAAGGGGGAGTGCTAATGTTATGAAAACCCATGGTGATTACACTTTTAGCTTGTCTGTCTGTGTCTGTTTCAGATCAAATTACTGTTTAGCTCTCACCTGCAGAGCACTAGACTGAGAGACCCAGGGATTGTGGGATTTGTAGTTTCATCACAGGAATTGTCAGTTGTGAGACTACAGACCGAGGTCATGCATTAACCTGTGCAGTTCCATGCGGCTTGCCCCATGTTTAAACAGAAACAGAAATTTCTGACAAAGGATTTACAATAGGCTGTGTGTACAGGGAAACTACATGATTAATTTACACCTTATGCAGGTGAAAAACACAAGGTGCAAAAAGAAAGGTTTGTAGTGCCTTTAAGTAAAATTATAAATAATATAATACATTCCCTTTCAGGGGTTTGGGAGACACATTTCATGTAAATTAATATGAATTCACTACCCTTGAATTAACATTGCTAGAAGCGTAGAAAACCAACCAAGCCAACACAATAATCATGAGCAGACGGAAATCATGTAATATCTGAATGGAAAAAAATCAGGGCCCCAACAAGGCATGGCAGTAGTCTCAACCACAGAGCCACATGACTACAATCAGCTTTCCTTCGCACTATAAACTGCATATGAATCGCACAGGAATGGCACCAAATTCCTGTGCAATTCACATTTAGCGTTGTGTGATTTGAGATTCTTAATTTTCAATAGGCTCAAATCGCACTAAAGTTGTGCATGCAGCAATTTTAAAACTACACTGCAACCGGATCGCATGGTTGTTTTGTACCATGCGTCCCAGTGCAAGAAAAATGCATTTGAAACCTGTCTTTGGGGTGTACTGCAGATTCCAAGGGCAGTGTGACTTGAATCCAGCATGGGAAACATGGGTTTCCCGCACCACATTCTAGTGTGAACTTGGGCTCATGGAAAGAGAATAACTAACTGCAATGCAAGAGAGCTATCTGCACTGTAGAAATAATGACACTTAGAAGTGAGGTAAAAGCAGAATAATATCTGATGTGTTAATTAATTAGCATACAAAATCAGGATGTCTAATCTTGAGACTCATTTGCTCTCCAGTTACTCTGAAATGCACATCTAGCAAGAAAGGTCCTGCAGCATCTATACTAAAGCCCTGTACACACAATGAGAATGTCGAATTATTGATTGTCTGGTTTTTTTTTTGGTTTTTTTTGCATGCTAGTCTCAAATCGAAAGTGGAGAGGCTACTACAGTTATGAAAATTCTCCCACAACTATACAGGGTCAACATCTGAAAGATTTTCAGATCTTGCAGGAGAATTTTGGTCTGCCTACCAAAAGTGTTTTCCAATATTTGCAACTTAGGCATGCTATCCAAACCCAGTGTAGACAGATGCCTTGTTTCTACGTAACACCTACAATTATTAACCAAAGTCTAGCAGCGACAGCTAAGAGGGGACAGATAATAGGGCTTTATAATGCACTGTTACAAAAAAGGTCAAAATCAAATTCTCTGAGGTGCAGATCATATTGGCAAATGGTTCTCGGCCCCCTGAATGATGAGGAGTGGTCTGATATTCTTTACAATGTCGAACAGGTATCCCTTTCTGCATCTCAGAGACTTACCCAATTGTAATCGGACATATTATACCCCCCAGAAACTTTTTAAGTGGCATAAGAGGGGCACTCCATTATGTCGGCGATGTGAAAAGAATATTGGGATGTTGGTACATATGATGTGGGGATGTCCTAAGTTGGTTAGATACTGGGCTTATGTATTGGACGCTATTAATGAGGTGTTTAGAGTTAACATTCTGATGGAACCCGAGATAGGTGTATTGGGGTGGCTGGATACAGAAGTATATACTCCCCAGAATTTTATGGTGATCCTTCGTCTGCTATTTATAGCAAAACAATTGATAGCGCAGAAATAGATCTCCACAGCTCCTCCAACTCACTCTCTATGGGTAAAAACAGTTAATGAAGTCTTACAAAGAGAATACATGGTTTATCAATATAGGGGTTGCTCAGATACATTTACAAAACTGTGGTGTAACTGGCTGGACATACCTGGATTAAATCCTGTACACTTAGTTAGGGACAGGTTGTTAGGGTGAAGTACATAAGGGTTTTTTTTTTCTTTTAATACTGAGGGCAGTGCACTAGTAATTGAGGGAGTAAATCAAGAAATTAGTGGATGGAAAACACGGGGTGGTCACAGATGTAAATAGGAGTGGAAGGATATAGTGTACTTGGAAAGTTGATTAATTAATTAGTAAGTAAATGGAAATTTTGGGAGAATCTCTTGGCTTTTTGGACAGTCTTATCTATAGGGTGTATTTAAATAATAGGAAAATCGCATAATATTTACTTGTTGAATATAATTTAGTTCAAGACGCTTGAAAGAATAGGGTATTTGGAGGGCAATTGAGTATGTTGCTAAATATATATGTACTGTATATATTGTAGACTATGAAATATTTAAATATTAAGATAACTGGAGCCAAATGTTTGGTTAATGTGAAGTATATGTTTTTTTTGTATGTTTGCTTGTGAAAATGGAAAAGAAAAGAGAAAAGTTGAATAAAGAGGATCTGAACAAAAAAAAGTTATGAAAATTCTTGGACAGAATAAAAATTTGGGAAATGATGTAATGTATTGTATTGAATTTGTATTGTATTTTCAAACAAAAACTAAACTAATTAAACGAAAATCTGTTATCATAAAAAAAACATTTTGTGCTTGTCCCTTCAAATACTTTCAGGTGAAAGCTAAGTACTAACGATCAGATTATTGTATGATTGCTTTATAAGCTGTATTTTTTGTATGATTTTCTGATCATGTGTACTAGGCTTTATAGAGCTCTATAGGTATTTATGTTGCTGGACCAGAAATGTGTAGTTCTCAACAGAATCAAGATCAATAATTAGTAAAGTAATAAGTATAAAATCCAAAAAGTGTTAAAGTTCACAGTTGCACAATATAGCTTAAAGGCTTGGTTTTTTTTAAAGAAAAAAAAACAAACATAGCTATACTTACCTGCTGTGTGCAGTGGTTTTGCACAGAACAGCCCAGATCCTTTTCTTTTTGGGTCCTCCACAGGCTCACCTGGGCCTTCCTTCCTGTCCGGTGCCCCCCGAGCAAGCAGCTTGCTATGGGGGCACCCGCTGCTCTGTGTGTCCAATCACATACGTGGCTCTGCCCCGCCCCCCTCTCATTGTCTTACTGGCTGTGATTGACAGCAGTGGTAGCCAATGGCTCCCGCTTCTGTCTCAGCCAGTGAGAAGAGGGAGTCCTGGGATAGCTGAGACTCCAGTGGACATCACTGGATCAAGAGGGGGTTAGGTGAGTATTAGAGGGGGCTGGGTGGGCTGCTGTACACAGAAGGTTTTTACCTTCATGCCCAGAATGCATGAAGGTAAAAAACCTTGAGCCTTTAGAACCACTTGAGAGTTTAACTAGAGGCATAACATTTATTGTAATTTTTGGGTAGAAAGATTAGAACACCTGTCAGGATTTTATTGCTGTCTGTGCCTCACATTAGGGGGCATTTTATTTGGCTTACCATTATCTCTAAGAGCAAAAGTAAAAGAAAATTCCAAATTTGGGTTGACACCAGAACAGGAATAGAGGGGAAATCTTCCAGTTTGACACTAATTCTGGTGACCCTGGTACCAACTAAGGATTCCCTCACTCTAGAAAGTTTTTCTCATACTTCCCATTTTGGCTAAGGGACAGAAAATACAGGGCAATCTCCCCAATAAGACAAAAAAAAACTGACAAGGGTTGTCATCCTCACTCATTCTATCCAAATTGGAAAAAAAGTAGTTTTGCCTTTAGTTCTTTAAATCTCACAAAACGGTAACAGCCACTAAGATTCTGCAATGGTGTATAGATACAGAAAACAAGCTCAGAGAATATGTAGCTGCGGTTCCACTACAGCTAATCTGTATCTTTACAAGAAGAACTCTTGATATTCCTGGATCAGACCTACTGTGCTGAGTGGCCTTGGAGAACCGGCAATGAATCACCTGGCTCAGCTTAGGTTTATTGTATAACATTATAATCATATTTAATCCTTGCTTAACACAATCACCTTAGTATTGTGTTTCAGACTCTGACAAGCTGGGAAAGTTTAAACCATGGGCGATAGAGGTATCCAAAAGTTAGCCTGTGGTTATTGACTTGGATTTGCTGCTTATCACTATTAGGCCCAAACTTCTTTTCACTAATCTATGTATACACATGTGTAAATAGTGTCTTTTAGCATTATGCTCACAAAAGCATTGATGTTCATTACCTTCTTTCTTTTTTAGCTACAAAAAAGAGAGTAGGCCTTGCAGAGAGACATGGGATGTATCATAATATGTCATAAACAATTTCTTTCACTATACAGGCAGTCCTCGGGTTATGAACAAGATAGGTTGTGTAGGTTTCTTTTTAAGTTAAATTTGTATGTAAGTTGGAACAGGTACATTTTTTTAAGTGTAACTCCAGTCAAAAAATTTTTTAGGATAACATAGGAAAGGGTTAACTGTTCATGCAATGATGTGGGATTGCTGACAGATCCGCAGGACAGTAGGTGGCAGTATGCGGTGAGCAGCAAGATGGCCGCTCGGTGGTTTCCAGGACCAGAGTGACGTCACGCTGCCTCTGTTCTTAAGTACGAGTCATATGTAAGTCAGATGTTTGTAACTCGAGGACTGACTGAAACCATTTCTGAATGACAATCATGGTGACACAGATAAGTGTCTTCATGCTCATTAATGATCTCTATGCAAATGCTACTTTTACCTACAGCGCAGGAGCAAAAATTAAAAAGAAGTAAGCGTAAATGAAAAACAAAAGGGTAACGTAAATTAAATTCACATAAAATGGCATGCATAATTTGTAAAGCATTTAAATGAAACAACTACTGAAATCTATTTTCGTGCAAACGCAAGAGGCATAAAACTTTATCAAGATATTTCTGTCTTTGTTTTCATTAAGGAAATTCTCACTTTCATGTTAACAATGAAGGAAGAGCTGTGGGGAATAAGAATAAACATGCTTATGTAATGCCTTGCACAGGGCTGCCAAAAGCCAGCCAGTGTATAGGAGGAGGAGGAGGGCAAGCTCTAGCAAGTCCTTGGAACCAGACCATCGAGTTGAGGAGATCCTTTTCATCACCTCCTTCCTTTCAGCTCGAGAAAAAAAAGTCTTAAGGAACAGCCAGATGCAGTTACCAAGGAAGCCCCTTGATTGCGAAACATAGGTAATAGTGCCAAAGAAATAGCAAAACAGCCTCATGCTTTGAAAATAGAATGTATAGAAGGGGAAGCATAGAATGAGACTCGCATTACTGATGGAGAAGGCTGAATTTTAAAATACATTTTTGGTTTTCTCCCACAAAAGATGCCATGGTCTGAGTCAAGTGAATGCAAATGAGTTCTTTATACTGAGAACTCAACCAACTATACTTCAGTTGCATTTTTATGAGTTTCCCCATTCACTAATGGTTACAATTTACATAGTCATGGGTGTTAGGAAAGTCAATAAGAACAGTAACCAAAAAAATCACTAGAGCTTCCGTATTAAATCATAGGTAGTTCTTACTATCTGAGAATATTTAATATGGGCTTATTAGGGCAATACTGATGTACTAAGAGTAACTGAACACAGGAACCAATCAAAATGCATTTCAACTAAATCATATTGGCTGCTACACATTGAGCTTCATTACTTGCTCTTCATTCTGCCATATTGATTTAATATTATGTTGTTTTTATATTTAATATAGTTAATAAAAATAAACTCAAAACCTTCTAATAAATTGCTGGGAAAATCTCAAATGCATCCAGTGAGATACATTTACTGATATGAAGTGCACGTATCTCACTGTGTTGCACAAAATCTCAATCGGGAACTGTGTACGTCGTGCAAGTGGGGTCTAAATACATCCAAGGTCTCATGCACACTGGGAGTTTTTACAGCGGCTGTTTTTAGATTTTAGCATTTTTTTTACAGCCGGTAAACTCCCCAGCATGTTATCTTATGTGTCCTTGCACATACAGGCTTTAATCAGCATTTTGGCAGGGCCATCTGGCTGGAAAACCCCCCAGAACTAGTGGATTTCAAGAGTAGTTTTTTAGCTGTAAAAATTCTCTAACATTGGTAAACGCAGTAAAACATGGCAAACTGGCATTTTTGAGCCAAACCTTTTTTTTTTGTGCCAAAAACCACTAATGCAGTAAAACGCGGCTAAACAAGGCTAAATGCATTTAAGCGTTAATGCAAAAACACTAAAAAACACGGAGAAACTTTATACAGCTAACACTACCAGTGTTTTTAAAATGCCCAGTGTGGATGAGGTCTTAGACACAGGGGTTGATTTACTAAATACAAATAGACTGTGCACTTTGCAAGTGCAGTTGAACTTATTTTCTTAGCAAATGTGAATGTGCTAAAGCTTTGCTTTGTATAGAATACCCAATCAGGGTCAAGGAAAATAAAAAAAAAACAACACATTTTTGCTTGCACATGATTGGATGATGAAAATCAGAAGCATTTCCCTTTATTTACTAAAATCTGGAGAAAATGAGGGCTGCAAAGTGCACAATCTTTTTGCTTTTAGTAAATCAACTCCATAGAATACAGGAAGCGGCACTGCTTCTGGAGCATCATAAGCTGAGGCCAGAAAATGTGGCAAAGTTCTACATACAGTAAATCAATATCAATGTTATAAAGTATAGAAATATGGGCACAATGTAACAGTCTATCTCAACATGTAACGGAGGGAATGAGCTCAATAGTTAGGCCTAAAATAAATGTATGTACTGTAAATCCTAACTGGATAAAATTCAGACACCTTTCACATGAGTGGTCCAATCAGGTCCGCCTGTTCGTTTTTCAGGGGGACATGATCAGGCCCTCCATTTACCTCTATGGGTAGATGATCCAGCAAAAATCACAGATAGGGATCCGTTCCGCTCCATCTGGCCTAATCGGATCAGAGGGCAGTCAAGTGTAAACAGATAGCCAGTCTGTTTATATCCGAATGCCCAGGGAGGTGAGTGGGCTGTGTCCGTGTCTGCTCTGCATAAGCAGAGCGGACATAGACCTTTTATCCGGCAGCTCCACTCAGCTCAGCAGGGGATCAGCAGACAGATCCAGTCCGTGTGAAAGGAGCATGTATTTTATTTATAACATACTGTTTTCATCCTTTCTTGCCACTGATTTCACCTCTTCCCTCACTTCCTGTCTGCATACACTTGCTGCAGTGTTGGCTCCATACTATTGGTCTAGGCTGGCTTACTGATAGTGACAACAATGGAGTATGCTTGCAGAGGTGTCAGTACAGTTGCTTTTAGTTTCCACCAGGGGCTCATGTGACAGTGTAACAACGCAGGAGCACAACTGGGAGACCATTGTCACCATACAACAGGAAGTGACTGAGCAAGGACCTTTATGGCAGGATCACTGGATACTCTTTTAATGAAAGCTGCATTTTTATAAGGTTAAAAACAACCATTGAAATTACATTACATGTTACAGCTTACACAGTTTTGTGATTGGGTTCAAGTATGAATTTGTACCTTTTTTTGTGATATTAGACATTGGTAATAACTGGAGAAAAAAAGTGGAAATTTAGGACAGATGAAACCTATGTATGTTCCAACTGATACAAGATATGATTTTTTGGTTTTCTCAACTTCTTTGTATGTAAAAAGCATTGCAGCCCATCTAACTGCAGTATGCCCATTCTTTTGAAAAGACCTCAACTATGGGAATTACCTAACCCCATCTTATGAACCAAGATTCCATGAAAAATGGTCTGTACTGGTCCATGTTACTACTAATGTATGGGAACATTTCAACGCAGAACAATAACATAACAACTGTTTTCAGACCCTAAAATTCTGCAAACTCTGTCTCATTGAACTATTTGGGTTACCAGAACAATGGCACCCATCATGAGCAATCTTCTTACTGTAAGTTAACCTAAGTGTCTCCCATCAGTACATGTACTATTGCTACAAGCCTGATTTTTCCATTTAACTAGTATGCTGAAGAAATCTATAGGTGAAGAAAACAAAATGTTCATACTATTTATTTAGCTTGTGGTCTTTGATCGATACCATTGTCAGTCTAACTGAAGGAACAAATCACTATGTAGCTATGTAACCCAAAATTGTACATTATACCTGAGGGAGTTATAAGCTAGCATTCTTTCTACATATGCAAATGTATGAGATACAGCAATACTACTTGTCATAGTAACAAAGCATTTCATATAACATTAGTAGATGTTAGCCAATGTCCACCCAGCCCACAGAGGCTGCAGCAAACAGTTTACACACATGGTTTTCTAATAATCCAGATATGTGACCCCACCATATGAAATTCCTCAAAACTTGAGTCTTGTCCTAAAATAACAGATGTTGTATGTAATGAAAATATCAATTACTTGAATCCCTCAAGTTCATTAACATTAAAATAGGGAAGGCCACTTTTTTCTGAAATTCCAAGAAAAGCAAAGGAAAAGTGAATGTGACTGATTAGACTTAATGTAGCTAATAAATCCAATAGGCGATCAGTTGTAAGCTGAAGTGTATAGCTAAGGTAAACTATTTTATTTGCTTATAACAATATTAAAAGTAGCCCATTGAGTCTGAGAAAACTATATGAATATGGTGAAATTCAATGTTTTTGGTGTTAAGTAATACAAGAAGAGGATAGTCAGAAATTTCATATTGTCTTGGGGAAAGAGTCCATAAGATGGTGAGGGCATACAAGAAATAAAAAACCTAAAATGATAGTAGCATACCAATCAGTATCCCCCTGGTAGGCAGGTGCTTCAAAAGGATAATTTGAAAAAAAATCCTCCTCCTCTTGAAAAAAAGAACCCATGGGTTTATGTTGTTGGAGGAACACACTGCAACACCACATTAACATGATGGCAATTAGGCAACAACTGAATTATTTACTACCAATAATTTATTACAGCAGCATTGTACAATGGAATGATAAGAGATTTCTACAGTCCTAAATTTCCCCCTCTCTGATCGGTTATTTAGAGCATTCAATAGGATCTAATGTGGTTTTAGAATGAATACCATGTAACTTCATAGGTCCTGTAGAATGAGTGAGCAAATTGTATTCAATACTGTGTTTTAGGTGGACTGCTGGAATCTAACCTTCATAGAGTATCTTTCAGAAGTAGTTTAGAAACCACTGAATATTGTTAGAAATAATGTTCAATACCTCGGGGTGCACCAGGCCAAGTTCATCCAAAACTATTATTTTATGGTGGCTGACTAACTGGATCATTTACTGACTTCTTTTATCTCCAGTGAGAAGAAGTTTCCGGTGTTGTCTCTTGGCCCAGGCCTTTACAATGTCAAGTAATGGTGTCACACTCCCCCTGCTGGATCTTCCATAATGTTGATTAAATTAATCATTGGGGAAATGTAACTGTAAGAGTATAACAGCATTATAATGACCCTTTTAAAGGAAAGCTCCACTGAGGGAAATATAAAGGATGCTATTGCTGAGCACTCCTTCCATGCATTTACCTTTTGCTTGGTTGTCAGGCTGATCCCCAAGCTTTAATACTGTCTCAGTCACTGACCTAGACAATATATGTAGATCAGGAGTTCAAACTTCATTTGCTGCATGCTTGTTTTACATCTGTAATTTATAAAACAGCCATTTGATTACCTAAGCAGCTCGACAACTTACATTTTCAGAAGAAGGCAATCAACTGTGTTCTACATTCAGTATATACAGAAAAAAAGGGAGCTCATAATCAAAGTCCCTAAGAGATATAGACAGCAGGGACTGATCCAACCTTTAGTTGCACACAGGGGTGGACTTACCATACGGGGACTTGGCCACTGCCAGAGGGCCCGTGGCCAACAAAGGGACCTAATAACATATTCTGCCATGATCTACCCATTAATCACTGATATCTGACAGGTAGATTGGGTCCCTGGTCAGCCAACGCATGCAGAATATAGCGGGAAGCATCTGTAATGAGACCTCTCGTGGAGCTCTGCTCCCCACCAGCCCTTTCTTCCCTCCTGTTCACCCCAGGTGGTTGTATGTGACAACACCCAGGACAGATGAGAAGAAAGGAGGGGCTGGCGAGGAGGAGCATGTCATGAGAGGACTCATTACAGCCACTTTCTGCGCTATTTTGCATTTGAAGGAAACTGCAGGTACAGAAATGTACCCTGCTATGTGCCCCCTGCCATGTTGTGTGCCCCATGATGTGCCCTACAGTGTGCCCCATGATTTGCCCTGCTGTGTGCCCAGTGATGTGCCCTACAGTGTGCCCTGTGCCCTGCTGTGTGCCTTGTGCCCTGCTGTGTGCCCCATGATGTGCCCTTTGTGCCCTGCTGTGCGCCTCATGCCCTGCTGTGTGCCCAGTGATGTACCCTGTTCCCTGCTGTGTGCCCTGTGATGTGCCCTACAGTGTGCCAAATGAGGTGCCCTACAGTATGCCCTGCTGTGTGCCCTGTGCCGTACCATGTGCTCCATGATGTGCCCTGCTGTGTGCCCTGTGATGTGCCCTACTGTGTGCCCTCTGCCCTATTGTTTGCCCTATGGCTGATGATATATAAGCCTGTGGCCCACACATGCTCTTTGCACTTGTGTCTTGTGTCTTTGTGTTACTATTACTCTGTTCTGACTCTCCTGGTATTCTGATTCGGCTTGTGACTTGACTATTCTTTGTATTCTCCTTTGATCTGACCCTCTGTTGCTGAACCCGGCTTGTGACCTGTGATTCTCGTCTGCTGTCCTGTACTGTTTTGTCCTGTTGTTGTTGACCCCGGCTTGTCTGACTACTCTTTTGTTTCTTCCACCAGCTACACGCCATTGGCGGCGGCCATTACCGCAGCTGAGGTGTCTCGGGGGCCGCGACCTGGTTCCTGGCTGCGTCAAGTCCATCCCCACCATCAGGGGCCCTGGTGAAGGGCAGCCTGGGACTTAGACTCCGTGCCCTGAGGGACTCCGGTCTGTGGGTGGTGGTTGTCGTCAGCCAGTGCGTTACATTGTTAGGCCTGCCTGTCCGTTCCTCGGCTCCTGCCCTGACAGAGGGTGTGGTGGGGCTTTGTGTGGGTGTGGCTTGAGTGTGAATCGGGACACAGGGGACCCCATAAACTCCTATTGCCAAGGGCCCCATGAGTTGTCAGTCTGCCCATGGTTGCACATATAAAACTTAGTTTTTAATGCATTTCAGCTGAAACATGAGGAAAATACGTTGCAGCTGAGGTGAAAGCTGAAATCAGGTTCTTCTTAGTGAGATCTTCGCACTGGGGTCTGTAACAGCTATTAGAGGCCACTGTGTTAAGTATTTTGAGAAATGTTCTCAAAGGTGTTTTTGAAACCTACTGTTATCTCATAGCATAACAAAAATGTTACCTGTTATGCAGTATGAAAAGTTATAAAGCACTGCGCAAACTGTTGACGATATAAATCCTGTATAATAATAATAAAGTGGTACTGAACTCTAAATCTGTGCCCAAAAAGGCAGAGGGCAAAGAACTAGCTACTGCTGTTGCCTGTGGTCTCCCTGTGTAAGGGATTCCAAATTTAGGTATCCAGCAGGGATGACCAGATCAGTGGGCTGCACCTCAAGGAATGAAGAATCAGACCAAGCATGATTAAATAAAGTTTATTAACATAAATAACACCTTTCCAACACCGACAAACCATGTAAAATGTGATAGTGCAGCAAACCCAGAACAACCTAACAAACTCTATGTATCAAAATGGACGGAGCTCATATGAACAGGGCAGAATCGGGGCTGAGACAGGAAACAAGGGGAGAGGAGCAGGATACAGGGAACAGGATACTGGGTGCAGGGTACAAAGTACTAAAAGCAGGTTACAGGATGCAAGGTACAGTATCAGGCAGAGACAAGGCTCACAGGTAGAACACTGAAGCACCTATCTTCATCAAGGGAGGGAATAAATACCTTCCCAGTATCAGGTGGAGTCTAATTATTAATATAAGCTGGCTGCTTGGAGACACCCGCTGGTGGTCTCTGGAACTGTGCCCTTCGGCTCCAGGAACAACAGTGCCACAAGCAGGTGACCCAGGTCCTGACATCCTGCAGCTAAACATTCCTCATTGCTGATTTACCATGCCTTTTTCTGCTCTGTCTTTGTGTGGAGGTGGCCATCTGGTTAAAGGCAGGAATTGGCTTTCTCATGTCAAAGCCTCCAGCACAGAAATGGCATCACCAAAGTTCACTCCAATCCCCTGAGACTAACAGTCAGAAGACGCATTACTTCCCTATACAGCTATGAGGCTCTAGGCACACTCACATACAAAGAAGTACACTGAATTTCAGACAAAAAGGTAAATATTTCAGGATACTATTCTAATGCAAACCTTCACATTTTTAATTAGGAGAACCATGGAACCTGTTCATCAAAATGCCAAACTACTGCTATAGTACAGATGCCATGTGGCACCCACATTTTCCTTCAAAACAGTTACTTTGTAACTGGGGGAACTTTGGATATTATACCAGTAGCTCAATTTCTTCAAACTTAGATAAGCCCTGCCCAAACATTTTGCTAAGCTCCACCCTTCATTCAGCTGGCAAATGCCAGAGGATGTATGGCCTGTAGAGGCTCCGGGCAGTTGACAGGTAAATGGCAGGCAACTAAGCTTAATTAGCATCACAAGATGGCAGATCCTGACAAGGAGAAAAGTAAAGACCCTTTATGCATCCAGGGCATAGGATCCAAAGTCCTTCCTAGGCACAGAGAAATTGGTTTTAAGAAAGCATAGGTACTGCGGAGGGCCAGGTTATTGCACTTCATCAGTAACGTTTCATTACACACATTGGTGGGTATGACAGGTTCGCTTCAAATTCATACTACACTGGTATTATATCGGTGTAAATCTTGAGTACACTTTTTATTTTATCTAGCAATGCACAGATAATAAATGAAGGACATTGGTATGCACATCATAATGCATTTGAATTACTAGGTAATTTGTATGCACGGTACTTCTTGGTCTGATTCGCAGCCTTTCAAGCAATACTGAGTGATTGTTATCCAAGATTTAACCTCATTACTAATAGGAAACATCTTGTCCAGCTTCATCCTGTCTCCAGTGAAAAGGCTGGAACTTTTTAAATATAGGAAGAAAAAAAAAACTCTCTTTTTAACATTGTGTATGCACACAAACATGTGTTAGTGGTTTTCATGCCTGAAAAAAAATCCGCCTTCTCAGGAGAACAAGAAGAATTCCTGAAGAAGGATAATTAAACAAAATCATCCGGGAAAACAAGCTGGATTGAGGGAGAAGTAATGTGCAAAGGGCTGTTTAAAATGCAGATGTTGGGCTGAGGAGACAAGGCTTTATTTGTTTCCTTATCTGGTCCAGCTATCACAGACAGAGCAAGCATGCTGCTTGGTGAAGGCTCAAAATCCTCAGTAAAGGAACTCAGTTAGGGGTAATGCTGAAAGTGAGAAACATGGTAATTATTAGATCAAGTTTACCAGTAAGTTGGCCTTTATCAAGTGACTGAAAACATCAGACCTGTTCTCTTGCTTTCTGAAGAAAGAAAGCATAAATGTGCCCGAGTATAAACAAGGTACGGTATTTCTTAACAGAAGATATATAAATTGGCAATCTGTGACCATTGTTTTAGGGAAAACAGCCTAGTTCTAGGTAGGACCCCCTTTTGCCTTCAGAATAGCTTGTATTCTTTTTTAGCATTAATTCAACAAGGTGGTAGAAATGTTCCTTGGTCCCTGCTAACTGATAGGACACTTTTAAGAGACTGTCCACTTCTTAAAAATTACAGGTAAAAGCACAGAGAAATCAAGTATTTCAGATGCTCACTTGTAGTGTTATTCCTTTGTGTAAATGATTATTTCATTCACTTGCAATTTGCCTTTCCATTTGACTACCTCTGGAGAGTCAATTCTCCTAGTCCTTGCATGTCATAGCCCTCTCTTCCTCTAAGTGTCTAATTAGTTGATATGCTGACCCCCCTGTCTCCCTACATCAGCCTTTTTAAACCGGGGGGGTGCCTTCAAGTTTCTTAAGGGGTGCCTTGACAAAATGTCTAAAAATTGTGGTGGCCCCCAGCAGCAATCTTCGGACTTCACAGGTAAATAACATGCATGAAATGCGTTTAAATATGTTAATCCACATAAAATCGCACTGGGAAGATCTTTCTTGAAATTAATGGTCTTCTCTTCAACGGAAACTGCTTGAATCCACCCTTCCTTTCTGAACTGTCACACAGACAGCAGTTTGCAGATAAACTTACTGCTCCTTCAGCTTTCTACCCCTCCACTACAATAGCTTCCAACCCTCCCCAATCTAGAGGAACTGTTTTTTTTTTTTTTCTTGCAACCAAATCCCTGTATTCCTTGTTACTCCTCAGTTGTCCCAAGCCCAACTCTACGCCCATTAAAAAATACCCTTGTGGGGCCAACCACACTGTAAGGGTTAAATTCTCATTATATCTAGGGGAATTACCTAATATTGTGCTTCAGAGGGGTCTCTCCTCCAGTGTATCTGGTGATTTACAGCCTCTTCTCAGTAGTTGCTCATTAAATAGAATGCAGGGGACTAACTACAGATGCTGGAGCTTCTGGGAGAAGAGGGAAGCGGCGGAGTGGGTTGTAAGGTAAGTAACAATACCTGTTCCTCCCTCCCTTAGATATAACCAACATTTACCCCTTGCAGTGTGAGGGGGCACTGCAAGGGTAGATTTCTTCCAATTCCTGGAGCTGAGCTTCATCAAACTCATTAATTTACGTTTATATTCTGAAAAGTCAGGATAAAGAAAAAGTGGTGGTAAAAAAAAAGAGTCTGTGAGAGTGTGGCAGGGGTGTGTGCTTTGCTACATACTTTGTGCTATAATGTGCCCCTATGTCCCTTCTCAGGAATTTGGGTGTTATGCACTACTTTTGTGCAGGAATAAATTATACATTTATTAACAATGCCTGACATTATACTTTTTCTTAGATTGTAACCTTCCAGGAGCAGGGCCCTCCTAACCCTCTTGTATTGAACTGTATTGTTGCTGTATTGTCTCCCTTTATATTGTAAAGCGCTGAGCAAACTGTTGGTGCAATATAAATCCTGTATCAGGAGCAGACTGACAAATCATGGGGCCCCCGAGCAATAGGGGATCATGGGGCCCCCGTGTCCTTGCCCAAACTCAAAAAAGCCTATGAAAAAGGTACCAGGGGCATCTCATGGGGCCCCCTACTGACCCCGGGCCCTCGGGCAGTGCCCGAGTTTCCAAATAGTCAGTCTGCCCATGTCCTGTATTATAACAATAATATGGAAAAAGGAGCCTGTCTGATATTATACAATGCCGTAAGTGCCACATTACTCCTTCGATTCTACTTATTGTTGAGATGGCCATGGGACAGCTTATCGCATTTTACTAAATAGATTCATAAATCTTGTTTGAGTCTGTCCCTGAACTATTGACCATTATTATTTTTTTTTTTTTGCAAACACAATAGACTTTAGTTTAGTTTTCTGTTCGGGACATTTACTAAAACAGGAGCACACAGAATCTGGTGCTGCTTTGCATAGTAACCAATCAACTTCTAGCTTGTTCAATTAAGCTTTGACTATAAAACCGTGAAGATGATTGGTTATTATGCACAGTTGCACAAGATTATTTGTGCACCAGTTTTAGTAAATCTCCCCATGTCACAAATATTTCAAATTATGCAAGTTTAACACTCTGCAGCATTTAACGCTTAAGATATTGCATGTATGCCACTTTTACATTGCTTTCCATCCTAATACAAAAGACATTCCATTGGCCAAAACATGAAATGCCGCTACTGGTAGCACAGAAAAATTTTATTGTACCACACAATAGGGGGAATTCATCAGGACTTTTCCATAATGTCATAATGTCATCTATTGACCCAAATATATTCTGTCTAGACAAAAAGTACAGACTATTGCATTGCTACACAATTACCCATTATGAAGAACAGATATTTATAGTTAATTGACTCATACATTCCATCGTGACAGTTCCGTGACTAATTAAAAGAGATAGTAATAAAGTAGAAAATTATTACATAGTTGTGGAGTTTAAATAAAGTCTATCAAGTTCATTTTCACTTTATAGGAACTCCCCATTTCTGTGGTAGAAAGGATGGAGAACATGAGATAATTCAAAAGAAAACTTTTATCCAATCATATCCATTTTTCTGTGCTTAGAGAGGAGAAAATCTAACTACAAAGATACATATGATATGCATTTAGGGGTCCATTCACGCTTGTGAGCTCTGGCAACACACCTGCATTATATACGATGCATTGCCATTGCAATTGCACCCCAAAACAATGTACAGTAGAGCACAATGCACCGCAGCATAGAATACATATATACCATGCCATAATGTGATAATTCATGTGCACTAATGCAACGCAACAATTAGTGTGAATGAACCCTGCTTTGTTTTTTAAATGCTGCGCAGGATTAAAATCCACAGGAGAGTAAGACCGCTACCCTCACACACAATGCAACAGCCTGACTCTCCAATGGTCCAACACACTCCAAGCAGCAGCACTGCAGAGGGAGGCCACAGTGTTTATATAAATGTAAGATCAGTCTGTTTGGTAGGCTTAGTGGTTCACATATGGGAATATATGAAAAGGACCTCAACTGAAATCTAACTGGAAATGCCTGAGGGACCTTACCACTAGCCCACTGGTTAAAACCAAAAGATGTATTCACATCAGTCTATAGGTTTAGGTTGAAGGCCTTCTGGGTTTACTGGCTTTCACCAGCAGGATAAATCTCATATTGAGAGTCTTAGGCCCAATTCACATCTGTGCCGTTTTTGTGCATTTTTTTCGCACGTTTTTATGCGCGTTTGCAAACATTTATGCACGATTTGTTCAGGCGTTTTCAGCTTTTTGAGTTCTTGCATTGTTGTATTAGCCAATTTCATCTGTGACATAAATTGTTGCCATGTTTTGCCATGCCAGATAAACACTCTTGGTCATGCGCCAAAAACGTTTCAATCTGCCAAAATGGAGCTAGAAAAGTAGCTACAACACTTTTTTGAGCTTAAGGCATTCTGCTTCAGATGACTTGGAGTGGAGATGTGAACCATCTCCATGCAGTAATATTGTTTTTTTTTCTCATTGAGCATTTTGGAGCTTGGAGCTTCGTGCTACAAAATTCTCAGGTGTGAAAGGGGCCTTATGGCTGACATCTGACTGTCTCTGTTTGGTGCCCCTTCATCCTTGGGTATCATTTCTGAAGTTCTGTGGGACGAGCTGCCAGTGCAGTTTCTGGCCACTTCAGTACACATAATTACCTTCCACAAATTCTGAAGAAGCAGTCCAACACTACCGTCAAAGGTGCTCTAGCCACTATGTCTAAAGCACTACCATTTAAATTTGAATACATGTGCTGGGTCAGTGGCTTAGGACATACTGAAGTTAATACATCAACATGGCCGCCAGGCAGCTAGCTAACATGCTTTCTTTAACATTGTTACACACATTTCCTTGCCATGCATATGCAGCCAAAATGCAGTTTAGGAGGTGACACCATCACAATGTTTCTGTCTGTGCTCACCAGTTCCATACCTTCCAAAGCCCCAGATTCTGTAGTACAGCCCCACATTTTCACCATAATTCCAGAGTCACATGTACGTAGACTTTGTCCCACAAAGGCTCGTCCCATTACAGTGTGCTCATAGCTTATCCGTATGCAAATCACCACAATATTTGAAAATGAATAAGCTATTGCATGGTGCACAGTATTACTGAGGCAGCAACGTGATTTGCATATGAATGAGCTGCTGTGGCTCATTTGCTGTAAATGCAAAGCTTAGAATTCTCCTCATCTGTGGTAACAGCACTGCCAAAGGGAGGACTTCCTACTACTGCATATGAGGCCTGCATTGCATCTAGTGAGTACTTTTAAAGAGAAGAAATGGGTGTGTACTGAGGAGGTGGCCTACTGAAGGGTTTAGGGCTCTGTGCGGAAGAATGTACTAGGTGGGGAACTGGGACTGTTGGTGAAGATCTGTACTGTGAAGGATATGGGCTTGAAGGGTGATTTGTCTGAGAAGAATGGGTTATTTTTAGTTGCATTGTGTACACTAACCAACATACCTCTGACCCCTGCAGTCTGTACAATAACCACTCCTGACCCCTGCGTTAAAGTGGTAATAAACCCAGCTGCCATTACTCTGAATAAACACGAGGGCAATACATTAAGTAATTACAATGCAGCTCACTATATTATTTCCTGAAAAATATATAATTATAAGTGTTTTTTTACTTACTGGATTTTCTTTGTATGCTGGGAGAAGTTGGCGCCATATTGGGTCTCCTCTTTTGAATCTAGGCTGCTAATACTTCTGCCCTCTCTCTCTGATGATGGCCCATGATCTTGCGCATACGTAGTATGAATTAGCTAAGCCTCGTTTCATCTTTAGTTACTATGGAATGTTTCAGGAACTCAGACTCTCATGATATTGCACTGCAATGCCACAAGTGCTGATGACAATGGAATGGCAGGAGGCCACCTTAATTGACAGCACACAGATCATGCCGTGAATGATGGACTAATTGCGCATGCACCGGTAACATAATTAAAGAAGCAACTGGATACATCTACTAACAGGTTTTAGTGAGGAAGGTGTAAATGACATGGGCCAGTGAGATAAAACACACTACTCATATTGAAATAATTTATATTGTGAGTTTAATACCACTTTAAGCACTTTTGACCCCCTAAACCCTGTGTGATACCTACTATTGACCCCTGCACTCTATGCAATAACCACTCATGACCCCTGCACTCTTGACTCCTGTACTCTGTACAATAACCAGTCCTGGCCCCTACGCTCTCTGCATTTTGCACTCCTGACCCTTGCACTCTGTGTGTCACAATCTCTTTATTCCAGCACTCTTTATGCATTATGCATTCCTTGCCTCGTACAGTATGTGATAGACACTCCTGAACCCTGTACTCTGTGCATTATGTACTTCTGAGCCCTGCACTCTCACCCTGACCTCTGAACCCTGTGCATTACGCAATCCTGACCTTTGCACAGCAGACACTATGTTGTACATTTCATACACCTGACCATCGTATTTTGTATGCTGGGCTGTTTATGACATATGTCTACCCACCACACCCTACAAATTTTATGCTCCTATTGTATGTTATACTCCTGACATATGCACTGAATTTTTGCTACCTAAAAAACCTTTACCCAATCAGCAGCTGGTGTTGTAGTGCTCAGCAGAAAGGTCAGTTTAAAGTGATATTTTGTAAATATGTTAAGCCATTTGTGTTTGCAGTGTAATCAGTGTTTATTGCTATATCCACTGTAAGAACTACAGTTGTAAACGTAAATGTTGTAGCTAGCTAAACAAATACATAAATAATATTAACCACTTGCCCTCCGGAGGATTTACCCCCCTTCCTGACCATGCCATTTCTTGCGTTACAGCGCTGCATCAGTTTAACTGACAATTGCGCGGTCATGCAATACTGCACCCAAATGAAATGTATGTCCCTTTTTTCCCACAAATTAGAGTTTTCTTTTAGTGGTATTTGACCGCATGTGCGGTTTTTATTTTGTGCGCTATACAAAAAAAAAAGACCACCAATTTTGAGAAAAAAAAATATTTTTGACTTTTTGCTATTAAGCATGTCCAGTATAAAATTTTAAAAATCAAATTTCGTCATACATTTAGGCCGAACTGTATTGTGCTACATGTCTTTGCTGAAAAAAAAATCCCAATACGTTTAAATGATATGGTTTATGTGAAAGTTATAGCGTGTACAAATGGCGGTATAGATACTGGAAGTATTTTTTTAATACTAGTAATGGTGGTGATCAGCGACTTATAGCAGGACTGCGGCGGGCATTCTGACACTAATGGGGAACTAACTGACTGTCACTGACATCCCCGGTGCCAGCAATACAGTGATCAGTGCTAATAAAAAGGACTGACACTGTACTAATGACACTGGGCAGAAAGGGGTTAACATCTGGGGTGATCAAAGGGTTAACTGTGTGCTGACTTACTGTGTGCTGTCTGTGTGTTTTCAACTGTAAGCACACTGCTTTGTATGGCTCTGCTGTGTGGGAGATGACAGGGGAGACATCTGTATTGTTTACATACAGGTCTCTCCCCCGTCCGTGATACATGGTGATCGCCGGGTGCCAGCAAGGAATCACCGGCTGGGACCCGCCAATGGTGCTGTGGGTAGGGTGGTGCCCGCTACTGAGAAATGTAAAATCACATATATATATGAGATTTTGAGCACCCCTGCTGCCCTGTAGCAGTATTTCTGCTATAGGGTGGTGGGAAAGCTGTTTGCCAACCAGCCAACAGTCATTTTACTGCTGCCCAGTGGCTTGAGCAGGAACCATGATGTACTAGTATTCTGAATTCTTCCAGTGCTAGGTGGGATTCTTATCAAATCTATTCAGGTATATCTATAAGGCTCCCTGCACACTAGTGTTATTTTTAAGCTAAAAAAAGGTTGGATAAAAAACCGCTGGTAATAGCGGTTTTTAGTAGAGCACTAAAGCTCTACTAAAAACCGCTGTTTCCAGCGTTTTTTTATCCAATGTTTTTTGAGCTTAAAAAAAACACTAGTGTGCATGGAGCCTTATAGATATACCTGAATAGATTTGATAAGATTTGATAGCTTAGGAGCTTAGGAGTTCTAATGTTTTATTAGTGTATTTACAATACATGTGGGGGAAAAAAAGCTAGAAAATAGCTGTTATGAGTGTTTTTGTAGCGTTTAGCATTTTTTCTGCTGGAAAAAATGCTCCCAAAAACTCTACAAAAACAATTGTTTTCTGCTCCTAAAAGCTGAAGCCTGAAAAACGCTACTAGCCTAAAATAGTGTGCGTGGACACCTAGGATAATTCTATTTAGTTTCTAGGAGCAGAAAAGAAATGCTGATAACAGCTTCTAGGAGCTTAAGAAAATTTTGTGTACAAGCAGCCTAAACCATACCCATATGTCAATGCCCAATTTTCACTGCACCTTTCTTTGCTCCTTTCTCCACTGTCCCTCTTTGTCTAGTGCAAATGTTTGGATTTATGCACTGTAGTACCTTGTTCTCCTCACTGACAGCACAGCCTATTCTATTCTGGGACAGCAGCTTTTTTCCTTGGTTCTGACCTGTTCAGGTACAGAACCTTGACGAGGGGAATGGTTATGCATAGTTCTATTTTGTAACTCCACATGTGGCCTACTACTTCAACATGAAAACCCCCAAAACAGCGTTTTTCTCATAATGGGTTGTTTTTTTGTGTACAACTCCACGGTTTTATGAAGTGTGGCCTTTAAATAATGCAAAGCTCATTTACGGATATAGTTTATTTCTGTGCTTGCAGTGCCGCCTGATTGTGATGTGAACCGTGAAAACGTGACACTGCAGTTAATGTGGAGGTGTGTAATATTTCTTCAGCAAATACCAGCCTTCAAATATTTAGCCGTGGCAGCCACTGTGCATGCAAACATTTGCTGTTATAACACAGGGCTTCCTGTATCGAGCGCACCACTGAACCCGTAACACAGGATCCTACCTATTTCCTCTGTTCCGTTAAAGATTACTATGTTGAAAGATATCACACAGGACAACCCTCCTGATCTGTCTCTTTCCCTACAGGGATGGGACATTGCTTGTGACTACATCCAGTTTAGGCAACCACAGAACTGTGCAGGGCTTTTTCATGGACGATGGACAGTATTCTCTTTTTCACTTTACTTGTAAATGTGTTTTTATTGTTTTCAAATATAAAAAAAAATGAGTTTAATTTAAATGTATTTAACTTGTTTCTTCAATATGTGAAGCACTGGGTAAACTGTTGACATGTGAATATCTGTAAAAAATATGTAGTTTATTATGTAGGTAGTATGGGAAAACAATTTACCTGCCCGATGTGTTTTCTGCTCAGATGAGCCCCCATTCACGTTTGGGCATGAGCATTTTCAAGCAATTTTGAAGTGTTTTTTCTTTTTGCACCCTTGTTTATGTATTTTCAAGCTCCAAGGGTTTTTGTTTTGGGAAACAAAAAGCAGCAGCATCTATGACATTTTTGTTGTTGCCCTATCTGCTTTGTTTTTTCTGTGTGGTATTGTGGTTTCTTGTTCTACCAGAGCACTTCTTTTGGGTGATGTTCTGCTTCAACCCCTGGTTCACATCTATGGCGGCCGTGCGGGCCGCGATTTGCACGAGCATAAGAGCCCATTCATTTGAATGGACTCCCGTGCCCGTGACATGCAGGGAAAGAAGTCCCTGCACTTCTTTGGAAAATGCAGCCTGCATGGGAACCTCGGTCCCCAGTACGGTTGCGTTTTCCAGTTAGAATTAATAACACCCACCCGCGGGTCTGCATTTCTCTGTGTGGGTGGTGCGGCTGCAAGGTTTTTCATGGATCTGCTGCGGCACCACCCGCACAGATGTGAACCTAGGGTTAGTCCTCCTCTCCCATATTTTGGGGATGGGGGGGGGGTTTACCTAGTTTTGACAGGTACCTGCTCCCACTTCCCCTCTGATTGCCTACGCAATCCAAAGTTTTCCCCTTCCATCCTCACAGTCTTCTGGGACACATCACAAGTCCCAGAAGACTGCGGGAAAATTCACAAAGTGCATCGCAGCTCATGTATATACAGTGGGCAGCCAGTTGTGAAGCCAAAAGCAGCATAGCCAGCTGCCCACAGTTAGGATCCCTGCTCCTAGTGAAGAACTAGCCCGGGTGAGGACAGTGTTGTATCCCTGGACAGGTAAGTGTCCTTTTATTAAAAGTCAGCAGCTACAATATTTGTAGCTGCTCACTCTGCAATTTGTTTTCCCTGTGCTACTTGCCATAGTTCTTGTAATGGGCTTTACTGCCACCCAGAGCTGGTCATTTCTTTCTTTTTAGCACCCCCATCCCCCTACCCCCCAAAAGACATTGGTCTTAAGTAATATAGTGGCACACAGTCCAATTGTGTAATTGTGTCAATAGTGGGAGGTGCCCCGAGAGAGCAGGTAACAGACACGTACAAACCTCAGCACACTTACTTTAATAAAAGACATGTTCCAGTACATGTGCTTTTCTACACACAGCCAACCTTAAAGCAGTTGTACATATATATATTTTTAATAGCAAACATGTTATACTTAGCTGCTCTGTGCACAGAATGGCCCTGAACCTTCTCTTCTTTGGTCCCACACTGGCACTCTAGACTCCTCCACTTCTGCATGCACCACCCCCTTTTGCTATGGGGGCGCACCTGTGGGTCCTCGCTCTTTGCTCACAGGATTTGATTGCTGTGAATGGCAACCCATCATCTCCAGCTAGTTCAGTTAATTTTGGAAAATAAAAGCAATAAGCTGATTGGTTGTCATGCACAGCTGCTCCAGATTCTGGCTGCTCCAGTTTTGATACATTCCCATAGGTGTCTACAGTGCAGGGGTCAGGATTGCATAACACACAGGTCACTTTACAGAATACAACAAAACTGCCCCCTCTTCTCAGTACAATTCATGCACCCCCAAACCTATATCCATCCCCCATAGTACACATCTCCCCTAACATCCCCCCTTCCATCACAGATGCCCCCACTTCATGTACAAAACCCTCTCTGTACAGACTATTCTCCCAGCACAAACTGCACCCCAAACACAGACCCCATAGCATAGCTGCCCCCCCAGCACAGAACCCTTGGTAGAGACCAACTCCCCCCCCCCCAGCACGGACCCTTCAGCACAGATGGTCCCCCCCAGACCAGACCTCTTATTACAGACTGACCCTCTCCAGTACAGACCTCTCCCTATGCACAGGTGGATCCCCCCCCCCAGTACAGAAACACACCCCTTTCCTGGCATAGACCCCTCAGTACAGACTAACCATCCATAATATTCCTAAATCTCCCCCCCGTACAGAAAACGTTTCCCCCTAGTATGCACACCCCTTCCCGAGGTACATACCCCTCAGTACACAACCTTACCCCCAGTACAGACACCCCCCCATCCCGCGACCCCCTTCCAGAATATAGAAACCCTCAGTACTGACACCCTCTATCTTTATCTATCAAAATCTTCTTTTTTTTGTAGTGATCTGTCGTCTACAGATTGTCTGATTGTCATTTTCCTGGCTCTCAAAAGTTCTATGAGGACTTGAAGGAGACCAAATAAGCAGGTAGCATGCTATGTACATCCTGGCTCATGGTTTCCTATATGCAAGAGCTCAGTGTGGGAGGAAGTCCTCCCAGCTGTCATATGGTCAGAGCAGGGAAGGAGACCTCCTCTCACACTGAGCTCCAGCTGTCAGACTAACTGGGGGTGCCAGCTTCCTAACATTTTTCTTTTTGTGTGTGTTACTTGGTACTGTGGGGCAGCACTGTACAACACAAATAAATAAATCTCAGGCGGCCATAGAACCCCAAGTGAGTCCGCACGTCCCCCTTGGTACGCCACCATCACTGGGTTTATAGAGGTTCTTGTGGGACCATTAGGTGGATTAAAGTTTCCACACCAGCATGAGCACTCCTAAATCTTCTAATTTGCTCACAGGCCTGAGGTTGCTAGGAGACCAGTTGTTGGATGCAAAAATAGTGCTAAACCACATGCACATTTTCAAGCACTCCCATTGAAGTTGATGGTGATAAAAACATGCAATTCTGCTTGAAAAAAAGCTCATGTACTTTATTTGTGCGACAAGCATAAGTATGACACTCACGTGTGAACAGCCACACCGCCACCTATGATTCACCACAAACCTCTCACCTCGTTTGATGGACCCCACTAGCATATGGAGGTCTAACTTGCTTTTACAAAGAGATATATAAAAGCTTGCATCCATGATTTCTCTTCATCATGACCATCATACTCCCCAGCAAAGATAGCAAGCATAACGGGAGAAGGACAAATAGTGCAGACTGCAAACCATTTTTATTTAAAACGTATAAGAAATGCACTCACATGATAAAATATATAGATACCCTTGTAAAAAAAAAAAACCTCAGCAAAATGGCATCCTGGCTCTGCTCTGCGTGATGACCTCACTTCCAAGTTGCCCCAATTGTCTTTCTGAAAGGCCTCCTCAAAGGAGGTTTTTGGTGGTGGGCGCATCGGTATTGCTCCAACAGTAGATAATGTGTGAACCTTTTAAAGGATATAGAAAAATTTTGTTTCACTTTTTCAAAAGTACATTGAATGGTGTATGGGACTGAATTTTATCACTTTCAAACGATTCGTACATACACAGTTTGAGGATATTG